>NC_083878.1:57587377-57900043 GCF_032452875.1 Bos javanicus
AGATCTAATGAGTCAGAATGTTGTCAAAAGGTATACTCTGCAAGCAGGGTTGAGGAATGCCATCTTTTAGGAAGCTTATTCAATTCCTAAATAAATTCTGGATTCTATAATTAAGGAATGATGAGTGGAATGTTATTTGGTGATAAGTGGCAGGTTAATCCCAGGAAGCTAATGCATTAAGTTTCAGGTATTTTGTAAAAGCTATAATTGAAGAGCAACATTAACATTAATTTAAAAACATTAAATATTAATTATGAAGTATTGTATAGTATTAAAAATGGCTCATTATATGAAATTTCATTCAATTTGAGTATTGAAGGATGAATAGTAATCAGCCAGGAGATAAACTGTGAAAAATTCTTAAAAAGACGGGAATACCAGACCACCTTAATGTGCCTCCTGAGAAACCTCTATTCAGGTCAAGAAGCAATAGTTAGAATTGCACATGGGAAAACAGACTGCTTCCAAATTGGGAAAGGAGTACTTCAAGGCTGTACATTGTCACCCTGCTTATTTAACTTATATGTAGATTACATCACGTGAAATGCCAGGCTGGATGAAGCACAAGCTGGAGTGAAGATTGCAGGGAGAAATTTCAATAACCTCAGGTATGCAGGTGAGACCATCCTTATTGCAGAAAGCAAAGAGGAACTAAAGAGCCTCTTGATGAAGATGAAAGCAGAGACTGAAAAAGCTGGCTTAAGACTCAACATTCAAAAAACTAAGATCATGGCATCTGGTCCTATCACTTCATGGCAAATAGATGGGGAAACAATGGAAACAGTGACAGACTGTATTTTCTTGGGCTCCAAAATTCACTGCAGATGGTGACTTCAGTCATGAAATTAAAAGATGCTTGCTCCTTGGAAGAAAAGCAATGACAAGGCTAGACAGCATAGTTAAACGCAGAGAAATTACTTTGCTGACAAACGTCTGTTTAGTCAAGGCTATGGTTTTTCTGGTAGTCATGTATGGATGTGAGAGTTGGACCATAAAAAAGTCTGAGCACTAAAGAATTGATGCTTTTGAACTGTGGTGTTGGAGAAGACTATTGACAGTCCCTTGGACTGCAGTGAAATCAAACCAGCCAATCCTAAAGGAAATCAGTCCTGAATATTAATTGGAAGGACTGATGCTGAAGCTGAAGCTCCAATACTTTGGACACTTGATGTGAACAGCCGACTTATTAGAAACCACCCTGTTGCTGGGAAAGATTGAAGGCAGGAGGAGAAGGGGATGACAGAGGATGAGGTGGTTGGATGGCATCACTGACTCAATGGACATGAGTTTGTGCAATCTCCTGGAGATGGTAATGGACAGGGAAGCCTAGTGTTTTGCAGCCCATGGGGTTTTAAAGAGTAGAACATGACTGAGTAACTGAACAACAACAAAGAAACAGTTCAGGAGGGAAAGAGGAGTTTCAGGAGAGAGAAACACACCTGGAAAGTACTGAAGATGCTGGAAACACAAATAATGAATTATTTTTATGGGAAAATAATAATAGTTGCTTTGCCTAGGAATTTAGAAGTATACATACAACCTCCTCTTCTATGTTATTTGAAAATTGGAGATATAAGACTAGCAAGACAAAGTAACACTTTATTATTATCTGTGGATTTTACCTCCTAAGCATAAGATAAAATTCCTTAAGCTAGGTTGAATCCTCTTTAGAGTGCCTTCATCTCAGTCTCCTTGAGAACAATATGACCTTGAGAACAACATGACAAAGCTCAAAATATCTTGCCCGTGTGCCCTGCTCAGTCACTTCAGTCAAGTCCGATTCTTTGTGACCCCGTGGACTACAATCCCCTGGGCTCCTTTGTCCATGGGGTTCTACAGGCAAAATACTGGAGTGAGTTGCCGTACCCTCCTCTAGAGAATCTCCTGAACCCAGAGATGGAACTGACCCAGGGATCAAACTCACAACTCCTCTGTCTCCTTCATTGAATGCAGATTCTTTACCCACTGAGAGTCCTGGGAAATCCCTCTAAGTATCTTCCTTACATCAACTCCCAAACCTAAGGCTCAAGCCAAGCAACTCTAATCCAAGAAAATATAAAAATGGATCAGCACACTCACCTTCAAACATCAAAAAGAGAGGAGTACAACTAGAAGGGGATACTGTTCTTGGCCCACTGCCCAAGTAGGGCCAGGATAGTGCAGCTCTTGTGTACAAACTGTCTTCATGTTGAATGCCCAGCCAAGGGGGCTTGGCAGGCTCTAAACCTTATACTTGATATGGAATACTTTAAACGATATCATCAATAATTCTTTTTAGGTAAGTAGATTTGCAGGCTTCCCAGGAGGTGCTAGGGGTAAAGAACCTGCCTATCAATGCGGGAAAGGGAAGAGTCATGAGTTCAATCCTGGATTGGGAAGCTCCCCTGGAAAAGGGCATGGCAACCCACTCTTTCAGAGGAGCCTGGCAGACTGTGATCCATGGGGGTCACAAAGAGTCGGACACGACTGAAGTGACTTAGCACACACACACACACACACACACACACACACACACACACAGGTAGATTTACATACAAGATGCTTAACAGCTTTCCCAGGTCACCCTGATCACATTGGTTGAGCCAGCTTGTAAAATTAGGGAGCTTGAGTCCTGAGCACTCATTCCTTCCTCTTATGCTACTCTGTCTCCTTGATAGAACATTCTTATTACTATTCTACTACTTGACCTTCACAGCAATACTGTGAGAAATGCAAAGAAGCTATGATAATTATCTTATTATTTTGCTGAGAAAAGTGAGATTGGGGTTCACTCAATGTACACAACTGTTAAGTGCCAGAGGGGGTGTGACTTAATGTCTTATGATTCCAAATCCAATTTTCTTTCCACTTTACAGCTGATCAAGATTTGTGTAGTCACTGCCACTTTCTGTTCTTAACTCATATGTGAAAAGTGAAAGTGAAGTCGCTCAGTCGTGTCCAACTATTTGCGACCCCATGGACTGTAACCTACCAGGCTCCTCCCTCCATGGGATTCTCCAGGCAAGAGTACTGGAGTGGGTTGCCATTTTCTTTCTTCATGTGTAGGCATATGTAGGCAGCTTTAATTCAGGCTTATTATTCTCCTATTATTCATAGGAGAATAATACAATGCATTGTCTGGACATCTCAGTCCACCTATTGGAGTTGGATAGTAATTCTTTCTGAATCAATTATTTTGCATATTACATTTTGTTGACAAATACAGGTATTCTGAAAAAAGGAGGATCATGAGTCTTTACCAAATCACGTGAAATACTTCCCACATCTCTGTGAACATGTGCAGAGTCAGATTTAACTCACTTTTAATATCAGGGTGAAACATTGTTGCTTAACCATGAAAGACACCGGGATTCTTGGTCTCCAGAGGAAAAGAATTCAATCCATGGCCAGAGACAAGTCTTGATTGCTCAGAGCTTTTGTGTAATAAAGTTTTTTAAAAGTATAAAACAGATAGAGAAAGCTTCTGACACAGACATCAGAAGGGTGGCAGAGAGTGCCACCCCGCCAGTGTTAGCAAGGGAGTTATATACTATCCAATTAATTATTACAATGAATCAAAAGAATGTCTAGAGGTTGCAAAGATCTTACTAGACCCACTCCCCACAATCCACATTTCAAGATAACAGGATTAGCCAGAAGGCACTCAGGTAGGAGAAAGGAAAGTGAAGTCCCTCAGTCATGTCTGACAGTTTGCGACCTAAGGCTCCTCCGTCCATGGGGTTTTCCAGGCAACAGTATGGGAGTGGGTTGCCATTTGCTTCTCCAGGGGATCTTCTTGACCAAAGGATCCAAACCAGGTCTCCTGCATTGCAGGCAGATGTTTTACTCTCTACCACCAGGGAATCACGAAAATGTCCTCAAAAAGGATACATTGTTGCCATATAACTCTTAGGACAGAGTCCATACCAAGTTGTTTGCTGTGTAATCATCAGTTCAGGCTTAAAGATAAAAAAGTTTTATGTGACTAAGACTAAGGAATGTTCAGTTCACTTCAGTCCCTCAGTCGTGTCCGACTCTTTGCCACCCCATGAATGGCAGCACGCCAGGCCTCCCTGTCCATCACCAACTCCCAAAGTTAACCCAGACTCACATCCATCGAGTCAGTGATGCCATCCAGCTATCTCATCCTCTGCCGTCCCCTTTTCCTCCTGCCCCCGATCCCTCCCAGCATCAGAGTCTTTTCCAATGAGTCAACTCTTTGCAAGGGGTGGTCAAAGTACTGGAGTTTCAGCTTTAGCATCATTCCTTCCAAAGAAATCCCAGGGCTGATCTCCTTCAGAATGGACTGGTTGGATCTCCTTGCAGTCCAAGGGACTCTCAAGAATCTTCTCCAACACCACAGTTCAAAAGCATCCATTCTTTGGCGCTCAGCCTTCTTAACAGTCCAACTCTCACATCCATACACGACAACTGGAAAAACCATAGCTTTGACTAGACAGACATTTGTTGGCAAAGTTATGTCTCTGCTTTTGAATATGTTATCTAGGTTGGTTATAACTTTCCTTCCAAGGAGTAAGCGTCTTTTAATTTCATGACTGCAGTCACCATATGCAGTGATTTTGGAGCCACCAAAAATAAAGCCTGCCACTGTTTCCAGTTTCCCCATCTATGTCCCATGAAGTAATGGCACCAGATGCCATGGTCTTCGTTTTCTGAATGTTGAGCTTTAAGCCAACTTTTTCACTTTCTTCTTTCACTTTTGTCAAGAGGCTTTTTTTTTTCCTCTTCACTTTCTGCCATAAGGGTGGTGTCATCTGCATATCTGAGGTTATTGATATTTCTCCCGGCTATCCTGATCCCAGCTTGTGTTTCTTCCAGTCGAGCATTTCTCGTGATGTACTCTGCATATAAGGATGTACTCTGCATATAAGTTAAATAAGCAGGGTGACAATATATAGCCTTGATGTACTCCTTTTCCTATTTGGAACCAGTCTGTTGTTCCATTTCCAGTTCTAACTGTTGCTTCCTCACCTGCATATAGGTTTCTCAAGAGGCAGGTCAGGTGGTCTGGTATTCCCATCTCTTTCAGAATTTTCCACAATTTATTGGGATCCACATAGTCAAAGGTTTGGCATAGTCAAGAAAGCAGAAATAGATGTTTTTCTGGAACTCTCTTGCTTTTTCCATGATCCAGCGGATGTTGGCAATTTGATCTCTGCTTCCTCTACCTTTTCTAAAACCAGCTTGAACATCAGGAAGTTCACAGTTCACATATTGCTGAAGCCTGGCTTGGAGAATTTTGAGCATTACTTTACTAGAGTGTGAGATGAGTGCAATTGTGCGGTACTTTGAGCATTCTTTGGCATTGACTTTCTTTGGGATTGGAATGAAAACTGACCTTTTCCAGTCCTGTGGTCACTGCTGAGTTTTCCAAATTTGCTGCCATATTCAGTGCAGCACTTTCACAGCATCATCTTTCAGGATTTGGAATAGCTCAACTGGAATTCCATCACCTCCACTAGCTTTGTTCACAGTGATGCTTTCTAAGGCCCACTTGACTTCACATTCCAGGATGTCTGGCTCTAGGTTAGTGATCACACCATCGTGATTATCTGGGTCGTGAAGATCTTTTCTGTACAGTTCTTCTGTGTATTCTTGCCATCTCTTCTTAATATCCTCTGCTTCGGTTAGGTCCATACCATTTCTGTCCTTTATTGAGCCCATCTTTGCATGAAATGTTCCTTTGGTATCTCTGATTTTCTTGAAGAGATCCCTAGTCTTCCCCATTCTGTTGTTTTCCTCTATTTCTTTGCATTGATCGCTGAAGAAGACTTTCTTATCTCTTCTTGCTATTTTTTGGAACTCTGCATTCAGATCTTTATATCTTTCCTTTTCTCCTTTGCTTTTTGCTTCTCTTCTTTTCACAGCTATTTGTAAGGCCTCACCAGTCAGCCATTTTGCTTTTTTGCATTTCTTTTCCATGGGGATGGTCTTGAGACCTGTCTCCTCTACAATGTCACGAACCTCATTCCATAGTTCATCAGGCACCCTATCTATCAGATCTAGGCCCTTAAATCTATTTCTCACTTCCACTATATAATCATAAGGGATTTGATTTAGGTCATACCTGAATGGTTTAGTGGATTTCCCTACTTTCTTCAATTTAAGTCTGAATTTAGCAGTAAGGAGTTCATGGTCTGAGCCACAGTCAGCTCCTGGTCTTGTTTTTGCTGACTGTATAGAGCTTTTCCATCTTTGGCTGCAAAGAATATAATCAATCTGATTTAGGTGTTGACCATTTGGTGATGTCCATGTATAGAGTCTTCTCTTGTGTTGTTGGAAGAGGGTGTTTGTTATGACCAGTGCATTTTCTTGGCAAAACTCTATTAGGCTTTGCCCTGCTTCATTCCGTATTCCAAGGCCAAATTTGCCTGTTACTCCAGGTGTTTCTTCGGAGAAGGCAATGGCACCCCACTCCAGTACTCTTGCCTGAAAAATCCCATGGATGGAGGAGCCTGGTAGGCTTCAGTCCATGGGGTCACTAAGAGCAACTTCACTTTCACTTTTCACTTTCATGCATTGGAGAAGGAAATGGCAACCCACTCCAGTGTTCTTGCCTGGAGAATCCCATGGACGGGGGAGCCTGGTGGGCTGCCGTCTATGGTGTCGTACAGAGTCGGACAAAACTGAAGGGACTTAACAGCAGCAGCCAGGTGTTTTCTTGACTTCCTACTTTTGCATTCCATTCCCCTATAATGAAAAGGACATCTTTTTTGGGTGTTAGTTCTAAAAGGTCTTGTAGGTCTCCATAGAACCGTTCAACTTCAGCTTCTTCAGCGTTACTGGTTGGGGCATAGACTTGGATTACTGTGATATTTAATGGTTTGTCTTGGAAATGAACAGAGATCATTCTGTCATTTTTGAGATTGCATCCAAGTACTGCATTTTGAACTCTTTTGTTGACCATGATGGCTACTGCATTTCTTATGAGGGATTCCTGCCTGCAGTAGTAGATATAATGGTTATCTGAGTTAAATTCGCCCATTCCCGTCCATTTCAGTTCGCTGATTCCTAGAATGTTGACATTCACTCTTGCCATCTCTTGTTTGACCACTTCCAATTTGCCTGATTCATGGACCTGACATTCCAGGTTCCTATGCAATATTGCTCTTTACAGCATCGGACCTTGCTTCTATCACCAGTCACATCCACAGCTGGGTATTGTTTTTGCTTTGGCTCCATCCCTTCATTCTTTCTGGAGTTATTTCTCCACTGATCTCCAGTAGCATATTGGGCCCCTACTGACCTGAGGAGTTTCTCTTTCAGTGTCCTATCATTTTGCATTTTCATACTGTTCATGGGGTTCTCAAGGCAAGAATACTGAAGTGGTTTGCCATTCCCTTCTCCAGTGGACCACATTCTGTCAGATCTCTCCGCCATGACCCGCCCATCTTGGGTTGCCCCACAGGCATGGCTTAGTTTCATTGAGTTAGACAAGGCTGTGGTCCTAGTGTGATTAGATTGACTAGTTTTCTGAGAGTATGGTTTCAGTGTGTTTGACCTCTGATGTCCTCTTGCAATACCTACCGTCTTACTTGGGTTTCTCTTACCTTGGGTGTGGGGTATCTCTTCACGGCTGCTCCAGCAAAGCTCAGCCATTGCTCCTTACCTTGGACGAGGGGTGTCTCCTCACTGCCGCCCTTCCTGACCTTCAAAGTGGGATAGCTCCTCTAGGCCCCCCTGTGCCCGTGCAGCCCCGGCTCCTTGGACGTGAGGTTGGTCCTCCCGGCCCCTGTTCTTGGGCGTGGGGTTGCTCCTCCAGGCTGCCGCCCTTGGCCTCAGGCTTGGGGCATGGGAAATCTCCTCCTGGCCATGGCCCCTGACCTCGGACGCTATGTAGCTCCGCTCGTCGCCGCCCCTGACCTCGGACATGGGGTAACTCCTCTCGTCGCAGCCCCTGAACTCGGACGCTGGATATCTCCTCTCAGCCCCGCCCCCGACCTCGGACGCGGGGTAGCTCCTCTCCGCCCTTACTGCGCCATCAGTCTGGTACTCTTGGCCACTGCCCCTGACCTTGGACTTGGGGTAACTCCTCTTGGCTGCCGCCCTTTGTGCATGGGGTCCTCCTGGCTTCTGCCCCTGACCTGGGACGTGGGGTGTCCCCTCTCGGCCGCGCTTTAGCATGCCCGTCCGTAGCCACCTGCACTTTAGCGCGTCCATTGCAGCCGCCTGCACTAAATTCCTTAGCTTGGGATATTTGGTTTTCTTTAATTAACAATAATCTTTTGACATTCAGACTACCTGCCCTTTGCTGCAAAACCTATATAACCTAGCTCCCTGCCTTGCAACCTATAAGCAGTTCTCTTAGGTTTACTTGAGATGCTAAAAATTACTTGAGTCCTAAAAATTCCCACTGAATAAAACATACATACATACACACACACACACACACACACAAAGAATGTGTAAGAAGGATTTTTTACAGATGGTTCTGAATTTTCTGGTTTGTGCATCCTGAAGGATGGTGACATCATGTACTGAGATGATATACCAAGGAAAATAAATAGGCTTGGAGATTCCCTGTGGAAAATTTTAATGGTCAGATGAACAGTTTCAGAGCTCAGTAAAGATCTGAGAGACATATGAATTTGGGAGTCATATGTATAAAAACTAGAGTTGAGTGCATGAGATCTTCCTGAAGAAAAATTAAGAAGAAAAAACATGTACAAAAACAAAAACGTGAAGAATATCACAATGTAACTGATGAACAAAGAAAATCCATCTCTAAATCTTTCTCTCTCTAAAGGAGGCTTAAACTATATCCTTGATGAGGAAAGATGAAGAGTTAAGTGGTATGGAAGTCAAAATAATTCATACCTAAGAACTTGACAGCAGTGTCAAATCAGAGATCAGGACCAACAATTTCAAAGTTTTGTGGTCATATTACTTATCAAAATATTTTAGAATTAAAAACACTTACATTTCCATTACATGATAATGTGAACAAATACAGAATATTTATTTTCATGGCTCCTCATGATTTTAGAGGTTGTCCACATCGGTTGGTTCATGAACCCATTTCTCCACCTTCAAAATCAGTAATAGTCATTTATACTTTTCTCATATTGCATTACTTTGGAACGTCTCTGCCTCCCACTTCTCTCTTTAAGGATTTTTGTGATTATATATTAGATCCAACTGGATAATATAGTTTTTATCTTTTTATTTTGAGGTCTTGATTAACAACCTGATTTCACCTGCAATATTTATTCTCTTTTGCCAGGTAACCTAAAACAGTCACATGCCCTAGGGATTTGGACATGAACAGCTTAGAGACAGTTTTTTGTTTTTTGAATCATAGTATTTTCCTGGTTAATTAATTTTATCACTTTATTTTCAACTGTTATGTGGCATATTCATTAAGCATGTTCAAGGTAAGCCAGAGTGAGCTGAAGCTTTCTTTTTCAACTTGTCTTACTAATCTTTATATTTAATAGGTAATTAATCTGGTGCATTATCATTACTACCAAATTTGCTTGACTTTTTCTCATTTTTATTTTATTTTAATTGTGCATTTAATTTGCCCTCCTTTCTTTTCCTGACTTCATAGTATTTACACATGTATCTTTATTTTTACTCTGATTTTTCTTTCTCTTTTTTACACAATTGTATTCATGCACTTTAATATGGTCATACCTCCATATACCAAGGGGATTGGTTCCAGGACCCTATGAGGTTACCAAAATCAGTGATGCTTAAGTCCTGTATAAAATGACACAGTATTTGCATATCACTTACATACATCACCTGTCATGTACTTTAAATAATCTCTAGACGACTTGTATTATCAAATACAATGTAAATAGTTGTAAATACAATGTAAATGCTATGTAACTAGTTGCCAGAGAAAGGAAAATTCAGATTTTCCTTTCTGGAACTTTCTGAGTTTTATAAATAACATTTTCTGATTCACCTTTCAATGAATATGCAGAATCGGAACCCGTGGATATAGGGGGCCAACTGCACTACTTGTTTATTGACTAAACATCACATCCTATAGCCTTGCAATTTTTGCAAAAAGTTATGATTTCAACTTTTAGACACTAACTATATTTTTGTAGTCATTAAACAGATATACCATGTTATAATGAATTCATTGTCATGCATTATTCCTTGCTTCTCACTTTTTTCCCACTTTCATCATTCTTCTCTATAAATATATTTTACACTAAATACATCAAGGTATTGTAGGTTATACACTGTGCTATATTTTTTTTTATGCTTTGATTAATATGGTTGGTTGAATATAGAATTCACAGTGACACAATTTCCTTCAAAACTTTGAAGACATTACTTCATTGTCTTCTTACATCTGGGATTGCTTATTTTGCTATTATTCTCTGAATACTCTGCAGTTAGTCTTATTTCATTCCTTTGAATATCACTTTTGTTTCTTTCAGGTAGTTTTAATGTTTTCTTTTTATCATTAATGCTCTGAAGTTTTACTTTTCTTTTATGGGTGTGCATTTATATTTATATATCTTTATTAGCACTTATGAGTTTTTCATCTATGT
The DNA here is from genome assembly GCF_032452875.1 of Bos javanicus. NCBI lineage: Eukaryota > Metazoa > Chordata > Mammalia > Artiodactyla > Bovidae > Bos > Bos javanicus. The sequence goes on from NC_083878.1 coordinate 57,597,892, forward strand.
GTGAATGTATGCTCAGTCATGTCTGAACCTTTGCCACCTGATAGACAGCAGCCTGTCAGGGTCCTTTGTCCATGGAATTTTCCAGGCAAGAATACTAAGGTAGTTTGTCACTTCCTTCCATAGGGGTCTTCTCTACCCAGGGATCAAACCCATATCTCCCACATTGCAAGCAGATTCTTTACCACTGAGCTACTGGAAAGCTCGAGCTATACAATTGTTATTATTAGTAGTATGATTTTATCAATTCGGATAAATTCTTAGTTATTTTGTCTTTGAATAATTACTCTGCCATTACCCCTATTCTCGCTCCCTATAACACCTATCAGGTATGTATTGAAGTTTTGTTAATATTTCTACTTTTTTTAAAGTTTGTCATATTTTTTATTGCATTATTTTATGCATTGCTATATGGGTCAATTCCTTGTTAAAAGAAAATAATGTATTTTCTCTACAGCCAAATTGAGTCTAGATTTTCAATATGTTCCCAAATTTTCTAATTATTTCTTTGCATACCTGCATGTGACACTTTTAAAACATGTCTGCACATTCTTTGACATTCTTCTCACAAAAGGTGAAGTCTGGTTTGTGTCCCTGTAAAAATCAGATAAGCTTGGTTACTCACTTAGAAACACACGGCGTAGAAGAAACAGGTTTTGAAGCTACCTCATAAAAGGAAATACAGCTTCTGCTTCTCTTTGTCCTTTCTCAGTTTGTCTCTCTGTCTCTGTCTCACTCTTTCTTTCTCTCTGAAATTTTAGAATTCTGAACTACCAGGTAAGATGTCTGGCTATTCCAAATCCATCCTCTGCGGGAAGCCATGTGTAGCAACCACATACAAATAAAAAATAATGTTCAAGAGTACTCCAACTGCTGCAGGCCTCAGATGTCCAGATATTTACAGTTGAAAAAATGAAGATACAGCTTCCTGTAATATTGCCTCTTATCCTGGAAAATAAGCAGTGTCTAAAAAAGGAGCTTCCCACTTACCTTCTTTTCCAAAACTTTGAAAACCTGAGTCACCATGTCAGAAGTCTGGCTGCTAGAAGCCACCATGGTAAAAAGAACATTTGGAGAGAACAGGCAGAGATAAATATACTTGAGGAAACACAGTAATTCTAGATCCAGATATTCTAATTTTCTTCTCAGTCTAATGTTAAGACATGTGAATGAACAAGGCATTTAAATGCCTCTAGACCCTAGTCTTTGAACTGAGACAGCTTGCATCCATCAGAACAGAAGTGAAGGTTTGTTTAAATTCCTGACCCATAGAATTCATGAAATTACATTTGTTTATTTTATGCCACTGAGTTTGTTTGTTTGTTTGTTTTCACAGTCAGAGTAATGAACAATATGTGGCCTTTTTTCATACCTGTTTGTTTTGGTTTTAAAATTGCTTATTTCTTTATGCAAATTTTAGTTCTGTTTTTAAGATTCTTAAAACTCAATTTTAAAATTATTTCATAGTTATTCTAGGATTTCCCTATTATTAATATTAGAATAGTTTTATCTTTTTTGATAAGTTATTAATAGTTGGATTCTCTTTTTATAGGGCTTCCCTGGTAGCTCAAGTTTTCCACACATGTTTCAGAGAGCGTACTTCGAGTTTGTTTTTATTTTCTTTTATTTGATCTCAGCCATTTTGTCTAACTTTATTGTCATTTTATCCAGTTGCCTCATTCCACAACCTAAACCTATTTCAGAACAATGTTTTATTTTTAACTGAGGATTTTTGTGTTATGGTGACATTGTACATGTTGCCAAAATTATTAATTAGTTGTCATCATGCTCTGTGCAGGTCTCACTCATCTGCCTGATAGTTTCCATTCCCCCTGCTTATGCAGGTAATCTACATGACACAATCTCAGGAAATAACGTAATATTTTCTCAGCCTACTTTCTTTCAGAGAGAGACACAGGAGGGTCATTTATCTAGGCAGTTTTAAATTTCTCTTTGGATAGAAGGAGAATAAAATGACCCAGATATTATACAAATATTGCCACATTGCTTTGACTGCGTAGCTCTAATAGAAAGCCACAAATTGTTATGACCTGATCTGCATGTTTTGCTTGATAGACAGATGGTCTGGCAGTAGTTGCTCCAGAGCAATTGGGTAATGGATAAAAGTGTGAGAAGGATGTATTCAAAAATAGAATGTTTGCATTTAATACTTCCGATAGACATAGTTTAAGATGATTCAGTGACCCCAAATGCCATGTGAGCTAGTAGAATGTAGATAGTGTTCACCAGAATTGAATAATCCAAAATAAAACATTGGCAGGGAATTCTAATGCAGCAAGTTCTCCAGAATGATGGCAGCACTAAGACAGTTAGCTGACTGATAAAGAAAGCCAGTCAATGATAAGAATATAGGACATTCCTTGTTTGACTATATTAATGATGTGAGAAAATATTATTTTGTAATAAGTAAATACCTTAAATAATATATGTTTTAACATATATTTTATAAACATGCAAGTAAATACAATCTAAATATTAATCAAATGCTAAAAAATCATCAGAATTGTAAAGGACAAAATATTAAGAATGTATTTTATGGTTTTGTACATTTTTCCATGATTGTTGTGTATTACTGTTTGTGATAAAAGAGGAAAAAGTAGATATAGAGAATGTTTATATATATTTGAAAAATCCAAAGATATACATGCTGCTGCTGTCGCTTCAGTCGTGTCCGACTCTGCGACCCCAAAGACGGCAGCCCACCAGGCTCCTCTGTCCCTGGGATTCTCCAGGCAAGAACACTGGAGTGGGTTGCCATTTCACACATATTTTTAATTGCCTTTGTCTTATTTAACTATAGATCAAATATGCTATGGGGCTTACACTCAAATAATTTGCCAATAAGGAACATTATGATATTATGTATGTGCGTGCATGGGTGCTAAGTTACTTCAGTTGTATTCAACTCTTTGCAACCCTATGGACTGTAGCCTGCCAGGCTCCTCTGTCCATGGGATTCTCCAGGTGAGAATACTGGAGTGGGTTGCCCTGTCCTTCTCCAGGGGATCTTCCTGACCCAGGGATCGAACCCACATCTCTTACATCTATGTATGTTGGCAAGCAAGTACTTTACCACTAGTGCCATCTGGGAAACCCCATAATCTTATGTAATAAATACTAAGTATGTAGTCAAGATTATTAGATAACTAGTCAAATATTTTTATTAATAGACTTCTTTCCATCATCTGTGAAAGAGTGTTTTGAGCTTGTTTCCCTAATACTAACGTTCCTGTGTTTTAAGTGTTTTTAAATTATTTACAATGAACTGTTGTAAATTGTCCTTAGGGCAAAAATATGGAATCCTTGATTTTTAAAAAAATTAAAATTAAGTTGGTAATATAAACATGGTTTTCCCTGTTCTATGTATATGTATGAATATTATTTACAATGATGAGATTTCAGTATTGCTGAACCCAAGTTCCTGTGCCTAGCTCACAGTAAAGCCAAACAAACTGAAATGTCAGAGTTTAGAGCAGAGAAAGATGTACTGCAAGGGCCGTGCAAAGAGAATAGGGAGGCTCATGCTCAAAAGACTCAACCTCCCTAATGGGTTTATAGGAGTAAGTTTTTATAGGGAAAATTTGGGGGGAGGGCTGCAGAGTATATAACTCTCCTCTGATTGGTTGGTGATATTCTAGAAATCTCAATCATCAGTCTCTGGTTCCAACCTTTCTGGGGTCCATAAGCTTGTGCTCAGCCTGAAGTTTTTCTTCTTTTGGTTATAATATTCTCCTTTTGATTGGGGACCTTTGTTTCTGTAGAAGAACTCAGAGATATATATCAGATTGTTATGCACCTTCCCAGGCCCAGGCCCCATTCCTGCACTATTTCTTTCTGCATTCTCTCACTTCCCTAATAAGGAACTGTTTAAATCTGCCCCTTGAAACTAAGAGAAGGTCTAGGAAGTTGAAAATCTTTTTTTAAACAATTGAGAAATGGGAGACACAGAAGGGCTTTCATGCCCAAGAAGGCCTCACAAGGTCTTACTTGGTTTCGCTAACACCATCAATTTTATCATAATTTTGCTGGGAAATAATTTTAACAGAATGTTCAATTATTTCCTAACATTTATAAATTATCTACAGTGATAAATGTATCATGTCTACAACAGTGACATCCGGTGCCTTCAAGTGCATGTTGGGGTTACTATATTTAATTTTTAATACAAGTAAGACATAGTGGTAAGGTAGTGATCCACAATTTCAAATATGCTCGAAGCCTTTTCTTTTAGAAATATTATATGATTTCTAGTATATGCTATATTATCATTTTAAGATACTGTTTTTATTTCAGAAAAATATTAACATTTGTATGTATATATGGTTTTACTTTTCATAATAACAATGTAAATCTTACTATGATAAAACAAAAATTTTGATTCAATATTACTTTTTCTCTTGCTTTAGAAATGGGATAAACATGCTATAATTTTTATAAGATTACTTTTTTATATTATCTTTTCCTAAAGAGACAATTTCAATTTGAAAGGAAAAATGCTCTTTATCTTAAAATGTCCTGTTATAGTTCCTGATTTTATGCGAAGTAAGGTGTAAATAATAAGAAAAGCAAAGCAAAGGAAATCCTGTTAGGCTTTTGTAAGGTTATATTTTTATCAAGACATTTACTTTTGGAGCTATTTTCCTTTTCTTGCATGTAAAGAACCAAATAACTGAAACAGAATTATGATCTTGTCTGAATGACTATAACTTCTCTCATCTCTACCATTTCAAGCCTCCAGTAGATTGAATATTATAACCAGACAACACGTTAAGGGCATAAAGCATCTTCGATCTCTCTGAAGTCCTTCTTGTAACATGTGCAGTGCTAAGAACAAAGTTATGTGTTCAATAAATTCTTGCTGAAACCAGATTTCTCCTGAATCTTCCTTATTTACCATTGTAATCATTTCTCTGTCTATTCCAAAGTATATTCTAGTTAATATAACTTTCTTGTCTCTAAGGCTAAACTTTCTGCCTATTCTCTTGATCCCTAACTTTTTACCTCCTCAGAGAAGGCAATGGCAACCCACTCCAGTACTATTGCCTGGAAAAACCCATGGACAGAGGAGCCTGGTAGGCTGCAGTTCATGGGGTCGCTAAGAGTCGGACACAACTGAGCGACTTCATTTTCACTTTTCACTTTCATGCATTGGAGAAGGAAATGGCAATTCACTCCAGTGTTCTTGTCTGGAGAATCCCAGGGACAGCAAAGCCTGGTGGGCTGCCGTCTATGGGGTAGCACAGAGTTGGACACGACTGAAGCGACTTAGCAACAGCAGAAGCAGCAGCAGGGAAATTGCTCCATCAATTACACATTCTTTTTACAGACTTTTCAATCATTTGCCTCTCACTTGACTTCTTCCTTTTTGCTTTCAAAATGTGTTTTTTCTAAAGTTGAAAACAATTCAAACCAGTCAACTAAACAAGCAATAAACAAGCAACAAGAAGAAGTAACTCTTTATTTCATCCTGTGATTCTCTTTATTTTCTTTCATGGCCAAATTGTAGAATGTGTTGAATTTTGAGCTTTGTCGTCTGTATAATTTTGTTCATGGCTAATTTAATAGTCAGCATCCAGAATCCGCCTGCAGTGCAGGAGACCCCAGTTCTATTCCTAGGTCGGTAAGATCCCCTGGAGAAGGGATAAGCTACCCATTCCAATATTCTTGGACTTCCCTGGTGGTTCAGCTGGTAAAGAATCTGCCTACAGTGCAGGAGACCTGGGTTTGATCCCTGGATTGGGAAGATACCCTGGAGAAGGGAACAGCTACTCACTGAGCAACTTTCACTTTCTAGAACTTTGTAAGAAAAAAAAAAAAAAAAAAAAAACTTATTTTTTTTCTCCCCTCTGACCACTTCTCTGGTCCTGGAGGATTTATGCTGAAAAACACATTTTTATCCTCAGGCCAGCTTCATTTGTTACCTAAAGTGGAACGATGTATATTAAGCAATTCTGTGTCCTTCTGCTTTGGGTATTCTGGGGGTAATGATTTATTTTACCTGAAATTGTCTCATCATTTTGACAGTATATGATAAACTTTAGAGAATCTCTGCCTGCCTGGTTTCCTCATTGGTAAGTGGGGATAAATAATAGAGCATAATAGTGCTCTGAGGCTTATGTGAGCTAGTATAAATAAAAGGACTTAGAACAGAGCCCTGAATTTAGCAAATGGTCAATAAATTTTAAATTATGATTATAATGTAAAGAGTTATTAATATTTGTTGCCTCAATGACTCCCTGAATGCCAATACCCTCCCTGCTTTTTTTGAATTTTTAGCTAGCCATTGTCCGTTTCTGGGAACCCATCCCCAAGATGTGTGTTTCAACAATAAGCTTCATGATGACTTCATATTACTCTTTCCTCCTTTCCATGTTGATCCAGTTACATTAAAATTATCCATCAAAAATGATTTCCATGTGTCATGAACTACAACGCCCATGACACACTCAATAAAGGCATTTGCCCAAAGGTCTTTGCCCTGCTTTCTTTCTGCCTGCTCTGACCAAACCTCAGGCTTTTGGGTGACTTTGTGTGCTCTCTGGGCATGCCATGCCCCTCTCTCTAGTATCTGTGAATATATTTAATCTTTCCATACGTCTCTCCTAGTGTAATTTTCACAGCTGTGTTTGGGGGGATCCTTAAAGACCCAGAGAAGGGTACTTACTCTCCTCCCCTACTCTTAGAACACAATAATAATAATGGTTATTATGATTATTCCTTATATTTAAAACAATCAAACCCCCTCCACAATTTTCACAAGGTTTAATGAAAGAAAATCTTACAGTGAATTCTTGCTCTGAGACCAGGAATTTAAGATCCTTTTCAATCAGTTCTGTCTCATCTTTACTCCTGAAGCTGCTGTCTTGTCTTCTGAATTCATTCACTGTGCTTGAGTACAGCTCTCCATTTACTCTGTCAACAAACACATTATGTAGGTTCTTGCATACGCATCATGCATAGGAAACTGACTTTAATGGGATTTTCAGACATATTAGAGGAGGAATACAGCACTGTGCAAAAGACGATATGGCTTCAAACTGATCCCATGATGCCAACATTCTTAAAGTTCTTTGGCTCTCTGAATCACAATACATTCCTCTTTTGCCCTCTTTCATTTTGGGCTCCTACCTGCCAGTATTTTGTGCAGACCCACTTCTGTCCTGTTACTTATCATTCTTATTTTCCTCAAATTCAGGGATACTCTTCCAATTAACAACTAAAGTCAGTTCACAGAAGCTAATAAGAAAATTTATGTGACATTAAAGTGAGTTTCAAAGTTAATTGAAACTAGAGATCAACTTGCAAATTCCTTTTACAAAACATTTTAAATCCTTTGTGTAACAGTGCAAACTGCTGAAATGAACCCTTCTGCCCTAGCACATCTTTATAATGCAAAAGTGAATATATTAATATTTGTTTAAATAACATTGTATTCTTTTCTGTGCTTTAGAGATCATGTCAGATATATCTTATAGCCTTACATCTTCCCTAAGTATCATTCTTTTTCCAGTTCACTTCCAACAAGATGTCTTTTTATTACTTCAGGCTTAACATGGGTAAAGGCAGATTTCTATTTTATTTCAAGTTGTCTGTTCTGTCTTTTTCTCAGTGTTATAGATCTCTAAACAAAAGCTGCTTTTCATTTCTTGCTAACATTAATTTCCTCCATGCAAACAGTTCTTCAGAGATACTGTTTTTATATACATAATTAAATTGACTTGATTTTTTTTCATTTAAAGATTCATTTGTGGATTTGATGAGCTATGAAAGACTGGTACTCATCACATTTAATATGGAATGATGGTGTGCTCATTTTTATTAGGTAGAAGGGTATGTGCAGTAAATCTTTTATAGTGAACAGTCTCCATTTTTTCTTATTTTACATATTGTATGTTCACAGGCATGTGTATAGTGTTTTATACATTTGCCTATGTTTAATATACCCCATTATATAAATTTTCTTCACTTGTACACTAGAATCTTGATGTAATTATATCCTGAATCAAGCTTTTTTAAAGTACTTTTTCTTTAACTGTTAGTGCTGTCTTTTATCAGTGCTTTATAAATACATCCAAATAATTTTATATAAAATTATTAAAATGCATAATAACATGCATTTTATAATACCTACAAAGCATGCATGTAAAATTTAAAAACAGTTCAAATTGTCACAATTCCAGCACAATGTATCTTGTAATCAATTCTGGTTGGGTCTTCTAATTACTTAAGATATAAATTATCTATTGACTTTGGAAAATTCACTTTGGTCTATGTTAGATGCCTAGCCTTCTGTGTCTGATCTGATAAATTAATAGCTGTCTATCATTCTTTTTCCCCCCAATGTAAATTAACAGCAAAAATCTATTGATCAAATGACCATTTCCTATAGACAGCATTGTAACAAATGGGCATAGCATTTGCAAGTTTGAACGTGTTAAATTGGAGCAAGAATAGGTAGCCCTGTCTTCTAGAGATGGTTCTCCTAGACATTCCATATTAACACCAAGCATAGTCCTACAGTCTCTGCATTTTTTTTTTGAATTTTTATTGGGGTATAATTGATTTACATTCTTTTATTAGCTTCAAGTGTACAGCAAAGTAAATATATTACACATATATGTATGTCACTCTTTTTTAGATTATTTTCCCATATAGGCATTACAAAGGATTGAGTAGAGGTCTATGTGATATCCAGTAAGTTTTAATTAGTTATCTATTTTATATATTTTATATATAGGAATATTTATCTGTCAATCCTAATCTTCCAATTTATCCTTCATCCTTCTACCCTTGATAGCCATGTTTATTTTCTACATCTGCAATTTCATTTCTGTTTTATAGATAAGCTCATTAAAGTCTTTTTTCTTTATTTTTTTTGCATTCCACAAATAAGTGCTATCATATGAGATTTGCCTTTCTCTGTATGACTTACTTCACTCTGTATGGCAATCTCTCAGTCCATCCATGTTATTGCCAATGGAATTATTTTGTTATTTTATTGCTGAATAACATTCTCTTATGTATGTACCACATCTTCTTTATCCATTGCCCTGGCGACAGACATTTATGTTGCTTCCATTCCTGGCTATTTGTAAATATTATTTTAGATTAGAGATTGTAAACTTCTTAGAATAGTAGAGTAGACTTGAATCAGACTGTCTTAGGTTCAAATCCATGTGTTGGTAAATTAAATTAGAGGGTCATAGGCAGAGCCATACTGAACATGGGATATTTAAACCCAGTTTTCCTAAATCTGAGTCACTCTGCCAAGTTTGATTAGCCTCTAGTCCCTTTTTTATCCTGCTATAACAGACCCATAAAAGCCTTGTTTTCCTTCTTGCTTCTTTAAATTGTTCAATAGCTCTTAAGTTGTCCTATCTGCTTAAGATTAAGCTTTCCTATCTACTTAAGATTAAGTGGAGAAATAACTCCAGAAAGAATGAAGGGATGGAGCCAAAGCAAAAAGAATACCCAGCTGTGGATGTGGGTGACATTCTGTCATTCTGGTGACAGAAGCATGGTCCGCTGCTATAAAGAGCAATATTGCGTAGGAACCTGGAATGTCAGGTCCATGAATCAAGGCAAATTGGAAGTGGTCAAACAAGAGATGGCAAAAGTGAATGTCCACATTCTAGGAATCAGCAAACTAAAATGGACTGGAATGGGTGAATTTAACTCAGATGACCATTATATCTACTACTGCAGGCAGGAATCCCTTAGAAGAAATGGAGTGGCCATCATGGTCAACAAAAGAGTCTGAAGTGCAGTACTTGGATGCAGTCTCAAAAAGGACAGAATGATCTCTGTTTGTTTCCAAGGCAAACCATTCAATACCACAGTAATCCAAGTCTATGCCCCAAACAATAATGCTGAAGAAGCTGAAGTTGAACGGTTCTATGAAGACCTACAAGACCTTTTAGAACTAACACCCAAAAAAGATGTCCTTTTCATTATAGAGGACTGGAATGAAAAAGTAGGAAGTCAAGAAACATCTGGAGTAACAGGCAAATTTGGCCTTGGAATAAGGAATGAAGCAGGGCAAAGCCTAATAGAGTTTTGCCAAGAAAATGCACTGGTCATAACAAACACCCTCTTCCAACAACACAAGAGAAGACTCTACACATGGACATCACCAGATGGTCAACACCGAAATCAGATTGATTATATTCTTTGCAGCCAAATATGGAGAAGCTCTATACAGTCAGCAAAAACAAGACCAGGAGCTGACTGTGGCTCAGACCATGAATTCCTTATTGCCAAATTCAGACTTAAATTGAAGACAGTAAGGACAACCACTAGACCATTCAGGTATGACCTAAATCAAATCCCTTAGGATTATACAGTGGAAGTGAGAAACAGATTTCAGGGCCTAGATCTGATAGATAGAGTGCCTGATGAGCTAAGGGATGAGGTTCGTGACATTGTACAGGAGACAGGGATCAAGATCATCCCCATGGAAAACAAATACAAAAAAGCAAAATGGCTGTCTGGGGAGGCCTTACAAATAGCTGTGAAAAGAAGAGAAGCAAAAAGCAAAGGAGAAAAGGAAAGATATAAGCATCTGAATGCAGAGTTCCAAAGAATAGCAAGAAGAGATAAGAAAGCCTTTCTCCAAAGAAGACATACAGATGGCTAACAAACACATGAAAAGATGCTCAACATCACTCATTATCAGAGAAATGCAAATCAAAACCACTATGAGGTACCATTTCACACCAGTCAGAATGGCTGCAATCCAAAAGTCTACAAGCAATAAATGCTGGAGAGGGTGTGGAGAAAAGGGAACCCTCTTACACTGTTGGTGGGAATGCAAACTAGTACAGCCACTATGGAGAACAGTGTGGAGATTCCTTAAAAAACTGGAAATAGAACTGCCTTATGATCCAGCAATCCCACTGCTGGGCATACACACTGAGGAAACCAGAATTGAAAGAGACACGTGTACCCCAATGTTCACCGCAGCACTGTTTTTAATAGCCAGGACATGGAAGCAACCTAGATGTCCATCAGCAGATGAATGGATAAGAAAGCAGTGGTACATATACACAATGGAGTATTACTCAGCCATTAAAAAGAATACATTTGAATCAGTTCTAATGAGGTGGATGAAACTGGAGCCTATTATACAGAGTGAAGTAAGCCAGAAGGAAAAACACCAATACAGTATACTAATGCATATATATGGAATTTAGAAAGATGGTAACAATAACCCGGTGTACGAGACAGCAAAAGAGACACTGATGTATAGAACAATCTTATGGACTCTGTGGGAGAGGGAGAGGGTGGGAAGATTTGGGAGAATGGCATTGAAACCTATAAAATATCATGTAAGAAATGAGTTGCCAGTCCAGGTTCAATGCACGATACTGGATGCTTGGGGCTAGTGCACTGGGACGACCCAGAGGGATGATATGGGGAGGGAGGAGGGAGGAGGGTTCAGGATGGGGAACACATGTATACGTGTGGTGGATTCATTTTGATATTTGGCAAAACTAATACAACTATGTAAAGTTTAAAAATAAAGTAAAATTTAAAATAAAAGAAAGAAAGAAAGCCTTCTTCAGCTATCAATACAAAGAAATAGAGGAAAACAACAGAATGGGAAAGACTAGAGATCTCTTCAAGAAAATCAGAGATACCAAAGGAATATTTCATGCAAAGATGGGCTCGATAAAGGACAAAAAGGTATGGACCTAACATAAGCAGATATTAAGAACAGATGGCAAGAATACACAGAAGAACTGTACAAAAAGATCTTCACAATCCAGATAATCACGATGGTGTGATCACTGACCTAGAGCCAGACATCCTGGAATGTGAAGTCAAGTGAGCCTTAGAAAGCATCACTATGAACAAAGCTAGTGGAGGTGATAGAATTCCAGTTGAGCTATTCCAAATCCTGAAAGATGATGCTGTGAAAGTGCTGCACTCAATATGCTAGCACTTTTGGAAAACTCAGCAGTGGCCACAGGACTGGAAAAGGTCAGTTTTCATTCCAGTCCCAAAGAAAGGCAATGCCAAAGAATGCTCAAACGACCACACAATTGCACTCATCTCATATGCTAGTAAAGTAATGCTCAAAATTCTCCAAGCCAGGCTTCAGCAATATGTGAACCATGAAATTCCTGATGTTCAAGCTGGTTTTAGAAAAGACAGAGGAATCAGAGATCAAATTGCCAACATCTGCTGGGTCATGGAAAAAGCAAGAGAGTTCCAGAAAAACATCTATTTCTGCTTTCTCGACCATGCCAAAGGCTTTGACTGTGTGGATCACAATAAACTGGAAAATTCTGAAAGAGATGGGAATACCAGACCACCTGATCTGCCTCTTGAGAAATGTGTATGCAGGTCAGGAAGCAACAGTTAGAACTGGACATGGAACAACAGACTGGTTCCAAATAGGAAAAGGAGTCTGTGAAGGCTGTATATTGTCACCCTGTTTATTTAACTTATATGCAGAGTACATCATGAGAAATGCTGGACTGGAAGAAACACAAGCTGGAATCAAGATTTCTGGGAGAAATATCAATAACCTCAGATATGCAGATGACACCACCCTTATGGCACAAAGTGAAGAGGAACTCAAAAGCCTCTTGATGAAAATGAAAGTGGAGACTGAAAAAGTTGGCTTAAAGCTCAACATTCAGAAAATGAAGATCATGGCATCTGGTGCCATCACTTCATGGGAAATAGATGGGGAAACAGTGTCAGACTTTATTTTTCTGAGCTCCAAAATCACTGCAGATGGTGACTGCAGCCACAAAATTAAAAGACACTTGCTCCTTGGAAGGAAAGTTATGACCAACTTAGATAGCATATTCAAAAGCAGAGACATTACTTTGCCAACAAAGGTTCGTCTAGTCAAGGCTATGGTTTTTCCTGTGGTCATGTATGGATGTGAGAGTTGGACTGTGAAGAAGGCTGAGCACCAAAGAATTGATGCTTTTGAAGTGTGGTGTTGGAGTAGACTCCTGAGAGTCCCTTGGACTGCAAGGAGATCCAACCAGTCCATTCTGAAGGAGATCAGCCCTGAGATTTCTTTGGAAGGAATGATGCTGAAGCTGAAACTCCAGTATTTTGGCCACCTCATACAAAGAGTTGACTCATTGGAAAAGACTCTGATGGTGGGAGGGATTGGGGGCAAATGGAGAAGGGGATGACAGAGGGTGAGATGGCTGGATGGCATCACTGACTCAATGGACGTGAGTCTGAGTGAACTCCGGGAGTTTGTGATGGACAGTGAGGCCTGGCGTGTTGCGATTCATGGGATCACCAAGAGTCGGACACGACTAGCGACTGATCTGACTGATCTAAGATTAAGCCCATCATAATATTTTACATGATTGTTGTCTAAACCAGTACCTTGATTCATAACCCTAAACTACTGAGATAATATTCTAAGGCTCCAATCAGCTTCCCTTGAACAGACTTAATTAATGACCTCTGGAGTGTCAGTTGAGAACTTTAAACTCCTAAACCATCATATAGTCCCTAAATAAATGATCAAATGCTTCCACTATTGCTTCTGCCCTCTCCTGGAGGGAAGTTAAAGGATCTCCAGACCTTAATGAGCCTGTTTAGTAGGAACTTAGAGCATAATCACGACCATTAGGGACGAACTAAGTCACAAGGTGGTGCCAAAATGTCTGCTACTGAGATCCTATGGGGAAGCTGGCCTCACAGAGACCACTCCTCCCTATTCTTGCTCTTTGGCCTTTAAAAATCTTACACCCTAGCCAGCCAACGAGATGGATTTGAGACAAGTGTAGGTCTCCCATTTTCTGTGTTGGTGCCTCCTTGATTAACAAACTTTTCTCTTTTCAAAACTCTAATGTTTGGGTTTTTCCGGTGTCACTGTGCATCCTACATGTGAACTTGGGTTTGACAACAGGATTAGGGAAATATGCATGGGCCACTGAACCCCACATCTTTGAGTTACAGCAGCAGGGAACAGAAACCAAAAACAAAGAGAATAAAAGGAAATCAAGAAGAAAAGAAACAATGCAATGAGTAGAAGAAAATATATTACACATACTATAATGTTCTCAAAAAACAAGTGAAGATGTTCATCCATGAAACATGAATAGGTATTACAAAGAAGGAAAATTCACAAACCCAAAAAAAACCTCTAGAAATTAAAGTATGTGTGTGTGTGTGTGTGTGTGTGTGTTAAAAAAAAAAAAGTGTTAAGAAACTGGAGCATTTGTCTTAGGAATTCAATATCTATCAACATCAGAATTCAATGTCTATTCAACAATAGGAATTCTAACCAAAAGAAACAGAAGAGAGTGGAGGAAATTAAAAAATAAACTATTTAGGAAAATTTCCAATAGTTGAGGGATATTCATTTACACTTGAACTATGTGCCAAGAAAAATCAGTTCAGTTCAGTCCCTCAGTCATCCAACTCTTTGACACCCCACGGACTGCAGCACTCCAGGCCTCCCTGTTCATCACCAACTCCCAGAGTTTATTCAAACTCATGTCCATTGAGTTGGTGATGTCATCCAAGAAAAACAGAGAGGAAAAAAAGAAATGAAAAGAAGCATCCACTCTAAAACATCTTTGGAGAAAAAAAGAGTACCCAGAAGCTCACAGAGGGAGGCAGGTATCAGTAGTTATTATCCTATTTTGAACCAGATAAAGATAACTATTCATATAATTTGAAAAGAATTTTCTGGAATAGTTAGGCACAGGCACTGTTTCCTAGAAAAATCAGAAGATGTAAAGCCATTTTTATCTCTGGAGTAGAAAGTGAGGGCTATCGTTTGTTCTAGATCACAGGATTGGGGAAGGGAAATTTTGAGATTTTCCTCTGGCAGAAACACCATGGAAAGTAGCAGGGAGAAATAATTAAATTTGAAGAATCTTACCCAAAAGCTGTAGGTTAAGTTACCCTAATGAGGCAGGGTGAGTGAAGTATGGATTGCTCCATGAAAAATAATGCTAGAAATCAACCTAAGAGAAAAGAATCACTTCAAATGATCCCCAAAGCAGTGCTACTCTATAGAGGATGCAATCTACTCCATGAAAACTCATTCTAAGGACACTCACTCTTAATATAAGTTTCAAGAAGCCATGGCTATCTTATCCTTTGCTTTGATTTTAGGTGCCATTTTGCACCCCCATTGCTGCATTTTTCTTTGGGTAAATATTTAATGAACTCATGCAAGTGCCAGGATATTTTCTGGCATTGAGGATGTTGTTGTTGTTGTTTACTCACTAAGTTATGTCTGACTTTTTGTGACCCCATGGACTGTAGCCCACCAGACTCCTCTGTCCATGGGATTTCCCAGGCAAGAATATTAAAGTGGATTACCATTTCCTTCTGCAGGGGATCTTCCCAACCCAGGGATCAAACCCATGTCTTCTGCACTGGCAAGCGGATTCTTTACTGCTAAGTCACCAAGGAATACATCTGTTTAAATAGATACAAATCCTTGTTTCAGAGAGGTTGCAACCTAGTATCCGTAGTTAGGTGACCATGAAAGTATGTAATAAGGCTTTAGTCACACCAGCTTCCAACAACCACCTTCATTCCAACAACACTCCAAATACCTTTCCTGCCCGATCTTTGAAAAGGATACCACAATTGGCTGTGCAAAAGAGACACTGATGTATGGAACAGTCTTTTGGACTCTGTGGGAGAGGGAGAGGGTGGGATGATTTGGGAGAATGGCATTGAAACATGCATAATATCATATATGAAACGAGTCACCAGTCCAGGTTCCATGCATGATACTGGATGCTTGGGGCTGGTGCACTGGGACGACCCAGAGGGATGGTATGGAGAGGGAGGAGGGAAGAGGATTCAGGATGGGGAACACGTATATACCTGTGGGGGATTCATGTTGATATATGGCAAAACCAATACAATATTGTAAAGTTAAAAAATAAAATTAAAAAATAAAAAAAAAGAGAATTGACTGTGGATGGAGGTATAAATTTACCACTGTTTAAATTATTATTCATAAGTGAACATTGTTCACTGTTGTGTCCTTTTATGGAAAGCAGCTATGTTCACCTCTATGCTACCAAAGCAGGTTGTGGCCTCTTAGGAATTTTGTACTCAAATTCATTTCTGTTTTGTTCCATAAGTATAAAATAGTCTACTGTAGGCCTCAACTCATTCCCTGTATCTTCAGACAATTTCTCTTAAACTTTGTGTATCACTTTTATTTTCTTTAGTAAAGAAAAAAATGTCTTGCAAATGTTTACTTACAGTTCTCATTTTTTTTTAATTAAAAAAAATTGTGTTGTGGAACAATGTGAAATGCACTATATATATATATATATATATATACTTTCACTAGCCTAATATGTTACTGTTAAATGTTTTGAGGCCAATCATTATTTAGTTTATGTTTATTTTTAATTTAAATTTCCTAATTATTGTTTTCTTTGTATTTTGATGTATGCTGTGTTTCTCTTGAAAGCAAAAAGTCTTTCCAATTTCTTCTTAAGAATGATATTGTTATTTTAAATGTGTGTATAAAGATTCCTCTCACCCACAACTTTGGAATTTCTTAGGAAAATAATGCTTAAAACAGAATCTGTTAGTATTTTCTATAGGAAACATTATTATTTATTAGCTGTTGGAAAGAGTGTCAAGTACTATGACTTAAAAGTTCAAATAACTATGAGTTGAAGCAATATTAAGAGACAAACTTGCCTCCTCACTCTCATTGCTGTCTTCTCTGTACATGCTCCATATTGGGAGAGGACTCTAGGTTTCTCTGCCTTGTTAACCAAACAGAAAAAAAAAAAAAAATTAAAATAAACAAACAGAAAAGGGAGCCACTGCAGACTCCAGAGTTCTTTCTCATTGCCAAATGTGACTACCACATGTGTAGCTTTTTTGGTCCAGCTGTAGATACATCTGCTAGTGCTTTTTTTGGCATTGAAGCAGCTATCCACTAGGATTTCTCCAAAATAGCAATCTGTCAGTGCAAATGTTTACAAGCACCATTTTTTGGAAGATACCTTACTCCACCCCCTGAGTATATATAACATTCATACAAATAAACATTTTTATTAAAATAAAAATTCTTTATTGTGAAATATTTCAAATGATGTAGTAAAGATTAATGAATAACATAACAACTACTCCTTTACATTCTTGGCTCTACCAACACTTGTTGTTATGTGATATTTATTGCAGGTCTTCTAAGAATTAAAATGTGGCAGAGATAATTGAGGTCCCCATAATTTTCTGCCTAATCTCATTTCCTTCTTTCTTACCTGAAAATTAACTTCTACCATAAATTCAAAGTTTATGATTTTGGTGTGTATTTTGCTAAATGGTTAATCATAAATGGTGTATTATCATTTTGCAGATAAGCTATTATTTATATATCTGGAATCTAATTTCATGCCTACAGGCATAATTCTGCAAATTGCAACTTTCTCTGTGCACATAAGTGTAATTTTCTAAGAAGTAATAAAGGGAATTCCTGAATTACAGAGTTTGATCATCTTAGATTGTATTATATTTTGTTAAATATCTCTCAAAAAATCATGAGTGCTCCTTGCTCATGACATAGTTTCCAAAATTATATTGTCAGACTTTTCGACATTTGCCAATTATTGAATCAGCATGTAAAGTGATGTCCATTATAAAAATAATTTATTGTTCTTAAACAATTAGTAAAATTGAACACTTTCACCTAACTGGGTTTTTGGATTTTCTGTTACTTCTTTATTAAATTTCTCTCTTTTGACTTGAATATTCTCTTTAGGTCATGGAAAACCTGTAAAAAAAAAAAAAAACAAAGAAATTAAAGAAGCTAACGATGTTCCCTTCTAAAATTACTTTGCTGAATATTTCCTTAAAGAATGAATTTTGAATATTTTCAGGTGTCTTTTCTACATACACTGTGGTGTATAATTATTGCTTTCTTTGAATCTTATAGTTTTAAGATTTTTCTGACATTAAATTCATTAATATCTACTGTGTGGATCACAATAAACTGTGAAAAATTCTGAAAGAGATGGGAATACCAGACCACTTGATCTGCCTCTTGAGCAATTTGTATGCAGGTCAGGAAGCAACAGTTAGAACTGGACATGGAACAACAGACTGGATCCAAATAGGAAAAGGAGTTCATCAAGGCTGTATATTGTCACCCTGTTTATTTAACTTATATGCAGAGTACATCATGAGAAACGCTGGACTGGAAGAAACACAAGCTGGAATCAAGATTGCTAGGAGAAATATCAATAACCTCAGATATGCAGATGACACCACTCTTATGGCAGAAAGTGAAGAGGAATTAAAAAGCCTCTTGATGAAAGTGAGAGTGGAGAGTGAAAAAGTTGGCTTAAAGCTCAACATTCAGAAAACAAAGATCATGGCATCTGGTCCCATCACTTCATGGCAAATAGATGGGGAAACAATGGAAACAGTGTTAACTTTATTTTTCTGGGCTCCAAAATCACTGCAGATGGTGACTGCAGCCATGAAATTAAAAGACGCTTAGTCCTTGGAAGGAAAGTTATGACCAACCTTGATAGCATATTCAAAAGCAGAGACATTACTTTGCCAACAAAGGTCCGGCTAGTCAAGGCTATGGTTTTTCCAGTGGTCATGTATGGATGTGAGAGTTGGACTGTTAAGAAGGCTGAGCGCTGAAGAATTGATGCTTTTGAAGTGTGTTGTTGGAGAAGACTCTTGAGAGTCCCTTGGACTGCAAGGAGATCCAGCCAGTCCATTCTGAAGGAGATCAGCCCTGGGATTTCTTTGGAAGGAATGATGCTAAAGCTGAAACTCCAGTACTTTGACCACCCCATGTGAAGAGTTGACTCATTGGAAAAGACTCTTATGCTGGGAGGGATTGGTGGCAGGAGGAGAAGGGGATGGCAGAGGATGAGATGGCTGGATGGCATCGCTCACTCAATGGACGTGAGTCTCAGTGAACTTTGGGAGTTGTTGATAGACAGGGATGCCTGGCGTGCTGCGATTCATGGGGTCGCAAAGAGTCGGACATGACTGAGCAACTGATCTGATCTGATCTGAATAGTTTATATGTATTTTTTATACTTTTTGTGACATTAGGATATAATTTTCTTTTTCTTGTACTCTTCTTGACTAAAGAAGATTTTTATCATAGTTTCAATGCTCTCTTAAAGGAGAAAGTAGTATTCTTCTTTTTCTGTTTTCTAAAGCTGTAATTTGAAAGCCGTATGGTAACAATGGTCTGTTTTGGTGCTAGCTCAGTCTGATTTCCCGTAATTCCCATATAAAACACAAAGCAAGTAGATAGCAACATCAAAACTCACAAGTACTATTTATGTCAAATTAGATAACAAGATGTCCCCCTGAACCAGTAACTGTAAGTGGGTGGGTACACGATCAACATCTGCACAAGAGAAAATGGGACATAACAGAAGTGAGCAAAACCTAAAAACAAGAGAAGCCATAAAAGCCCTCTTTCCAGTAATCAAAACTTACAATGCAAAATGCACAGGGCATTTATTTGAGAATGGCAGCTGGACCTGTTAGGTATCTTGCTGAATCAAATTTTGTTTTAATGCAAGGGACCAGCAATAAGTTCTAAGCTTGAACCATATAGAATCATGTGTGCTTGAAAAAGATGTGTAGAAACAGCAAATGAGGTGGCTCTGAGAAGTTTGAAAAATATTCTACAGTGTGTCCTCCTATATAGACAAAAATATCCATCACATAGATCAGAATAGTTACTAAAGGAAAAGACCAAACCAGAGGAATAAAATCAGTTCAGTTCAGTCGCTCAGTCATTCCAGCTCTTTGCTATCCCATGGACTGCAGCACGCCATGCTTTCCTATCCCTCACCAACTCCTGGAGTTTACTCAAATTCATGTCCATCAAGTTGGTGATGCCATCCAACCATTTCATCCTCTGTCATCCCCTTCTCCTGCCTTCAATCTTTCCCAGCATCAGGGTCTTTTCAAATGAGTTAGTTCTTCACATCAGGTGTCCAAAGTATTGGAGTTTCAGCCTCAACATCAGTCCTTCCAATGAATATTCAGGACTGAATTCCTTTAGAATGGACTGGTTGGATATACTTGCAGTCCAAGGGACTCTCAAGAGTCTTCTCCAACACCACCGTTCAAAAGCACCTATTCTCTGGAGCTCAGCTTTCTTTATAGTCTAACTCTCATATCCATACATGACTATTGAAAAAACAATAGCTTTGACTAGACGGACCTTTGTTGGCAAAGTAATGTCTCTGTTTTTTAATATGTTGTATAGGTTTGTCATAGCTTTTCTTTCAAAGAGCAAGCGTCTTTTACATTCATGGCTGCAGTCACATTCTGCAGTGATTTTGGAGCCCCCCAAAATAAAGTCTCCCACTGTTTCCATTGATTCCCCATCTTTTTGCCATGAAGTGATGGGACTGTATACCATGATCTCAGTTTTCTGAATGTTGAGCTTTAAGCCAGCTTTTTCACTCTCCTCTTTCACTTTTATCAAGAAGGTTTTCAGTTCTTCTTCACTTTCTTCCATAAGGATGGTGTCATCTGCATATCTGAGGTTACTGATATTTCTCCTGGCAATCTTGATTCCAGCTTGTGCTTCATCCAGCCTGGCATTTCTCATGATGTACTCTGCATATAATTTAAATAATCAGGGTGACAATATATAGCCTTGATGTACCACTTTCATGATTTGGAACCCATCAAAATATTTTTTAAAATTTTTATTTCAAGAATGCTTTCCTGAAATTAAGAGGAAAATACATGAAACACATATTAAAAATCAAAAATCATATACAGAAAAACTAATAACAAAACAAAATCTAGTAAAACTGCTGGGCTTTAGAAAATGTTTTCAGGCATCTTGGAATATATAAGGTATATATATAGGTAACAATAAATAAGGAATAAGAAAATAAGATTATCTTTCAACAGCAATTCTTTGGCTAGAAGTAAATGGAGTCAGACAGTTAAAATACCCAAATAAAATGTGAGACCAGGATTTGACAATCTTGAAAAACTGATTTTCAAATATAAATGGTGCACACTTTATCATTGGGCAAGAATTCTTGAAAGGTTGTTTTAATGAATTGCTCTTTAAGAATCATTTTACAGAACATGTTCTAGGTAACCTGAACTGGAGATGAAAATTAAATGTGTAGTTATTTATAAACGTGAACACCAAATGAAATTTAAAGGGAGAAAGTACAGAGTGTAATCGGTGAATGCTTAAAGTGCTGGCAGTGTAGATATAGTTCAACTATTTTAAAAATGGAAGAATAAGGAAAATACATGCAGAAATATTTATACTGTTTTGAATAGCCCTACTGGTGGTAGTATTCTTCTGAAGTTGAGGAATGCTCAATGTGGGATTAATAAAATTGGTAATTATGGGTTATTCTAATTCTGTTATCTCCTATGTCTTTGAAAGTCATTATCCTCAGTGTGGAAAAAAGAAAGATATGTAATAAAAATGGGGTAGAATAGAACTTAATAGTCTTAACTTTGAGTTGGAAGTTCAGCATGAATTCATCAGGGTTACTTTATTTTTAAAATCCTAATTCTGTTCCCTAAAAATCCCTAAAATATTACCAGTCTGGTAACAATTAGCCTCCCCAGCACCCATATTGTGAGCACGAATTACCATTCCCCCAAAAAAAGAACCAGGAGTTTTTAAATAAATGATTGATTCTAGTTCTTGACCAAGAAATTTACAAGGTAAGTCTTTACCAGAATTGGCATAGCAAATAACTTGGAAACCAGTAAGACTACTAGGGTCTGCCAAAAGATCTCAGGAGACAATTTGCAGAAACCCATACTGGCTATTGAGGGATATTTTAAGATTAAATAAAGATAAGAATTGCAACATAACACAGCCCAGCAAGATGTTAAAATCCATAAATTAATAATAATATTTAAAAATTTGTCACCACTTATGCAGCTTTCCTAAATAAACTCTATTACTGTTTATCCAAATAAAATCTGATGGAAAGTATCTCCATATAAAAGTATTAAAGTTAATAAATAACATAATATGCTAGAATTAGCTTATTATTGTGTTTAAATATCCAAAGATTCATAAATCTGAACATTTAGTCTCAATGACTGCTAAAAATCACAAAGAGACAACAAGGGGCTCAGTTCAGTTCAGTTGCTCAGTTGTGTCCAACTCTTTGAGACTCCATGGACTGCATTGTGCCACACTTCCCTGTCCATCAGCAACTCCCAGAGTTTGGTCAAACTCATGTCCATAGAGTTGGTGATGCCATCCAACCATCTCATCCTCTGTTGTACCCTTCTCCTCCTGCCTTCAATCTTTCCCAGCATAAGGGCCTTTTCCAATGAGTCAGTTCTTCGCATCATGTGACCAAAATATTGGAGCTTCAGTTTCAGCATCAGTCCTTTCAATGATTATTGAGGACTGACTCCCTTAAGGATTGACTGTTTTAATCTCCTTGAAGTCCAAGGGACTCTCAGGAGTCTTGTCCAACATCACAGTTCAAAAACAAGGGATATGAATCTCCTAATGAAAAAATACACCATACATTATAGTACGTTGAAACAGAGATTTAACCTGAACTGGAACCTCTGAGTCCAGCAGATAATTTGCAGGAAATACAAAAGATCAAGAATATGTTGAACTGAGGCATTAATATTTAATTTTCCAAAACCAAGACAGAAACTCAAGGAAGTTAAGTTTTTTAATAGCTATTTGTAACAAAATGAATCAAGAGAAATCTGTAGATTAAAAGCTGATCAGAATGGCCATCATCAAAAAATATACAAGCAATAAATGCTGAAGAGTGTGTGGAGAAAAGGGAAACCTCTTGCATCATTAATGGGAATGCAACGTGATGCAGTCATTATGGAGAACAGTATGGATATTCCTTTAAAAAACTAGGAATAAAACTACTATACCACTTAACAAGCCTACTACTGGGCATATACTGTATACCTTGAGGAAACCATAATTGAAAAAGAAAAATGTATCCGAATGTTCACTCCATCACTATTTACCATAGATGGGACATGGAAGTAACTTACATGTTCATCAACAGATGGATGGATAAAGAAGTTGCACATATATACAATAAAGTATTACACACCCATAAAAGGAACACATTTGTATCAGTTCTAATGAGGAAGATGAATCTAGAGAATATATAGAATGAAGTAACTCAAAAGGAGAAAAACTAATATATATTGAGATATATATATGAAATCTAGAAAGATGGCACTGATAAACCAATTTGTAGGGCAGCAATGGTGATGTAGACATAGAGAACAGACTTGTGGACACATAGAAGGAAAGAAAGGGTGGGACAGTTTTAAAGACTAGCATTTAAACATATACACCACCATACATAAATTAAATAGCCGATGGGAATTTGCTGTATGACTCAGGGAGTTTAAACTGGGGCTCTGTAACAACATAGATGGGTGGGATGGAATGGAAGATGAGAGGGAGTTTCAACAGGGAGGGGACATAGGTATACCTATGGCTGATTCATGTTGATGTATGGCAAAAACCAATGCAATGTTATAAAGCAATCATCCTAAAATTAAAAATAAATAAATTAAATTAAAAAATAAAAATGGAATAGATATTTTGCTATTCTATTTTGCTCCTAGGGATTGGTCTGTTCAAATTATCTGTTTCTTCTTGATTTGATTATGGCATTCTTTATGTTTCTAGAAAAATTTCCACTTCTTCCAGGTAGTCTATTTGTTGGCATATAACTGTTCATAGTACATTTTATGATTTTTTTATTTGGTTGTTTTTATGAAATATCAGTGTTATTTTCTTCCTTAATTTCTTATTTATTTGGATCCTTTCTCTTTCATTCTTGATGAGCCTAGTCAGAAGTTTATGCTTATTCTTGGAAAAAAAAAAAAAACAACCTTTGGTTTTCATTTATTTTTCCCCCTATATTTTAATCATTATAGTATCTATGTATGAGCTTCCCAGGTGGTTCAGTGGTAAAGAATCTGCCTGTCAAATCAGGAGATGCAGGAAACTTGGGTTTGATCCTTGGGACACAAAGATCCCCTGGAGTGGGAAATGGCAACCTCCTCCAGTATTCTTGTCTGGAAAATTCCATGAACAGAGGACTGGCAGTCTATAGTCTGTAGGGTTGCCAAGAGCTGGTCATGACTGAACATGCATGCAGCACACATATGTACATGTATTTATGTATTCTCTGACATTTATTGTTTCTTTTCTTCTGCCAAATTTAGGTTATGCTCATTTTTCTTATTCTAATTCTTTTTGGAGGTTGGTTAGTTTGTTTACTTTGGGTTACTCTTGTTTTTATGAGGAGTTCCTGTACTGCTATCAACTTCCCTTTTAGGAATGTTTTTGCTACACCCTATAGGTTTTGTATGGTTGTATTTTCAATGCCAACTGTCTTGAGGCAATTTTTAAAATTTCCACTTTGATTTTATCATTGAGTCATATATACATATATATGATTTTATATATATATATATATTCACTAGCCTAATAAAAGTTACCTTTAAATTTTTTGAGGCCAATTATTATTTCAGTTCAGTTCAGTTGCTCAGTCATGTCTGACTCTTTGTGACCCCATGAATTGCAGCACGCCAGGCTTCCCTGTCCATCAACAACTCCCAGAGTTCACTCAAACTCACATCCATCAAGTCAGTGATGCCATCCAGCCATCTCATCCTCTGTTGTCCCCTTTTCCTCCTACGCGCAATCCATCCCAGTATCAGAGTTTTTACCAATGAGTCAACTCTTTGCATGAGGTGGCCAAAGTACTGGAGTTTCAGCTTCGGCATCCTTCCTTCCAAAGAAATCCCAGGGCTGATCTCCTTTAGAATGGACTGGTTGGATCTCCTTGCAGTCCAAGGGACTCTCAAGAGTCTTCTCCAACACCACAGTTCAAAATCATCAATTCTTCGGCACTCAGCATTCTTCACAGTCCAACTCTCACATCCATACATGACCACTGGATAAACCATAGCCTTGACTAGGTGGACCACTCTTGGCAAAGTAATGTCTCTGCTTTTGAATATGCTATCTAGGTTGGTCATAACTTTCCTTCCAAGGAGTAAGTGTCTTTTAATTTCATGGCTACAGTCACCATCTATAGTGATTTTAGAGCCCCCCAAAATAAAGTCTGACACTGTTTCCACTGTTTCCCCATCTATTTCCCATGAAGTGATGGGACCAGATACCATAATCTTCGTTTTGTAAATGTTGAGCTTTAAGCCAGCTTTATCCCTCTCCACTTTCACTTTTATCAAGAGGCTTTTTAGTTCCTCTTCACTTTCTGCCATAAGGGTGGTGTCCTCTGCATATCTGAGGTTTTGATATTTCTCCCGGCAATCTTGATTCCAGCTTTGCTTCATCCAGCTCAGCATTTCTCATGATGTACTCTGCATAGAAGTTAAATAAACAGGGTGAAAATATACAATCTTGACATACTTCTTTTCCTATTTGGAACCAGTCTGTTGTTTCATGTCCTGTTGTAGCTGTTGCTTTCTGACGCGTATAGGTTTCTCAAGAGGCAGGTCAGGTGGTCTGGTATTCCCATCTCTTTCAGAATTTTCCACAGTTTATTATGAACCACACAGTCAAAGGCTTTGGCATAGTCAATAAAGAAGAGATAGATGTTTTTCTGGAACTCTCGCTTTTTTCATGATTCAGCAGATGTTGGCAATTTGACCTCTAGTTTCTCTGCCTTTTCTAAAACCAGCTTGAACATCGGGAAGTTTACAGTTCATGTATTGCTGAAGCCTGGCTTGGAGAATTCTGAGCATTACTTTACTAGCGTGTAAGATGAGTGCAATTGTGTGGTAATTTGAGCATTCTTTGGCATTGCCTTTCTTTGGGGTTGGAATGAAAACTGACCTTTTCCAGTCCTGTGGCCACTGCTGAGTTTTCCAAATTTGCTGGCATATTGAGTGCAGCACTTTCACAGCATCACCTGTCAGGATTTGGAATAGCTCAACTGGATTTCCGTCACCTCCCCTAGCTTTCTTTGTAGTGATGTTCTCTAAGGCCCACTTGACTTCACATTCCAGGATGTCTGGCTCTGGGTCAGTGATCACACCATTGTGACTATCTTGGTCATGAAGATCTTTTTTGTACAGTTCTTCTGTGTATTCTTGCCACCTCTTCTTAATATTTTCTGCTTCTATTAACTCAACCATTTCTGTCCTTTATTGAGCCCATCTTTGCATGAAATGTTCCCTTGATATCTATAAGTTTCATGAAAAGATATCTAGTTTTTCCCATTCTATTGTTTTCCTCTATTTCTTTGCATTCATCACTGAGGAATGCTTTCTTATCTCTCCTTGCTGTTCTTTGGAACTCTCCATTCAAATGGAGGATCTACTCTATGCCCGAGGCCGGGGCGGTGGCCGGGTTGAGTTACCCCACTTCCAAGGAGAGTGGCTGCACGGGTGCAAGAGGGCCGAGAGGAGCTACTCCACATTCAAGGTCAGGAGGGGCTGCATGAGGAGATACCCCTCGTCCAAGGTAAGAGAAACTCAAGTAAGATGGTAGGTGTTGAGAGAGGGCATTAGAGGGCAGACACACTGAAACCATAATCACAGAAAACTAGTCAGTCTAATTACACAGATCACAGCCTTGTCTAACTCATTGAAATTAAGCCATGCCATGTAGGGCCACCCATGATGGGAGGGTCATGGTGGACAGGTCTGACAGAATGTGGTCCACTGGAGAAGGAAGTGGAAAAGCACTTCAGGATTCTTGTCTTGAGAACCCCATGAACAGTAGGAAAAGGCAAAATGATAGGTTACTGAAAGAGGAACTCCCTGTGTTGGTAGGTGCCCAATATGTTACTGGAGATCAGTGGAGAAATAACTCCAGAAAGAATGAAGGGATGAAACTAAAGAAAAAACAATACCCAGTTTTGGATGTGACTGGTGATAGAAACAAGGTCTGATGCTGTAAAGAGCAATATTGCATAGGAACCTGGAATCTTAGGTGCATGAATCAAGGCAAATTGGAAGTGCGCAAACAGGAGATGGCAAGAGTGAACGTCGGCATTCTAGGAATCAGCGAACTAAAATGGATTGGAATGGGTGAACTTAAGTCTGATGACCTTTATATCTACTACTGTGGGCAAGAATCCCTTAGTAGAAATGGAGTAACCATCATGGTCAACAAAAGAGTCTGAAATGCAGTACTTGGATGCCATCTCAAAAACAACAGAATGATCTCTGTTCATTTCCAAGGCAAACCATTCAATATCACAGTATCCCAAGTCTATGCCTGCCGGGGTCCAGCCCCAGTGGATCCAGGGAATTCGAAGCGAGGATGGCGTTGGCGAGGATCAGGAAACAACTGCTTAATTAAACGTTAATTAAGGATATAAAGAGTAATAGAATAAGGATAGCTCAGTGAGGAAATTCAGTGGGGAAAAGAGGCTGAAATAAGGATAGCTCAGTGAGGAAATTCAGTGGAGAAAAGAGGCTGAATAATTCAGCCAGAAGATAAAGAACGACATGGTGAGACCAAGTTTCGGTGAACAAGGCCCACACTTTATTTTCCAAAGTAGTTTTTATACCTTAAGTTATGCATAGAGGATAATGGGGGAAGGGGTAGAGTCATGCAGCAAGCCAGGCTTTCTTCCTGCAAACTTATCATATGCAAAAGCTTAGGTGATTTGCATTATCTTCTGGCCCGGAGGCCTGTTAACATTTTAAGACCCTTTCTTCAGAAAACTTATTTTTCTTTAAAGGTGATTGGTCAGGAGCCACCCTCCAAAAGCATTTGATAAAGTTGCATTCCGACAGAGCAAAGGTATGGTGGGCTATAACAAGAAAAAGAATTAACTCAAGGGTCCCAGGTTACAAACATTAAAGCTACTACTTACACCAATTATATTAATCAATACACTGCCAGGGACACAGCAGGTAAGGGATATGGAAACTTAGCAGCAAACATTGGCCCAACAAGTGAAAAACCTTTCACCAATACAATTTCTAATCAATCTTTTAACTGCTCAAAGGAATCTGTATTTAGACAGTTTAGAACATCTCATGCCTCTCACAGTTGGGAGGCTCTGAGCAATCACATGTGGCCGCAAAAACCTATTCAGGCAGGCTAGAGGACTTCCAAAGGAGTTTGTAGGTTGAAACACTGTCACACCCAGGAATTATTAACTGGAGCTATAAGCTAACTCTTGTTTCAGAGAGAGGTAGTGGGGGACAGCCCCCCGTAAAGTCTGAGGTGTAGGTGAAAGCACAAAGCAGAAAGTAGGCAGACTCTGGTTTTGGGGGTAGATGCTCGAGAATTTCCAGGGAGATGCTCGAGAATTTCCTGAGGCTTGATCCCGCCTTTGCGTATGCCAAGCCTCCTTCCTCATGACCTTTGCCATGGGCGGAGCTCGCTCTCCGCATATGCCCCAACCAGTAACACTGAAGAAGCTCAAGTTGAATGGTTCTATGACGACCTACAAGACCTTTTAGAACTAACACCCCAAAACGATGTCCTTTTCATTATAGGGGACTGGAATGAAAAAGTAGAAAGTAAAGAAACACTTAGGGTAACAGGCAAATTTGGCCTTGGAATACGGAAGTAAGCAGGCAAAGGCTGATAGGGTTTTGCCAAGAGAACACACTGGTCATAGCAAACATGTTCTTCCAACAATACAAGAGAAGACTCTACACATGGACATCACCAGATGGCCAACATCAAAATCAGATTGATTATATTCTTTGCAGCCAAAGATGGAGAAGCTCTATACAGTCAAAAAACAAGACCAGGAGCTGACTGTGGCTCAGATCATGAACTCCTTATTGCCAAACTCAGATTTAAATTGAAGAAGATAGGGAAAACGACTAGCCCATTTAGTTCAGTACAGTTCAGATAAGTGGCTCAGTCGTGTTCTACCTCTTTGTGACCCCATGAATTGCAGCACGCCAGGCCTCTCTGTCCATCACCAACTCCCAGAGTTCACTCAAACTCACGTCCATTGAGTCACTGATGCCATCCAGCCATCTCATCCTCTGCCATCCCCCTTTCCTCCTGCCCCCAAACCCTCCTAGCATCAGTGTCTTTTCCAATGAGTCAACGCTTCACATGAGGTGGCCAAAGTACTGGAGTTTCAGCTTTAGCATCGTTCCTTCCAAAGAAATCCCAGGGCTGATCTCCTTCAGAATGGACTGGCTGGACCTCGTTGCAGTCCAAGGGACTCTCAAGAGTCTTCTCCAACACCACAGTTCAGAAGCATCAATTCTTCGGCGCTCAGTCTTCTTCACAGTCCAACTCTCACGTCCATACATGACCACTGGAAACACCATAGCCTTGACTAGCCGGACCTTTGTTGGCAAAGTAATGTCTCTGCTTTTCAATATGCTATCTAGGTTGGTCAAAACTTTCCTTCCAAGGAGTAAGAGTCTTTTAATTTCATGGCTGCAGTCACCATCTATAGTGATTTTGCAGCCCAAAAAAATAAAGTCTGACACTGTTTCCACTGTTTCCCCATCTATTTCCCATGAAGTGATGGGATCAGATGCCATGATCTTCATTTTCTGAATGTTGAGCTTTAAGCCAACTTTTTCACTCTCCACTTTCACTTACATCAAGAGGATTTTTAGTTCCTCTTCACATTCTGCCATAAGGGTGGTGTCATCTGCATAGCTGAGGTTATTGATATTTCTCCCAGCAATCTTGATTCCAGCTTGTGCTTCTTCCAGCCCAGCATTTCTCATGATGTACTCTGCATAGAAGTTAAATAAGCTGGGTTACAATATGCAGCCTTGACGTACTCCTTTTCCTATTTGGAACCAGTCTGTTGTTCCATGTGCAGTTCTAACTGTTGCTTCCTGGCCTGCACACAGGTTTCTCAAGAGGCAGGTCAGGTGGTCTGGTATTCCCATCTCTTTCAGAATTTTCCACAGTTTATTGTTATCCACACAGTCAAAGGCCTGGAATGTTAGGTCCATGAATCAAGGCAAACTGGAAGTGGTCAAATAGGAGATGGCAAGAGTGAATGTCGACATTCTAGGAATCTGTGAACTAAAATGGACTGGAATGGGTGAATTTAACTCCAATGACCATTATATCTACTACTGTGGGCAAGAATCCCTTAGAAGAAATAGTGTAGCCATCCTAGTCAAAAAAAGAGTCTGAAATGCAGTACTTGGATGCAATCTCAAAAATGACAGAATGATCTCTGTTCATTTCCAAGGCAAACCCTCAATACCACAGTAGTCCAAGTCTATGCCCCAACCAGTAATGCTGAAGAAGCTCAAGTTGAACGGTTCTATGATGACCTACAAGACCTTTTAGAACTAACACCCCAAAACGATGTCCTTTTCATTATAGGGGACTGGAATGCAGAAGTAGGAAGTCAACAAACACCTGGAGTAACAGACAAATTTGGCGTTGGAATACAGAATGATTGCACTGATCATAGCAAACACCCCCTTCCAACAACACAAGTGAAGACTCTACACATGGACATCACCAGATAGTCAACATCGAAATCATATTGATTATATTCTTTGCAGCCAAAGACAGATAAGCTCTATACAGTCAGCAAAAACAAGACCGGGAGCTGACTGTGGCTCACATCATGAGCTCCTTATTGCCAAAATCAGACTTAAATTGAAAAATATAGGGAAAACCACTAGACCATACATGTATGACCTAAATCAAATCCTTTATGATTATAGAGTGGAAGTGAGAAATAGATTTAAGGGACTAGATCTGATATATAGAGTGCCTGATGAAATATGGACTGAGGTTCATGACATTGTACAGGAGACAGGGATCAAGACCATCCCCATGGAAAAGAAATACACAGAAGCAAAATGGCTGTCTGAGGAGGCCTTACAAATAGCTGTGAAAAGAAGAGAAGCAAAAAGCAAAGGAGAAAAGGAAAGATATAAGCATGTGAATGCAGTGTTCCAAAGACTAGCAAGAAGAGATAAGAAAGCCTTCCTCAGTGATCAATGCAAAGAAATAGAGGAAGAAAACAGAATGGGAAAGACTAGAGATCTCTTCAAGAAAATTAGAGATACCAAGGGAACATTTCATGCAAAGATGGGCTCGATAAAGGACGGAAATGGTATGGACCTAACAGAAGCAGAAGATATTAAGAAGAGGTGGCAGGAATACACAGAACTGTACAAAAAAGATCTTCATGACCAAGATAGTCACAATGGTGTGATCACTGTCCTAGAGCCAGACATCCTGGAATGTGAAGTCAAGTGGGCCTTAGAAAGCATCACTACGAACAAAGCCAGTGGAGGTGATGGGATTCCAGTTGAGCTATTTCAAATCTTGAAAGATGACGCTGTGAAAATGCTTCACTCAATATGCCAGCAATTTGGAAAACTCAGCAGTGGCCACAGGACTGGAAAAGGTCAGTTTTCATTCCAATCCCAAAGAAGAGTAATGCCAAAGAATGCTCAAACTACCACACAATTGCACTCTTCTCATGCTAGTAAAGTAATGTTCAAAATTTTCTAATCCAGGCTTCAGCAATACATGAACTGTGAACTTCCCGATGTTCAAGCTGGTTTTAGAAAAGGCAGAGGAACCAGAGATCAAATTGCCAACATCCACTGGATCATCGAACAAGCAAGAGAGTTCCAGAAAAACATCAATTTCTGCTTTACTGGCTTTGCCAAAGCTTTTGATTCTGTGGATCACAACGAACTGTGGAAAATTCTGAGAGAGATGGGAATACCAGACCACCTGACTTGTCTCTTGAGAAATCTGTATGCAGGTCAGGAAGCAACAGTTAGAACTGGACATGGAACAACAGACTGGTTCCAAATAGGAAAAGGAGTACGTCAAGGCTGTATATTGTCACCCTGCTTATTTAACTTCTAAGCAGAGTACATCATGAGAAACGCTAGACTGAAGAAGCACAAGCTGGAATCAAGATTGCCACGAGAAATATCAATCACCTCACATATGCAGATGACACCACCATTATGGCAGAAAGTGAAGAAGAACTAAAAAGCCTCTTGATGAAAGTGAAAGAGGAGAGTGAACAAGTTGGCTTAAAGCTCAACATTCCAAAAACGAAGATCATGGCATCTGGTCCCATCACTTCATGGCAAAGAGATGGGGAAACAGTGGAAACAGTGTCAGACTTTTTATTTTGGGGGGCTCCAAAATCACTGCAGATGGTGACTGCAGCCATGAAATTAAAAGACGATTACTCCTTGGAAGGAAAGTTTTGACCAACCTAGATAGCATATTGAAAAGCAGAGACAATACTTTGCCAACAAAGGTCCGTCTAGTCAAGGCTATGGTGTTTCCAGTGGTCATGTATGGATGTGAGAGTTGGACTGTGAAGAAAGCTGAGCGCTGAAGAATTGATGCTTTTGAACTGTGGTGTTGGAGAAGGCTCTTGAGAGTCCCTTGGACTGCAAGGAGATCCAACCAGTCCATTCTAAAGGAGATCAGCCCTGGGTGTTCTTTGGAAAGAATGATGCTAAAGCTGAAACTCCAGTACTTTGGCTACCTCCTGTTAAGAGTTGACTCATTGGAAAAGACACTGATGCTGGGAGGGATTGAGGGCAGGAGGAAAAGGGGACAACAGAGGATGAGATGGCTGGTGGCATCACCGACTCCATGGACATGAGTTTGAGTGAATTCCCGGAGTTGGTGATGGACAGTGAGGCCTGGCATGCTGCAATTCTTGGGGTTGCAAACAGTTGGACACGACTGAGCAACTGAACTAACTGACTAACATTAAATGATATAAATAGATTAGTCTTGTTAGTCACTCAAGCAGAAGTTATAGAGAGCCTGTCTCTGGTGTGAAATAAAACAAACATTCATGCCGTTGATTGAGTATGATAACATCGAGGAAAATCTGAGTATTTTTTAATATTGAGAATGATCCTTGGCTGAGAGGTAGAATGCAGAGTTTGTAATATAAACACAGATAAAACCACTGAGCTTAAAAAGACCCTGATAAAAAAAGAAGCCATGTCTTTCACTTTGACTTCAGTCTTGTCCGACACTCAAAGGGTAATTCAGTCTTGTCAGCCTTAGATATCTGATTTATAGAAATTGTGAGATTATAAAAGATTTTTCCTTAGTGTATAGTAAATTATTGTGCAGTAATGATAATGTAAGATACTCCAGTAGTTCTGTTTTGTTGTTTTTTTTTTGCCTGCTCTTGGTCAGTGTCACTGAGCCTTTCAACCAAAGATTCAATAGACCTCAAAGAATTAGTTTTGTTCTGTATCTGTTTAGATGCCTCCTTTCAGGTAGTATCCTCTGTTACATTCCATCTCTTTTAGGCCCCACAAACTGTGATGTCTGACTTTTCAGCTCAGCAGCAAGGTTGTTCCTAGTTACATTATTCCTCCCTATTTTGGAGTTAGATAAATGCTTCAAAGGAAAAACATTACAATTTTTTACCACCTAAGCTACAAAGGAAGCCCAAGAATGCTGGAGTGGGTAGTCTATCCCTTCTCCAGCAGATCTTCCTGACCCAGGTATCAAACCATGGTCTCCTGATTTGCAGGTGGATTCTTTACCAACTGAGCTATCAGGGAAGCATATATATATTTTTTTTTTCTTTCAAAAAATTTGCCCTTTGTTTAGTATTTGAAACATGCTGTTTCAAATATATTGTAAGTTTTTTAGTTGTTTATAGAGGAAGGACAAAATCAATATTATATATAATATGTTCCCCCCAAATGCTAGAAGGTTCTTATGATTTCATTGTGTTTTCTTCACAATACATCCCCACAAATGTAGTACTGACATATTTTTTTGAGTATTCCTTTTTGGTTGTTTGCTCTATGCTGGTTTGGAAACTTCAAGGTATACTGTTTTATACTTAAGATATAAAATTTTTCTAAGAAAATCCATTCATTGAATCCTTTTATCCTCCCTTCTTTTAGTAATCTTAAGACAAACCAATCCTCATATGAAGAAACTTCTCCCTTCTTGTTAGTATTTAATTATCCAATAATTTTAAATAAAAATTTTAAAATAGCTAATTAGATTTATTGCTACATTATATCAGTTATGTACTTATTATTTTCTTAAATCTTATTCTTTCTGTTAGTATTTTATTTTTCTTTAATAATATTTTAGTTAGATTATGTGGGTGATCAAATTTCTTGTTATTCTGTGTGTCTATTGCTGAAATATATTTTTATTGTACTCACTCTTAAAAAATATTATGCTTGGGTATAAAATTATATGTTAGAGTTATTTTCTTTCAGTAGGGTGAAGATATAATCCCACTTTCCCTGTCATCCATTATTGTAAATGAAATATCCATTGTCGGTCACTCTTTTATTGTTAAAATGCCTTTTTGCTAGGCATTTTTATGAATTATTTATTCTTAATGTACAGCATTTTTCAGTATAATATATTCAGGGTATGACATTTATTTTTCTCTTTATTATTAAAAATACACATTTTATTAAGAGTCACATATTGTCTTCTCTCAATTTTGAAAACACTGAAATAGTTTATTCAAATGCAGTTTCTCCACTATTTTCCTATACTCTCCACTTTAAAAAAAAAACAAAACACTTTTTATATGAATGTTTGGAGTTTTTATTATATCCTCCATTGTATGCCTGAATTTTTCTGCACATGTACTGGCCGAATTTTTTATCTTCAGTTTACCATTTTTCTCTTTTACTTCATTCAGTCAGGAGATGTGCAAAACATTTTTCTGAAAAATATTTTGTTATCAGTGAAATATATTTCATGATTTCATGTTGTGATTTCCAAGTCCTTTTCATAGTAATGATTATTTCAATTCATAAGTTCATGCTACCTCTCAATGTTAATTGATAAATCATTTGAAATTTTAAAATAATTTTTACAATATTTGTAGGAATGTTTCATGAAATTAATTGATGTACATTGGTTTTTGATAGTTATTTTTTCTTTCTTCAATAAAAAAATTAATGTTCTATTTTTTGGAGTTACTGTGTTGTGGTAATCTGGATAATGTAGCATATCTAGTCACTTAGCCAGCAAGAAATGTTTCTTTCTACCATTCTTCAACTTAGCACTTGCAATTGCTGCATGTAGCATTTGGCAGTTTTTTCAATTTCCATTCTTTAGCATAGGGTGCCTAAATCTAGTCACCGGTTGTAATCTATGATTCTGATCCAAGTACTTCATCTTGACTGGAGGACATTCCAATGCTTTTTTTCTACAAAAGCAAAATTCCTGACTTATTCCACCCACTTTTGTGTCTATCAGACCTCAGTGAGCTAACGCATGGGACAAACACATTTGCCATCTTATATTTCTGATCTGTCTCTTCTTCTAAAGATATTTGTCTTATATTTGATCTTTGAGTTATATATTTTCATATTGTATATATTATAATGATTTTGCCTTGCAAATGGTAATTGAAACATGAACTCAATTTGCCATCACAAATTTTAACTTTGAAAGTAAAAATAGTACTCATATGCGGGATGAATCAACATCTTGTGCTTCTGCTCAGAATTTTAAAGCTATTTAAGAGTGATTTTTCTAAGAGCAGGTTTTTCTATAGTGTTTTAGAAAGAAATATGTCTCCATTTTGCATATATTTAAAAAGAAGTTAATTTTCCAAGAAAACGTAACTGCTTAATGTGTATACATTTCAACCAATTAGACTCAATTAGTTCTCAATCACTGAGGACATTATATAAATTAAATCTGAATTTGAGTCATATGAAATAAATTATAGTGTAGTCATTTGAGTTAGATGTCTATAGACCAACAGTTTGGGTCTGTATCCTAGTTGTGCCATCCTCAAGCTATGTGATATTAATCAAACTTTCTAAATTTTTTAACTTATTGATATATAAAGATATATATATATATGTATATATAGAGA
This sequence comes from Bos javanicus, assembly GCF_032452875.1. Lineage (NCBI taxonomy): Eukaryota > Metazoa > Chordata > Mammalia > Artiodactyla > Bovidae > Bos > Bos javanicus. The sequence continues at coordinate 57,633,696 of NC_083878.1, forward strand.
GAACATGTGTGTAATAGTATCTAAATTTTCATAAATATTCTAAAATTAAATAAGTTACATGAAAAATACTTAGAACAAAGCTTCATAAAATCCTTTTGGTTATAAAATAATAAGAAAATGGATATCATAAACCCTGGAAACTAGTGTTAAAAATTAGTTTACCTGAATCTAATGTTTCCTGCTATTAACTATATTGGCAATAAATGCAAAAAATAAAAATTACTGGAAGAACAGAAAGTCTAAATGTATTTAATGATTTCTAAAGTATAATGTAAGTCTTCCAAAAATAATCTGGACTGTAATGATCTAAATAGCTTTCTTAAAAAAAAAAAAAAGCAATTGTTTATACTAAAAATTAAATGAGGCAAAGCAGTTATTCAAAGTTGTATACTTAAAAACGATTTTCAATTTCTCTGCTGTTCATTTAAAATGAGATAATAGATCCTAAGTATGTAAAGTGATTGGAGGAACTTAGCAGTTGAGTATCTACAGATGAATTAGGTGACCAGAAAATAGCAGAGTATAGAGTATATTTTCTAAGATGTCATATTGCTGGTTAATTCTCTTCTGGAAGGGGTGAACAGGTAACACAAATAACAACTACAACAACAATAAAAAACAAACAAATGAACAAGTAGGCCAAACAACACTGCAGCCAAGATTCATGAGTTTATTCTCTGATTCTGATCTTTTTCTGACTGTGTGATCTAACTGGTTGAAACATATACATTTAAAAAAATGTTTCTTGGAAAATTAGAAGAGCAGGCTCATTGGGAAAGAGCCAGATGCTGGGGAAGATGGAGGGCAGGAGGAGAAGGGAGCAACAGAGAATGACATAGTTGGATGGCAACATTGACTCAATGGAAATGAGTTTGAGCTAACTCTGGGAGATGGTGAAGGACAAGGAAGCCTGGGAGTGCGGCAGCCATGGGATCATAAAGAGTCAGACATGACCGAGTGACTGAACAACAACAAATGCACATGCACAATATAGATATATTCTTCCAAAACACTATGATGTTTCTCGCAAATGGTAATGAATATCTCCACGTAAAGAATAAAGCTGTACCTTTTCTTTACAGCATATGTCAAAATTAATCAAAATGCATCAAAAACTTAAATGTAGGATCTAAAACTATATAACTCTGAAACGAAAAAGAAGGTAGAAAACTTTTATGGCATTATTTGGCAATGATTTTGATACAATATCAAAAGTATAGACAAAGTAAAAGTAATTGTACTACATCAAAATTAAAACATCTGTACATCAAAGGACACTATCAGTAGTATTGAAAGGCAACTCGTGGAATAGGAAAAAAACTCTATTTGCAAATCATATATCTAATAAGGGGTTAATATCCAGAATATATATATATAACTCCTACAATTCAACAATAACAAAATAAATAACACAAAAAGTTCAATTACAAAAAAGGAGCAAGAGATTAAATAGACATTTCTCCAAAGAAAATATATAAATGACCAACATACATATGAAAAGGTGCTCAACAACACTAATTATTAGGGAAATACAAATAAAAATCACAATAAATGTCACTCCATACCATTAGAATGTCTAATACTGTAAAAAAAGAATAATAACACATGTTTGCAACAATGTGGAAAAATTGTAACCCTTGTATACTCTTGCTGGGAATGTATAATGATACAATTGCTATGAAAACAATATAGAAGTTTCTAAAATATTTTAAAACAATTTTTGTTCCCTATGATCCAGCAATTCTACATCTGATATTCATACAGAAGAACTCAAATTAGAGTCACAAAGAAATATTTACATACCCATAGTAACATTATTATAGACAAAATTTGGAAGCAACTCAAGTGTCCATGCATATATGAATGGGTAAATAAAACATGGTATATTCATGCAACAGAATATTATTCAGACTTAAAATGAAAGAAATTTAGACTAATGCTACACCATGGATGGAGCTTGAGGACACTGAAAAGTGAAATAAGCCAGTCATAAAAAGAAATATTGAGTGATTTTACTTCTTTGATGTACCTAAATTAGTCAGGTTCAGGTAAACAGAAAGTAGAATGGTGATTGACAGGGACTTTGGGGAGGGGAAATTCAGAACTGTTGTTTAATAGTATGAAATTGTAATTTTTAATAATATACATTTGGTGTTTGTCCCATTTCTAGCACACAGTTCCTAAAATTGTCATCATTTCCTAAATGATAAGACCAATGGAGCATCTTTTTATTTTTTGTCTTCCATTCCTAAATGGTTGCATCACTTAGGAAAGATAAAAGGAACATCTTTTGTTAGTCATAGCAAGCCCCTTTCAATCACATCTGAGTTTATGTTAATGACATGACTATTGGAAAGCCCCTCAGAATGAGTGGATGATTGCCAGGGGAACTAACCAGTGATTAAAGGATTGGAACATTCAGCCTCACCCCCTGATCTTCAGAAACAAGTGAGGGCCTGGAGATTGGGTTCAATCACCAACAGCCAACAACTTAATCATGCCCCGCTAAGGAAGGATTCAAAAGAAAAATACCTAAAGTAAAGTGTTCTGAGCTTCAGAGAGCTTCAGTATTGGTGAACACGTGGAGGTGCCGGGAAAGTAGCATTCCAGCAGGGTGTGGACATAGTGCGCCCCTTCATCCACACCTTTCCCTATGCATGTCTTTCATCTGGTTTTTCTAAACCGTATCCATCTATAATAAACTGGTAATCTAGTAGGAAAAAGTCCTGAGTTTCGTGAACTGCTTTAGTGCATTAGGAGAAGGTTGTGAGAACCTCTCATTTACACTCTCATTTACAGTTCATCATAAACGAAGGTAGTAGGGAAAGGAGAATTGGTCTGCTGAGACAGGCCTTAACCTGTGAGATCTGATACTAACTCCAGGTAGTGCCAGAACTGAACTGAATTGAATTGTAGAATGCTCATTTGGTGTCTGCTAAGAATGGGAGATTAGCTAATCATGAAAAAAATGTACTTATCTGGTATCAGAAGTAGTGTATAAAGTGTTGAGAAGAGAAGCAGAGGTTTTGTTTTGTTTTTGTTTCCCTTTGCAAATACATATAGTTTCAATTTTGCATTGAAACTATAAAAAAAACTTCTGGAGACTGGTTGCATAGCATTGTGGATGTACTTAACACTGTAGAACTGTACACTTAAAAAGCCTAACATGGCAAATTTTATGTTATATGTATTTTCCCACAATTGAAAAAAAAAATCTATGGTACTGACTAAAATGATAAAACAGTATCAAAGTAAATAATGACAAATCTTTGAAAGCTTGAAATCAAAAAGTTTAAAACTGATATGTTACAAAGTGTCACACTGATAGCTGCACTATCAAAGTGGTTCTTTTTGTTAGTCTTTAAGAGATATAAAATTTTGGATTAAATATCCAATTTAAAACACTCAACAAGTAGGAGATAATTCATTATATGCTATTTTATTCTAAGTGATATTAGTTTCTTGTTTAGACAAGATAATTAGAAATTAGTTATAACATAGAATTATATACAGTGAATTATATATAATATAGAATTTTCTATATAATTAGAAAATTAGTTTTCTTGTCTATCTTCTATAATACAATTTACTGGATTGACAGTCCTCCTGTATGAAAGGAAACATGATTTACTGAAATTATATTTTTCAATTTTTAAGTGAAACAAGTATTTTAATCATGTTATTTAAATTACTGGCTCTATTGCTTTTAATATTAACATTATTAAGTTCACTGTTTTACCTGAAACAACAGAAGTAGTAATCCATTCATATTCCCAATATATTTAGCATAGCATATTCCCATAAAAGGGCTTCCCTGGTGGCTCAGATGGTAAAGAATCTATCTACCTGCAATGCAGGAGACCGGGTTCAATCCCTGGGTTGAGAAGATCCCCTGGAGGAGGGCATGGCAACCCACTTCAGTATTCTTGTCTGGAGAATTCCCATGGACAGAGGGGTCTGGCGGACTATAGTCCAGTAGGTCGCAAAGAGTTGAACGTGACTGAGCAACTAAGTACAGCACAGAAAATTCCCATAAAAAGAGCTGAAATTTGAAGCTGAAATGATTCAAAAAAAAGTTCAGGGGATTATTAGTCATTCTGATTTCCATGTTTGGATATTTTTGCATTTTGGACATTATGATTGCATTGTGATCATAAAAAACCTATTTTCACAAAATGGATACTTATATTTTATGTACATAGTAAATGCAGTAAAAATCATAAACCCCCACAAATTTTCTCAATAAAAAAATAAAAAGTTTTATTTTTACCTTGTTGAACTCTATTGGAGAAGGAAATGGCAACCCACTCCAGTGTTCTTGCCTGGAGAATCCCATGGACAGAGAAGCCTGGTAGGCTGCAGTCCATGGGGTCGCACAGAGTCAGACACGACTGAAGCGACTTGGCTGCGGCGGCGGCGGCGGAACTGTATATAAACTGTATCATAAAAGAAAGAAAAATGAATTGTTAAATCTTTCTACTCTGCTTTAGTTCATTAAATTTGGTCTATGATTTGTTTCAAACTCATTTCATAATATATCCTGAGATTTGTTTCCAAAATTCCTTCCATTTATAGAGAAAGCAGATCAAACTACCTCAAAATGCAATAAAACCTACATCTTATTTATTGTTCATTTTTCAACTATTAAAATAAAATGAATTTTTTTTCTATTCTAACTTACTCAGATACTGTCTTAATATCTAAGATGTAATTATACAAGAAATATTATTACATGAAGTATTAGAAAAAAGCTTTCCTTTTTAACCTTTTAGTCATAGTTATATCGTATTTTAGGGCTTCCCAGATGGTGCTAGTATTAGAATCTGCCTGCCAATGCAAGAGATGAAAGACGCATGTTTACGCTCCCTGGGTCAGGAAGGTCCCATGGAGAAGGAAATGACAACCCATTCCAGTGTTCTTTCCTGGAAAATTCCATGGACAGAGGAGCCTGGTGGATCACAGTCTATTGGGTTGCAAACAGTTGGACCTGACTGAGTGATGAAGCACGTACCCATATAATGTTTTAAAATTGTAATAATATAACATACACATTTAATAATTTCCCTTGGTAGATTATTATTTCATGTTACAACAAAGTTTTCTACATCATTGGAAATACTAGGTTGGATAAAGCACAAGCTGAAATCAAGATTGCTGGGAGAAATATCAATAACCTCAGATATGCAGGTGACACCACCCTTATGGAAGAAACTGAAGAGGATTGAAGAGCCTCTTGATGAAGGTGAAAGAGGAGAGTGAAAAAGTTGGCTTAAAACTCAACATTCACAAGACTAAGATCGTGATATCTGGTCCCATCTCTTCATGACAAATAGATGGGGAAAAAATTGAAACAGTGAGAGACTTTATTTGGGGGGGCTCCAAAAATCACTGCAGATGGTGACTGTAGCCATGAAATCAAAAGACACTTTCTCCTTGGAAAAGCTATGACAAGCCTGCTAAGTCACTTCAGTCATGTCCAACTCTGTGCAACCCCATAGACAGCAGCCCACCAGGCTTCGCTGTCCCTGGTATTCTCCAGGCAAGAACATTGGAGTGGGTTGCCATTTCCTTCTCCAACGCATGAAAATGAAAAATGAAAGTGAAGACGCTCAGTCGTGTCCGACTCCTAGTGACCCCATGGACTGCAGCCTACCAGGCTCCTCTGTCCATGGGATTTTCCAGGCAAGAGTGGTGGTGTGGCCTGCCATTGCCTTCCCTGATGACAAGCCTAGACAGCATATTAAAAAGCAGAGACATTACTTTGACAACAAAAGTTCATCTAGTCAAAGCTATGGTTTTTCCAGTAGTCATGTATGGATGTGAGAATTGGACCATAAGGAAGACTGAGCACTGAAGAATTGATGCTTTGAATGTGCTATTGCAGAAGGCTATTGAGAGTCCCTTGGACTGCAAGCAGATGAAATCAGTCAATCCTAAAGGAAATAAACCCTGAATATTCATTTGAGGGACTGATGCTAAAGATGATGCTCCAATACTTTGGCCACCAGATGTGAAGAGCCAGCTCATTAGAAAAGACCCTGATGCTGGGAAAGATTGAAGGCAAGAGGAGAAGGGAACGACAGGATTAGATGGTTGGATGGCATCACTGAGTCGATGGACATGAATCTGAGCAAGCTCCTGGAGATGGTGGACAGAGAAGCGTGGTGTGCTGTAGTCCATGGTGTCGCAAAGAGGTGGACATGACTGAGCAACTGAACAACAAATTTTCAGGGACTTCCCTGGTGGTCCGATGGTTAAGACTCTGTGCTCCAATGCGGGAGACCTGGATTTGATCTCTGGTTAGGGACTATATCCCATGTGCTATAATAAAGACCTGGTGCAGCCAGACCAAAAAAAAAAAAAGTTTTTTTCATAACTGTGGTTTGTAATAACAGTAAAATATTTAATAATGTAATTACTGCACAAATATTTGAGCAGAAGTGAATTATTTAATCACAGTACTTTAATGATAATAGTTACATCTTCTGATTGTAAATAATAGTGTGTATTTAAGTAAGCATATTCTTTTGCATTTTATTTGGCCTTGGTGTAAAGTCAATGCAGTCACTACATGAAGGGTTTCCTAACACACCAGGATGTATCTCATTTTTGCAATCTTTGTTGAAAATGGGGCTTCTTTCCTTCTAATTTTCTTCATAATTTTCTGTAACTTTAATCATTTTAAGCTATCCTCTTTCCCTTTTCCTAGGTTAAACATCTTACACATGTCCTCTCTCTCACAGAGGTGGTTTTCCTGAAGTTTCTGTTCTTTTACTGATTCAAATTAACATAAATTTTATTATTGCATGAAAGGTTTCATTATAGTGTTATTTCATTACTCTGATATTTATTTCTTATCTATTGTATAGCATTGTTTCACAGGCATGTATCTTCAATGAATCTTTATTTTATTATGGCTTTAGATTACAGAAAGTTGTGAAGATAGTACCTAGGGTTCCCATGTACAAGCATTCAGTTTCCCCTATTTTCAATATCTTACATTAATATGATTCATTGCTGCAATTACTGAAGAAATATTAAAACATTATTATTAACTGAACTCATTCTTTATTCAAATTTTCTCATTTTTACCTCTTGTCTTTTTGTGTGTGTGTTCTAGGAGTCTATCCAGAATGACACGTTATATTTAGTCATACTGTCTCCTTAGGCTTTTGCCAGTGACAATTTGTCAAGGTATGTTTTGAATTACCTTGACAATTTTGAGGAGTACCAACCAGATATTTTACAGAATGTCCCTCAAAAAGTTTGTATGATGTTTTCCTAATGATTAGACTTGGGTTATGTGTTTTTGGAAGAAGCCCACAGATAATTAGTGTAATTTTCATCACATTATATGTATGGTACATGCTCTTAGTATGAGTTATTATCATTGATATTTACCTTGATCATATGATTTACGTAGTGTTTTTCAGTTTTCTTCACCATAAATTTGCCCCACTCACTCCTCTTCATGCTGTACTTTTCAGGAAAAATGGTATGCACAGCCCACATTTAAGGAAAGGGGAAGTTGTGTTCTACCTTCCTGAAGGTGGAGTATCTAAATTTATTACATGAAATTACTCAGCACTGAGCAGCTCTCTCTTCTCCCTCACATATTTTTCAATAATTTATTTATAAATGTGTGAATACTTATTTTATACCTTGAGTGTGTATGTTTGATATGAATGAAACTATATTTTGTTGTAAATTCATTTTCACTAGTAATATATGACATGTTTCCATGTCAGTTATCTAGATTTCCCTTTTATTTTATTTGCTGAATTTAACACTAGATTTTACTGGCTGTAAGATACATTTTTCATTTTTTATAGAATTTCTGAAGTAGAGATGTTTTAAGATTGATAGTATCTTATATTCATTATACGCCTGCAGAATTTGTATATTTGTCATTGCCCATAACCATAAATGGGTTTCCCTGGTGATTCAGAGGTAAAGAATTCACCTACCAATGCCAGAGAGGCAGGTTTGATCCCTGGGTGGGGAAGATCCCCAGGAGAAGGAAATGGCAACCCACTCCAGTATTCTTGCCTGGGAAATCCCATGGACAGAGGGGTTGCAAAGGGTTTGCAAAGAAATGACTTAGTGACTGTGCACACATATATAACCATAAATACTTGTGAAAGATATTCATATTTTTATTACTTCAGTTGAACTCTGTCATTATTTGTAAAACCTGTGCTGAGTTTAATTGATATTGCACAGATTTCAAAAAGCTTATACTCTGATTTGGCATTAAATTAAATGTTATTTTCTATGTAGAAATTCATGGACACAGAGAGCAACACATGAATTTAAAATAAAGTTACTGGGCTTCCCTTGTGGTTCATCTTAAAGAATCCACCTGCAATGCAGGAGACCTGAGTTCGATCCCTGTGTTGGGAAGATCCCCTGGAGAAGGGAAAGGCTACCCACTCCAGTATTCTGGCCTGGAAAATTCAATGGACTGACTGTATAGTAATGGAGTTGCAAAGAGTCAGACATGACTGAGCGACTTTCAATTTCAACTGTTCATCATTGTAAACAATATTTCATGTTCTTTTTAAAATATGCAACAAAATTATCTTTGCTGCTGCTGCCAAATCGCTTCAGTCGTGTCCGACTCTGTGCGACCCCAGAGACAGCAGTCAACCAGGCTCCCCCGTCCCTGGGAATCTCTAGGCAAGAACACTGGAATGGGTTGCCATTGCCTTCTCCAATGCATGAAAGTGAAAAGTGAAAGTGAAGTCAGCGACCCCAAGGACTGCAGCCTTCCAGGGTCCTCCATCCATGGGATTCTCCAGGCAAGAGTACTGGAGTGGGGTGCCATCTTTAGGACCTAAGAAAAGATGACACCAACAGTAGAAATATCAAGTGTATTAATAAGAAATGCATACAAGTTTGACTATCACATTTCACATATTGCAAATATATATACACAAATAGATGATAGAAAATCCCTTACAATTGTTGAAATAAATTTCAAAGTAAAAATAATGTAACTGATATGACATATTCAAGGATTATAAAAAACTGTTTAAAGGCATTTTTCACATTTTAATTGAATATTTTTTAAATTAAAAAAATAATTTTAATTCATTTTAATGTTTTGATTCATTTTAATGTTTTGATTACACATTAATAATGATTCATATTACTGTTTGTTTTTCTTGAGATTCAATGTAATGAGGAAACATGAATTTTCCATAATGTTGTTAAACATTTGTGTCCTTTAAATTTGGTTATTCGATTCTTACAACTCATTCTTCAATGAACACCTTCCCACATGATTCCTTGTTCATTTGTTCATGTATTTTTCCCAGGTAGTTATCAAGGGATAGAACTGATAACAATAGGATACATACACTTAAAAACTAGTGCTGTTATATTTTTCTTCAAAGTGTTCATAAAAATATTTTAGTTTTATCAGAAGTGTATGAATCTATAATTTCTCTAATTTCTCTATTCCTTTTTATATTATAAAATGCCTAAACTTTCCAATTTTAAACACAGTAAGTGGTATGTTAGCATGGTTCTAACTTGCAATTACTTTGCATTTTCATTTACTATTCTTTTACTGTTTGCATTAAAGGTTTTTACCTTCAAAACCATGAAGATGGGAAAGAAAGAAAGTGGACAGGGTTTGGGCACCATTTGATGACCACTGGGTTTCATTTCTCTTGGTTTTCAGAGTTCTGCTATAAGAAATAGAGCACATGCCTTACACTCTGGGCTTTCGTGCTGGACTAGCACCATTTCCAAGTGACCAAGGCATTTGAGTTATTGGGAAACAAGATAGCAGGTAATCTTGGAAATGTAAATCAGTACTAAACTGTGAAGTACACTTTCAATTCTACCAATAAAATTGGGTTTTGTTTTTTAAGGGGCGAAAGACTTTAAAAATAAAAGATAACACTGGACACACTATGGACAAAGATGATAATAAATAAAACTTAGGGATGTATAAGTAGTCACATAGGAATGTATTTATGAAGAAATTATAGTTATGGTGACATTTTTGTAGGTTTACAAATTGAAGGTTACTGCCAAAATAAATGTGTGAAGAGAAAAAAGAAAGAACAGAGTCAGATATGACTAAAAATGTCCTTGCACGGACCACTAACAGATAAGTTTATTTTATTAAAAATCAAATGTTAAAGACATACATAGGACACAGCATTACAGAAATCATATAAAGAGTGACTGACTGATAGCCAATACTAGTTTTAATTTACCTATTTGAATGGACCAAGAGAGTATTCTCCATTTAACCTCTTTTAAGGACCAGATTAGATTATACAGTCACAATTAAAGAATGGGTTCATCTTGTACAACTTATAAGAGCTTTCTGGAGTACAGATAGTAGTACCTTATCTCAGTGGAATCAATTGTAGACAGAGACAATCTCCAAGTTAGAAATGAATTAATGTAGTAGATGTGACAGTCATAATATAAAGACATTCTATTGGAGTTGTCTAGTGGGGGCATGCTCATTCTTCAATCATAATCAGGTTTAGCAGGGTTCCTCCTAGGTCCCTGAAAAGCTAAGTCTATAACTCCCAGTCTCCTAACCATTTGCAAGTAGGCTATTATCTCTAACTTTGCCATGAATTGCATTTGCTTTGCCAACTGGCCCTTGTCTATCTTCGGAATCCCTAAACATACTGCTCCCTATGCGTCCCTCCCAGTGGTTGAAGAAACTGTGTTAGGAGCTTTCTAGTCATGCTGCCCTTAAAGCTACACTTGGTAACTTTTAAGAGGCCATCCCAGAGACTCTGCCTTGTTCCAGACTAAGAATTCTGCAGTAAAGGAAAGAGTAATCCTGTCCTTTTATTAAAAATCATCCCTCTGAGTTGGATCAGGCTAGCAACTTTATTCTCCCCAACTTTCCCTCTCTCCCAACATCCAACTTCTGCCCTCCTTCTCTAAAAGAGGACTGGCTATAGAACAAAGAGTGGAAAAAAAAAAAAAAACTCGATAATACCAACTTATTAATTCATAATGAGAAATACAACTGTCAAGTGAACCAAAATGCTTGATGTGGAAGAACTGCTGGATGAAAAGTTTATAATGTGATGGCCAGCTTATTATTTTACTCTAGGGAAAAAACTTCCAAAGCCAATAGGCACATTATTCAGGCAGCACCTTCTCTCCCTGTGGACATATTATTTGTTAAGCCAAATAATAATCAATTTGTGATGATAATTTCATAAGGAAGCAAGATATATGGTTTGAATTTTAAGTGGCTTCTCCTAAAGGTAAAGTTTATATCACTGCAGACTGCAGCAAGGCTATCTAGGCATTATCCTTGAATCTCAGCACTCATTTCCCTGGGCAGTGCTGGATGGATATGATCACCCTTTGCTTCTTTTGGTTTACCTTGTATTTAATGAAGTAAGATACATGCATAGTCAGCATAGAGTTAGTAGACAAAGAGAAGAATAACATATCTCAGTTATACATTAGTAGTAAATGAAGGGAACATAAGTGTAAAGAATAGAGCACTGAGGTAAGAGTATCATGAACTGAGAGTGAGCTATACATTTTAAAGGAGTTCTTAGAGAGTAATGATTGCATATTTATGATTCCAAAGATGATAAAAGGGCTTCCCAGGTGGCACTAGTGGTAAAGAATCTGCTTGCCAATCCAGAAGATGCCAAACATGCAGCTTCGATCCACGTGTTAGGAAGATCCCTTGGAGGAAGAAATGGCAACCCACTCCAATATTCTTGTCTGGAAATTTCCATGGACAGAGTAGCCTGCCTGGCAGACTACAGTCCATGGGGTCACAGAGATGGACACAACTGAGCACATGTGCACCACAAAGCAGTTTTAGAAGTTAAAAACTTTAGGCATGGTCATAGTGAAATGAGACAGTGTGGTCAGGGCCTACTGTCCACTACATTCATTTCTCATACCAAAAAGTCCTGCAGAAAATCAACAAGTGGGGATTCAGAAACATTGAATCACTTTGTAGACTCAAGCTAGTTTGAATTTAATCAGATATCACAAGTAGCCTAAATCAATTTTCACACAGTTGGGACTATTAGTCCAAATACCTTGTTATAAGGTCACAGAAAATCAGAGATGACAAACATGCAGTTTCATTAAAAAGGGTAATAGGATAGAGAATTTGGGAAATCGTTGTCTTAAGATTTAGGAAATCATGACTATTATCTTAATTTTCTTATCATGCAAAGATGTATATATTGAGAAGGATACCCAATGGAATACCTTGAAAAAGCATATTGAAAAGAGCTTCTTTCAGAAGGACTTGCTTAAAAAAGTATCTAAACCATCAAAATGAAAAAGACAATGGACCTTCATTTAGTCATTCTATGACTAAAATATCTAAGACTTTTGATGCCCTTTGTTATGCCAGTCTTAGTAAGGGATACACAATTAGCAAATGACTCTAAAGTAATTGATCTAAAATCTTGCCTTTTCTTTGGTTACTTAAAGCTTTTAAGATAATTCATTTAGAAAATAAATTATATTTCCATATTCTCTTCACATACAGAAGAGATCTGAGCTGAAGAATTAGGCAAAATAAAAGTTTTTTACATATTTACTTCTTTAATGTGTGAGATACCTTTTATTAAAGAAAGAGTCTCAGAGACGTTAAAATTACTTGTAATATATTCTGTCACATGCAAAGTGAGTACTTGCTGTAGAAAGTTTGCATTGGATTTTATGTACATTATTGTTGAATCACCACACTTATAAAAGGGAAGAAACATTTTTTGAGTGCCTGGAAAAGATAGAGAAGTTGTCTCTGGTTTGCTGTGGTTGTCTGGTTACTCTAATCTGATGTTTGTATCAGTTATTCATCACATAATTCCTATTGGGATACAAAGGTAGGGATTTGAGGAGCATTTAAGTTTCTATTTTGCAGCTTTGATTTGTCCTGAAGAGAACTCTTAAGCCATGTGGGAGAAAGAAGACCTCACTCCATTCCTCTAGCTGAGTTGGTAATGTACATGAGCTTAATCTTATAATCCATGCCTTAAATTTCACTAAGAGAAAAATACATATCTCTAAGCACACTGGTCCTGCTGATTATTGCTACTTGGAAGGCAGCTACTCAGAATATAGTCCTTTTTTTATGTTTCATAGTAACTGAAATGATTGAAGCCAACAAGGATAATCTGATTTGTAAGAATAATTGAGGTCAATATGTTCAGGCTAGAGAGTGGAAGAGTTACTATTAAATACAAATGAAATCATAATCTTCTCTATCTGAATGATAAGTACAGAGAAAGTCAGGAACAACTCAAGTAAAATTCAGCCTAAATAATTATAAGAATTTAAAGATGAAATGCTTGGGTTATTATGTCTACCTGACATTTCATGGAAGACTGAGCAGATGAAAAACATCATTACAGCATAAAATAAGCTATCATATCTAAATTACTTATCACTGAACATAATTAAAATCTTCTTAGTAATTTAATTGCACACCATAGTACATACAGGAAAAATGAGCACATTCCTTAGCAAAATATCACCTGAATCTCTATAGTGGGTTCACATTCCAGAAAACGCTGGGTTGAAGAAGTTGAAAGCAATAGCAATGCAATTCACCATTAAATATATGTATATCATTATAAAATAATCTCTAATGAAAATCAGTGAAAAATTTTTTTCTGATTATAAGCAAATATAACATCAAATCTATAAGGGCATGAGACTTTACTCATCAATTTTCCATTACACAATCATTTGTAGGACATTTTTAACGTGCTCAGTCAGTAAGGTGCCTGGCACAATGTGAGCTCATAATAATTTTGCTTTGATAAATATGAATAACCATAAATGAGATAATGCTGTTTTGAATTCATGTACTTACAAACTTTTAAAATATTTTTTCTTTTGGATCAGGATCATTTGGATAAGTAAAAAATATATACAATACAAATAAAATTGGTAGATTCCAAGAGTAGAAATGTATTTATTGCTAAATATGACTCCAAAAGGTACTTTAGAAAATTAAAATTCAAACAACAAAATGAAAATAATGTCTCCCACTTATTTTTAAATTTCCCAATTAAGCATGTTCAGATTAAGAGGAGCATTGCTAAATACTGTGTTGACAATAACTGAAGGTATCACAGGCTCATGCGTCGAGATGGCAATAACATCATGGTTCCCCCTTGCAGGACTTTCCACTTTTCCCTGTGTGCTGCTGTTCTTCAAAAGAAAAGGTATGAGCTCCCTTTTGAAGTGAGGTTACAACTGGGAAGTCACAGTCTCAATCAAAGTAATAAAGCAGTTATATCCAACAATGCTTAGCTAAGCATATCCTTTACCTGCAAAAGTTTTCTTGTATACCAACAGCTTCACCATGGTCCATTTTGCCCATCACTAGGATAACTACTGATCTTTTTTTTTTTTCCAATTTTTCCATGTAAATTAATATTTATAATTTTATATTCATGTAATCACAAAGAAGTTACTGATTCTTCTCTGATTCCTGCACTCATTATAATTTTTTTAAGTTAATACTGAGAAGTATTTTAATACATGGATATATCACAATTTATACATTTCTGGTGAACATTTGGGTTGTTTCGTTTTAGGATACAAAAAATGCTGCTAAAGAAAGCTGTGTACAAGTCTTGCTATCATCATATACTATAGCCATATTATCCTGTCCAAGTCTATAGTGTCTCCTCTCTCATTCTTGATATTGGAATGTTTTTGTCTTCATTGTTTTCTTCTTGATTGATCTGACTAGAAATTTACCATGTTTTCCCTGAAGAACAAGTATTTGAATTCATTGATTTTTCTCCATAATTTTCTTTTTTATTTTTTTCTTATGATTTTTCCCTTCTCCTTTGGGTTTGCTTAGTGATTCTTGTCTAATTTCTTATGAGAAAGATGAAGTCATTGGCGAGAGATCTTTCTTATTTTCTAACATAGGCATTTGGTATCATCAGTTCTGTTCAGTTGCTCGGTAGTGTCCGATTCTTTGCAACCCCATGGACTGCAGCATGCATACATGGACAGGCCTCGCTATCCAATGCCAACTCCTGGAGTTTACTCAAAGTCATGTCCACTGAGTCGGTGATGCCATCAAACCATCCTCTATCGACCCCTTCTGCTACCACCTTCAATCTTTTCCAGCATCAGGGTATTTTCAAATAAGTCAGTTCTTCACATCAGTTGGCCAAAGTATTGGAGTTTCAGCTTCAGCATCAGTCCTTCCAATGAATATCCAGGACTGATTTCCTTTAGGATAGACTGGTTGGATCTCCTTGCAGTCCAAGGGGCTCTCAAGAGTCTTCTCCAACACCACAGTTCAAAAGCATCAATTCTTCAGTACTCAGCTTTCTTTATAGTTCATCTCTCACATCCATATATGACTACTAGAAAAAACATAGCTTTGACTAGACTGGACTTTGTTGACAAATTAGTGTCTCTGCTTTTTAATAGGCTGTCTAGGTTGGTCATAACTTTTCTTCCAAGGACCAAGCATCTTTTAATTTCATGGCTGCAGTCACCATCTGCACTGATTTTGGAGCCTGGAAAAAAAAAAGTCTCTCACTGTTTCCATTGTTTCCCCAACTATTTGCCATGAAGTGATGGCACCAGATGCCATGATCTTAGTTTTCTGAATGTTGAGTTTTAGGCCAATTTTTTCACTCTCCTTTGGTATTATAAATACCACTTAATACCTTTCAAGGAGAGTTTTATCATTTGTATACATTGTATTTTATTATTTTGTTCAATTCAACATACATATTTGTTTTACTTTTTTGTAGCTTTTCAGTCTATTTGTAATTGACATCTGTTGCTTAGCTTTTTTTTTAAATTATTTTATTTTTTAACTTTACAATATTGCATTGGTTTTGCCATATATAAGCATGAATCCACCACAGGTATACACGTGTTCCCCATCCTGAACCCTCCTCCCTCCTCCCTCCCCTTACCATCCCTCTGGGTCCTCCCAGTGCACCAGCCCCAAGCATCCAGTATTGTGCATCGAACCTTGACTGGCGACTCGTTTTATATATGATATTATACATGTTTCAATGCCATTCTCCCAAATCATCCCATCCTCTCCCTTTCCCACAGAGTCCAAAAGACTGTTGCTTAGCTTTTAAATATTTGACAATTTTGAGAGTTCATTTTCTTTTTGAGTATTAGCCTAATTCATTGTGAACAGAGTTGGATACACTTTGTATGGCTTCTTTTACATTTATTGAAACATTTTTTATTACCTATCTTGTTAAATGTTTCATGTGCTCTTGAAAAGCCATTCTGTTGGATTTGGGGTGAGAGTCTATAAATGTCAATTAGATAAAATTGAGTAATGGCATTTTTATATATCCTTACTGATTTTCTGTCTACTTATCCTCTCAGTTGTTGAGAGTAGTATTGAATTCTTCAACTATAGTTTTGAATTTGTCTAGTTTCCCTTGCAATTCTATCAGTTACTGCTTTGTATGTTTTGAAGCTCTGTTATTAAGAGAATGACATTTAAGAATGCCATGTTCACAAGATGCTTTAACCCCTTCAACACTATCAAATGGATTTCTTTATACCTAGCAATATTTTTTGCTTTGAAAACTTTTTGCCCAAAATTAATATAGCCACTAAAACTTTCCTTTCTCCCCTCTACTTTCTTTTTTTTCCTTTATTTCTTTTTTCATAGTTGTGTAAACAAGAGATCTTGGAAGGCTTGACTAGTTTCTCTGCTTAGGGTCAAAAGGCTGCTATTAAGATTTTGGTTGCATTGGGAAGTCATCAGAAGATTTACCAGAAGAATTATCTTCTAAGCCCATTCAGGTGGCTGGAATAATCTAGTTCCTTGTGATTTTAGGATGAAGTTCCCTGTGTCCTCATTAGTTTTCCACTAAGGATTGTTTTAGTTCCCAGAAACCACTCTCAGGTTCTTGTGCTTTGCCTTCAATAACCAATCCAGTACCAGTACAAGAAAGTCAGCACAGTGAATTTAGTTCTTCTCATTCATTGAATCTCTACAACTTTGTTTTCTGTAACCACACACACACACAAAATGTGCTTTTAAGGGCTCATGTGCTTAGACCAACTCCAGCCCTAATCTTCATTTGATTAATTTAAAATCAAATAATGGACACTTTAATTAAAACTTTGATGTCATTTTCCATGAAACATAACAGAATTAGGACATAGGAGCCCATCATATTCATACTTCCATGGATAAGGGAAGGAAATTAGGGATGGAGGGGGAAGCAACTTAGAAGTCTACTACATTCTTCCATATTCAACTAAGTCTTTTTCTCTTGGTAAAGAATCTGCCTGCAATGCAGGAGATATGGGTTCAATCCCTGGGTTGGGAAGGTCCCCTAGAGAAGGGAATAGCAACCCGCTCCAGTATTCTTGCCTGGAGAATCCTATGGACAGAAGAGCCTGGTGGGCTACAGTTCACGGAGTCACAAAAATTTTGATCCTACTGAGCAACTCACACACACATCTCCTATAAATGCTGCACTAGTGTTCAAAATAGAGCACATTGCAAAGTTTCCTGGCTCTACTATTATCATCAATTGTCTAAACCATATAAGTTCATTGTTTAGTCATGTTTAACTTTTCCTTTCCTACGAATTTTGCCTAATTAGCCATCAAATTTGATCCACAATGCTTCTGAAATGATGTGCAGTTCAATTCAGTTCAGTCAAGTCCAACTCTTTGCGACCCCATGAACCACAGCATTCCAGGCCTCCCTATCCATCACCAACTCCCAGAGTCCACCCAAACCCATGTGCATTGAGTCGGCGATGCCATCCAACCATCTCGTCCTCTGTCGTCCTCTTCTCCTCCTGCCCTCAATCTTTCCCAGCATCAGGGTCTTTTCAAATGAGTCAGCTCTTTGCATCAGCTGGCCAAAGTATTGGAGTTTCAGCTTCAACATCAGTCCTTCCAATGAACACCCAGGACTGATCTTTAGGATGGACTGGTTGGATCTCCTTGCAGTCCAAGGGACTCTCAGGAGTCTTCTCTAACACCACAGTTCAAAAGCATCAATTCTTCGGCACTCAGCTTTCTTTATAGTCCAACTCTCACATCCATACATGACCACCAGAAAAACCGTAGCCTTGACTAGATGGACCTGTGTTGACAAAGTAATGTCTCTGCTTTTTAATATGCTGTCTAGGTTGGTCATAACTTTCTTTCCAAGGAGTGTCTTTTAACTTAATGGCTGCAATCACCATCTACAGTGATTTCGGAGCCCAGAAAAATAAAGTCTATTACTGTTTCCACTGTTTCCCCATCAATTTGACATGAAGTGATGGGACCAGATGCCATGATCTTTGTTTTCTGAATGTTGAGCTTTAAGCCAACTTTTTCACTCTCTTCTTTCAATTTCATCAAGAGACTCTTTAGTTCTTCTTCACTTGCTGCCATAAGGGTGGTGTCACTGCATATCTGAGGTTATTGATATTTCTCCTGGCAATCTTGATTCCAGCTTGTGTTTCTTCCAGCCCAGTGTTTCTCATGATGTACTCTGTATAGAAGTTAAATAAGCAGGGTGACAATATACAGCCTTGATGTACTCCTTTTCCTATTTGGAACCAGTCTGTTGTTCCGTGTCCAGTTGTAACTGTTGCTTCCTGACCTGCATATAGGTTTCTCAAGAGGCAGGTCAGGTCGTCTGGTATTCCCATCTCTTTCAGAATTTTCCACAATTTATTGTGATCCACACAGTCAAAGGCTTTGGCATAGTCAATAAAGCAGAAATAGATGTTTTTCTCGGACTGTCTTGCTTTTTTGAAATGATGTTCATATCATCTCTAATGTTATTATCATTAATTATGGTCTTCTTTATTTTTTTACTTGTGCTATACAATAACCTCTAAGCCAGTAGAGAGATACTGTCAGTCTCTCCCAGCTAATATTGCATTTGTATGACATTTTATAACTTTAAAAATGTCTTCATATGTATTATTTAATTCTTGTGGCAATTCTATTCATTCAATGTACAGTTAAGATCACTGTGCAAAAGTTAAACAGTTACTTTCTCACAGCTAGTAATTTATTTGTCATCAAATTGTGCTTTACCCATCTTCTTTTTCAAGAGGACTTTAGCTTTTATCTTTTTAACTGAAATATAATTGATTTACAATATATTAGTTCAGATATATAACAGTGATTTTATATTTTATAGAACATGCTTCATTTAAAGTTACTACAAAACAATGGCCATATTTCCCAGTGCTGTTTAATATATCCCTGTCGCTTACATATTTTGCACATAAAACTTTGTATCACCTAATCTCATAACCCTATCTTGACCTCCCTCCTATCCTTTCCCCAATGACAACAACTAGTTTGCTGTTCCTATCTGGGAGTCTGTTAGTGTTATTGACATTTGTTTGTTTTACTTTTTAGAGTTTTCAAATAAATAGTAACAAAAAGTAAGTCTTTCTCTGACTTATTTCACTAAAAAAAAAAAAAAAACAAAAACAATGCTCTCTATGACCATTCACATGGTTGCAAAAACAACAATTTTTTTTTTCATTTTTTTAAATGACTGAGTAATATCCCTTTGTACATATATACCAGATCTTTATACTTTCATCTTTTGATAGACACTTAGGTTGCTTACATATCTTAGCTATTTGAAATAATTAGCTATGAACATTGGAAAGCATGTATTTTTTTCAAAATTGTGTTTTTGTTTTTCTTGCATTCATACTCAGAAGTGGAACTGCTGGATCATATGCTAGTTCTATTTGTAATTTTTTGAAGAAGCTCCATGTATTTTCCATAGCAAATGCACCAATTTACGTTCTGAACAGCTGTACAAGTGTTCCCTTTGCTCCACCACCTTGCCAAAGTTTCTTATTTGTGTTCTTTTTAATGAAATACATTCTAATAGCTGTTAAGTGGTGTCTAAATGTGTTTTGTTGCTGTTGTTTTAGAAAGATTTAGAGATTGTTTTATTTTCTCAACAGAAAGCAGATGGGGCTCCAACTCAGCACCTTGTGGGTTCCTCGCCTCCCTCTGTGCCCTCAATGAGGTTTTGATTTGCATTTTTTATGATTAGCAATATTTAGCACTTTTTCATGTGCCTGTAAGTCATCTTCATGTCTTCTTTTGGAAAAATGCCTCTTGGGTCTTCTGTCTATTTTTTAATCAGTTTTTTTTTTTTTTTAAATCAGGTTGCATGAGCTGCTTTTATATTTTGAATATTATTGTATCTTTTGGATGCCAATATCATTTGGAAATACTTTTCCCATTCAGTAGGTTGTCTTCTCATTTTTGTGATGGTCTTATTTCTTGTTCAAAAGCTTTTAAGTTCAATTTGTTAAACTAAACTCCAATTTGTTTTATTTATTTCTTTTGCCTTAGGAGACAAATCTACAGAATCAGTGCAATGATTTATGTCAAAGAGTGTTCTGCTTATGATATCTTCCACGAATTATGGTTTTATGTCTTACATTGAGATCTTTATTCCATTTTGAGGGCATTTTTGTACATGGTATAAGGAAAAGTTCTGGTTCCATTGTTTTACAAGGATCTATTCAGTTTTCCCAGTACCACTATTGACAAGGATATCTTTTATCCATTTTATACTCTTGTCTCCTTTGTCATACGTTAATTACCCATAGTGTTTGGGTTTGTTTTTTGGTTCTCTATTCTATTTCACTGATCTATGTGACTGTACTTTTTGTCAGTGCCATGCTGTTGTGATTACTGCAGCTTCGTAATATAGTCTAAAGTCAGAGAGCATGATGCTTAAGAAGGCTTTCTTCCCTATGTCCCTATGTCCCTGTTCCCTATGTCCATGACATAAAAATTTAATAGAAATTTGAATATTATTTTTAAAGTATTTTTAAGATATTTTGTTTTCCTAAGAACACATTATGATTCAGGAGAGATATAAAAAGGATCTGAATTAGGAATGTAACATCAGGGATCAAATAAATAAGGGAGCTGGAAAAGACAAGTAAGAAATACAATTTTAAAAATGTGACACATGAGTATACATGAGAATCAAAGAGGTCAAATGAGAAAATGATTCTTCACAGTTTGAATCTAGGTAGGGGCTTTCCAACACAGAAATACTACTAACAGAAATAGACAATTAGATGTGTTAGCACATTTTAATCAAAAGAAACTGAATAGCTAAAAAAAGGTAATATGAAAAAAATTATAAATGACATAAAACTTTTGTAGGATATATGATAGAAGGCAAGAATAGATAAAAATGGAGCATTACTTTAGTACTATGACCATGTAATGTGGAAAGTGAAGTTGTTCAGTCGTGTCTGACTCTGTGATTCCATGGACTGTGTCCAATCAGGCTCCTACATCCATGGGATTTTCCAGGCAAGAATACTGAAGTGAGTTGCCATTTCCTTCTCCAGGGGGCCTTCCCGACCCAGGGATTGAACCCAGGTCTCCACATTGCAGGCAGACTCTTTACAATCTGAGCCACCAGAGAATCCCACTACTACTACTACTACTACTACTACTACTACTACTACTACTAAGTCGCTTCAGTCGTGTCCGACTCTGTGCGACCCCACAGACGGCAGCCCATCAGGCTCCACCATCCCTGGGATTCTCCAGGCAAGAACACTGGAGTGGGTTGCCATTTCCTCCTCCAATGCATGAAAGTGAAAAGTGAAAGTGAAGTCGCTCAGTCGTGTCCAACTCTTAGTGACCCCATGGACTGCAGCCCACCAGGCTCCTCCGTTCATGGGATTTTCCAGACAAGAGTACTGGAGTGAGGTGCCATTGCCTTCTCCGGAGAATCCCACTATGACCATGTAAACCCATATAAGTTGTCTCTTAAAGGGGATTTTTACACTGCTATTAAATTAGAAGGAAAGAGGCATGTTAAGTGAACAAAGAAGTTTTCCTCAAGGAAGGAGCAATATGCTCAGGTTGTGAAGGAAACTGTAATGTTCAAATAATAAAAAGAAACTTAGGAAGGCTGGAGGACACAGAACAGAGGGAAGAATTGGAAGTGGTCAGGGAGTTGGAGATCAGGTGAGAAGACTGAGTTTTATTTCTGTTGTAATGGGTTGCTATTTTGAGCCTAAGATTTGTACCTCGTAAATAATATGATCATATTCTGTATTAATAAAAACTAATTTATTTAATTAAAAAAATATCTCCTCTGTGTAAAGGTGAGTAAACACTCTCTGACATACATCACAGCAAGATCCTCTATGACCCACCTCCCAGAATATTGGAAATAAAAGCAAAAATAAACAAATGGGACCTAATTAACCTTAAAAGCTTCTGCACATCAAAGGAAACTATTAGCAAGGTGAAAAGACAGCCTTCAGAATGGGAGAAAATAATAGCAAATGAAGCAACTGACAAACAACTAATCTCAAAAATATACAAGCAACTCCTACAGCTCAACTCCAGAAAAATAAATGACCCAATCAAAAAATGGGCCAAAGAACTAAATAGACATTTCTCCAAAGAAGACATACAAATGGCTAACAAACACATGAAAAGATGCTCAACATCACTCATTATCAGAGAAATGCAAATCAAAACCACTATGAGGTACCATTTCACACCAGTCAGAATGGCTGTGATCCAAAAGTCTACAAATAATAAATGCTGGAGAGGGTGTGGAGAAGAGGGAACCCTTTTACACTGTTGGTGGGAATGCAAACTAGTACAGCCACTATGGAGAACAGTGTGGAGATTCCTTAAAAAACTGGAAATAGAACTGCCTTATGATCCAGCAATCCCACTGCTGGGCATACACACTGAGGGAACTAGAAGGGAAAGAGACACATGTACCCCAATGTTCATCGCAGCACTGTTTATAATAGCCAGGACATGGAAGCAACCTAGATGTCCATCAGCAGAGTAATGGATAAGAAAGCCGTGGTACATATACACAATGGAGTATAACTCAGCCATTAAAAAGAATACATTTGAATCAGTTCTAATGAGGTGGATGAAACTGGAGCCTATTATACAGAGTGAAGTAAGCCAGAAGGAAAAACATCAATACAGTATACTAACGCATATATATGGAATTTAGAAAGATGCTAACAATAACCCGGTGTACGAAACAGCAAAAGAGACACTGATGTATAGAACAGTCTTATGGACTCTGTGGGAGAGGGAGAGGGTGGGAAGATTTAGGAGAATGACATTGAAACATGTAAAATATCATGTAAGAAACGAGTTGCCAGTCCAGGTTCAATGCATGATACTGGATGCTTGGGGCTAGTGCACTGGGACGACCCAGAGGGATGGTATGGGGAGGGAGGAGGGAGGAGGGTTCAGGATGGGGAACACATATATACCTGTGGCAGATTCATTTTGATATTTGGCAAAACAAATACAATTATGTAAAGTTTAAAAATAAAATAAAATTTAAAAAAAGAATTAAAAAAATTGAAGTATTAAAGACTTAAGAGATTTTAAAAAAAGGTTACAAATTCAGAAGATTTTGTAACCATCCAGGAGAGAACTTATGAGGAGTCACACCACAGAGATGCTCAGCGTCTCCAATCATCAGGAAGGTGCAACTAAAAACCACAGTGAGACATCACCTCACACCTGTTAGAATGACTGTTATCAAAAAGTCAGGAGACACTAAGTGGGGATGCTGTGAAGAAGAAACTCTGAAAACTCTGGTGAGAAACCAAAGAAACTCTGGTGAACTGGTTATGGAAATGTAAATTGGATCAGCCACTGTGGAAAACAATATTGTTGCTCTTAAGTTGTTAAGTCATGTCCAACTCTTTTGCCACCCTATGGACTGTAATCCCCCACACTTCTCTGCCTATGGGATTTCCCAGGTAAGAATATTGGAGTGGGTTGCCACTTCCTTTCTCCTGGCGATCTTTCTGACACAAGGAGTGACCCCATGGCTTCTGCCGTGTCTCCTGAATTGCAAGTGAATTCTTTACCACTAAGCCACCAGGGAAGCACTGGAAAACAGTATATAGACCTTCTCTCCCCAAAAAATTACAACTATCAAATGACACAGGAATGCTAGTTTCTGGACATACATCCAAAGGAAATAAAATCACCATTTATCACTATCACTATTGGTAGTTTAAGATAGGTATTAGAGAGAAAAAAAGCATTATATCCACAAAATGTCATGGAATGACCTAATTCCACATGATAATGCAAATATTATTACCAAACAATGTAAAGGTAGTATTAGATACATTTAATAAGTTTAGTAATAAAAATACAGAACTTAAGAATCAAAAGTCTCTGATTAAAATTGGTCCTCAGTTCTTCCTGAATAAATGTAAACATCTTGAAGAGCTTTTAGATAATTGTAAGACTTGGCCATTGGCCTCCCTTCTCTGCTCCAGAAATTGGGATTTAAATAGTTGAGCCTTTTTCAGTGTTCTCCACAGTACTTTATACTATGCACCCAAGTTTGAGAACAACTGCCTTCAGACATTGCTCCTCAACTCTGAATTGTGTTATTTCTCCTCAATATTTTAACCTCTGTCAAATTCGATCTGAGCATCTATGCCAGGTTGGAGATAATTTTCATAGAATTTTTCACACTTTGCTATAGCACTATGCTTCTTATATGAATCTGTCTCTAGGATTCTTGTAAGCATATGGTACATAAGACAGATGAACAGAAATACTCCTTGATTTCTATGGAAATTTAGAGATTTTGAAAATATATCATTTATGACATTATAATATATTAAGAATTCCCTCAACTTATAAATACTAGTGATTTGCGATCCTGTTGGACTTCATTTATTTTACAAATGTTTAGCTATTCCTTTCCATGATTCAGATGTGACTTCAAACTGTGCTTGAAGGGAAGAAAATGCATAGCTGCAGTGTTTTATTGCAGTAACAAAGCCATTCAACAGAGTGATTGCCTTTCTGTATTACTTATTATTATATACTACTATATATACATATATATATGAATTTTCTGCTATTGAATAAGAAAACATCTCTCTTTTGTTGTGTGTTCCCACATATCATGTATCCTGATAATAATAAATCTGTTTCTCTCAATATTCTTCTGTGAATTGATTTAGTTTTATGTAGCAGGACATTTAAACAGCCTTTTTAATTCAGATAGCATGTATCATTAAAATTGTAATTGAAATAACAAGTCCGTGAGACCCCTTAAGATTTCAACACCATGTTTACAGGGTACAGAGCTATCAAATTAAGACTGAAAATTTTTCTTTTTCCTTGGGGATGCTGTTTGCAAATGTAAATTTTCATGTCAGTATTTAAACATATTGGTGTTAATAAAAATGAAAAAGCTGATTTTTTTTCTATTAACTATTATGCCTATTCATGAAGCTGTAAACAATTATTTATGTGACACACCCATGTGAATTGTCAAGTGCAATAACCCTTCCAAAACTGGGGTTTGAAACTGCCAGGAGTTCCTTGAAATGGCAAAGTGTTTTTAAGCAAACAGAGCCACTAAAAGAGAAGACATATTTTAATAAACTATTCAGATATGATAGCTATCATATGTACATTATGTCAGTCATGGATTAGACAAAGAAAGGTGCACATATAATATTTTCAGAAAATTATTCTCTGAAAATAAAATTAAGGACGTATCTTCTAAGCAAGTGAAAATGAAAGTCGCTCAGTCATATCCGACTCTTTGCAACCCCATGAACTGTAGCCCACCAGTTCCTCTATCCACAAAATTCTCCAGGCAAGAATACTGAAGTGGGTAGCCATTCCCTTCTCTCAGGGCATCTTCCCAACCCAGGGATCAAACCCAGGTCTCCCACATTGCAGGAATATTTTTTACCATCTGAGCCACCAGGAAAGCCCAAGAATACAGGAATGGGAAGCCTATCTGTTTTCCAGGAGATCGTCTAGGTCCAGGAATTGAATCAGAGTCTCCTGCATTGCAGGCAGATTCTTTACCAGCTGAGGTATATAAATCTGTTTTTTTTTTTTTTTTTTGGATAATATGGCTAGTCTGGATGGGATCTGAGAGAATTCATCAGGTCCCTTTTAATATGATATTTCTATTTTAGTTGTATTTCTACAATTCATTTAATAAATGATAGGAGACTCTTTCCCATAACTAGCTCATATTTCTGCATGTCTTGCAAGCAAAGACATTGACAGTCTACAGCAGAGTAGCTATCTTTTTAAGGATATTTGCATAATAAACAAAGAGCTTTGGGAAATAGAGATCAAGTCTTCTAGAGGGCAGATATGTTTGCTGTCCAAGAAAATAGAGTAACACCTTCTTGGACTATAGTAGGGAATGTTTGCTTGAAACCTTATGTAAAAGATTAAGGCTTTAAGTTCAATATTCTTTAGCTTGGAGAAGTCTGAATGATTTTCTAAGCAGCTTCTACCTAGGACCAACTGCTTCTCTTTCCTAGAAGCCCCTCAACATAAAATCCTCACACTGAATTGGCCAGGAGAGATGAATTTGTTACCTTATTATTGATCTCCTAGAATCTAGGAAGAGATGGCTACCTGAAAAAAAAAAAAAAAGTTAAAATAAAAAATGTTAGGTACTATGAAAAATAAAAGTGGAGGATGAATTCTATGTAAGAAACCCAAACTGGACATTATCTCTGAAAAATGCCTTCATCATTTTAAAAGGGTAGTTTGTGTTTAAGTCTGATATTGATATTACCTTGTATTATCTGGTCACTGTAGGCTGAATTATTATTTTGAATACTTTCTTAATTTATCATCTAGACTTTTCCAACTATAGAATTTTGTCATCTACAACCGCAATAATAGTTGGAAAGAGGAGGAAAATATATACCTACCTTCATTCTCTCTTTAAACTAGTAAATCCAAAACAACATTAAAAAATAGTGACTTAAATAGCCATTGTTGATTAATTCATCTTTAAATCACATTGTTTCCTGAGTCAATCAATTAAAACTGCCTTCAATTCAAATAACAAGAAAATATTGGCAACTTGATGAATGTAGAAAAATATTACATTTTTATTACAAATATTAAGAATAACAATGAAATAATAATGCATATTGAATAAGAGCTCCATACTAGGTATGGAAACACATTATAAAACCACTTAAATCAGTTTGATAGTGGCACAGGAATATGTTAAGTATGTTATAATGTGTGGCAATTTTAATATAAGAAATAGAAAACTAATATAAGAATTACTCATTTAGGTAATATTGTAAGGTCAACTTGCCAACCCTAACAATATTTCAAAATTAATTATCTTTGACTGAAATATCTAACATTCATCAACTTTTCTTTCACCTATTCTCCCATGAACACAGAATAAAGTATTTAAAGATGTTCAATTTTAGCATTGTTTGCTATAGAAAAACTGGGACAAGAAAAAAGGCAGAGCACAACCCTTAAAAGAATGACTTAACCATTGAAAACACAACATTAACTGGTTAGAATCAGGTAGGTCCAAGACAGCAGATGAGTTGACTTCCACAAGACCTTGGGCTACAGTATGTACCCATTGCAATACATTAGTGAGTTATCTGACATACTCACCAAGGTCAACCATAAAAGGTCAAAAAGTGGGTGGTGGCCTAGTCCCTGGAAATCCCTACCGATTCCCTAAAATAGTTGGAATAATCCTCCTACTTATTAGCCAATGAAATGACAGCCCATAAAAAATAATCACCACATATTTGGGGGACTCTTGGCTTCTGCAATGACCCACAATCTGGGGAGTGTGTATCTCCCTGAATAAAGCACCTTTCACTTTAGTATGGCTTGCTCTTGAATTCTTTTGTGTGAGAAGTCAAGAATCCCCACTTGGCCACCATCCCAGGGACTCACCTGAGTTCTAGGATGCAACCATTCTCTTTCACCCCATTCTCATTCCTACAACAAAATCTAAACAAATAACTAGAAATTACCTAAATAATCATTAATAATTTAATTTCTGTAATCAGTATCCGTTCAGTCGGCTCAGTCCAGTCCAACTCTTTGCCACCCATTGAACCACAGCACGCCAGTCCTCCTATCCATCACCAACTCCCAGAGCCCACCCAAACCCATGTCCATTGAGTCGGTGATACCATCCAACCATCTCATCCTCTCTCATCCCCTTCTCCTCCTGCCCTCCTGCCCTCAGTCTTTCCCAGTATCAGGGTCTTTTTTGAATTTGTCAGCTCTTCACATCAGCTGGCCAAAGTATTGGAGTTTCAGCTTCAACATCAGTCTTTCCAATAAACACCCAGGACTGATCTTTAGGATGGACTGGTTGGATCTCCTTGCAGTCCAAGGGACTCTCAAGAGTCTTCTCCAACACCACAGTTCAAAAGCATCAATTCTTTGGTGCTCAGCTTTCTTTAGAGTCAAACTCTCACATCCATACATGACCATAGGAAAAACCATAGACTTGACTAGATGGACCTTCGTTGACAAAGTAATGTCTCTGCTTTTTAATATGCTGTCTAGGTTGGTCATAATGTTCCTTCCAAGGAGTAAGCATCTTTTAATTTCATGGCTGCTATCACCATATGCAGTGATTTTGGAGCCCCCCAAAAAATAAAGTCTATTACTGTTTCCACTGTTTCCCCATCAATTTGCCATGAAGTGATGGGACCGAATGCCATGATCTTCATTTTCTGAATGTTGAGCTTTAAGCCAACTTTTTCACTCTCCACTTTGACTTTCATCAAGAGGCTTTTTAGTTCCTCTTCACTTTCTGCCATAAGGGTGGTGTCATCTACATGTTATTAATATTTCTCCCAGAAATCTTGATTCCAGCTTGTGCTTCTTTCAGCCCAGCATTTCTCATGATGTACTCTGCATTGAAGTTAAATAAGCAAGGTGACAATATACAGCCTTGACGTACTCCTTTTCCTATTTGGAACCAGTCTGTTGTTCCATGTCCAGTTCTAACTGTTGCTTCCTGACCTGCATACAGGTTTCTCAAGAGGCAGGTCAGGTGATCTGGTATTCCCATCTCTTTCAGAATTTTCCACAGTTTATTGTGATCCACACAGTCAAAGGCTTTAGCATAGTCAATAAAGCAGAAATAGGTATTTTTCTGGAACTCTCTTGCTTTTTTTGATGACCCAGCGGATGTTGGCAAATTGATCTCTGGTTCCTCTGCCTTTTCTAAAACCAGCTTGAACATCTAGAAGTTCACGGTTCACATATTGCTGAAGCCTGGCTTGGAGAATTTTGAGCATTACTTTGCTAGTGTGTGAAATGAGTGCGGGAGTTTGAGCACTCTTTGTCATAGCCTTTCTTTGGGATTAGAATGAAAACTGACCATTTCCAGTCCTGTGGCCACTGAGGAGAAATTTGCTGGCATATTGAGTGCAACATTTTCACAGCATCATCTTTCAGGATTTGAAATAGCTCAACTGGAATCCCATCACCTCCACTAGCTTTGTTCATAGTGATATGCTTTCTAAGCCCCACTTGACTTCACATTCCAGGATGTCTGGCTCTAGGTCAGTGATCACACCATCTTGATTATCTGAGTCGTGAAGGTCTT
Organism: Bos javanicus; assembly: GCF_032452875.1. Classification (NCBI taxonomy): domain Eukaryota; kingdom Metazoa; phylum Chordata; class Mammalia; order Artiodactyla; family Bovidae; genus Bos; species Bos javanicus. The sequence goes on from NC_083878.1 coordinate 57,663,109, forward strand.
TTTTGTATAATTCCTCTGTGTATTCTTGCCACCTCTTCTTAATATCTTCTGCTTCTGTTAGGCCCATACCATTTCTGTCCTTTTTTGTGCCCATCTTTTCATGAAATGTTCCCTTTGTATCTCTAACTTTCTTGAAGAGCTCTCTAGTCTTTCCCAATCTGTTGTTTCTGTAATATATATCAGATCAGATCAGATCAGAACAATTGCTCAGTCGTGTCTGACTCTTTGCGACCCCATGAATCACAGCACGCCAGGCCTCCCTGTCCATCATCAACTCCTGGAGTTCACTCAGACTCACGTCCATCGAGTCAGTGACGCCATCCAGCCATCTCATCCTCTGTCGTCCCCTTCTCCTCCTGCCCCCAATCCCTCCCAGCATCAGAGTCTTTTCCAATGAATCAACTCTTCACATGAGGTGGCCAGAGTCCTGGAGTTTCAGCTTTAGCATCATTCCTTCCAAAGAAATCCCAGGGCTGATCTCCTTCAGAATGGACTGGTTGGATCTCCTTGTAGTCCAAGGGACTCTCAAGAGTCTTCTCCAACACCACAGTTCAAAAGCATCAATTCTTCGGCACTCAGCCTTCTTCACAGTCCAACTCTCACATCCATACATGACCACAGGAAAAAGCATAGCCTTGACTAGACGAACCTTTGTTGGCAAAGTAATGTCTCTGCTTTTGAATATGCTATCTAGGTTGGTCATAACTTTCCTTCCCAGGAGTAAGCGTCTTTTAATTTCATAGCTGCAGTCACCATCTGCAGTGATTTTGGAGCCCCAAATAATAAAGTCTGACACTGTTTCCACTGTTTCCCCATCTATTTCCCATGAAGTGATAGGACCATGATCATTTTCTGAATGTTGAGCTTTAAGCCAACTTTTTCATTCTCCACTTTCACTTTCATCAAGAGGCTTTTTAGTTTCTCTTCCCTTTCTGCCATAAGGGTGGTGTCATCTGCATATCTGAGGTTATTGATATTTCTCCCAGCAATCTTGATTCCAGCTTGTGTTTCTTCCAGTTCAGCGTTTCTCATGATGTACTCTGCATAGAAGTTAATATTATATAATTTATGTAATACAGTGATAATAGTTATAACTATTTAAAATGATACTGACTATATCTGTTGATATGGAAATATCACCCAGATAAAATGTCTGCAGCCATTTAAAACATTTAGGAAGATTTGTCTGTAGGACATGAAGCACAATGATATATCACTTGACTGAATACAAGTAGAATGTATTTCTATATATAAAATTCTCTCTATACAAATAAGGAAATCTGGAATATTTTGTATCCAATATTCAAATAGGCAAACTTTTTCAGTAATTTTATGTCTTAATAGGAATAAAATAAAAGGGATTTTATTTTAATTTTTCATTCTTTTGCACTGTTTCTTCACATGCTTGCAATATTTTAATAAAGTAAAGGAACAACAACTACTTTACCATGTAGTGTGTTTTGTATTTAGGGATGTGTATAATATATGCATTTAAACTAATATCAGGGATTTACAGGTGGTGCTAGTGGTAAAGGACCTGCCTGCCAATGCAGGAGACGTAAGAGGTACAGATTCAATCCTTGGGTCAGGAAGATCCCCTGGAGAAGGGGACAAAAACACAGTCCAGTACTCTTGCCTGGAGAACCTCATGGACAGAGGAGCCTGTCAGGCTGCAGTTCGTAAGGTCACACAGAATTAGACACAAATGAAGCGACTTAGCAAGCATGCACACAAGCAAACTAATATCACATGGGTCCCCTGGCCTGAAATAAAGGATTTCCATTTACAGGACATCATAATAAGGATTTGCCTGGTTCAATACTGAAAGCTAGAATAGGTAGCTATCCAGTTACATAACATGCAGGACCCTGTGGGGTCTTCCTAGGACAGACCTCTTCCCCTGAGTCCTCTTTATTCCCTGTCTGAAGTACCTAGATAACAGTATCAGATGCACATTTCCTGAGTTACTTCAAAGGTGTTCCACCCTGCCAAATAGCAAGTGTTAACTATTAGATGACCATGAGCACTAGACCTGAAAATTGATAATATTACCCACTGTGGAATTGCCCTATAACATTACCATCAAACTTTCAGAGAATTGTGCACCAGGTAATCACAACACCCTGCGACTCCCCTCCCTCACTTTGTTTTAAAAATGTCTCTGTGGGTTTATATGTGTTCCCCATCCTGAACTCCCCTCCCATCTCCCTCCCCATCCCATGTAAACCCATGGCTGATTCATATCAATGTGTGGCAAAAACCACTACAATATTGTAAAGTAATTAGCCTCCAACTAAAATAAATTAAAAAAAATAAAAATAAAAATGTCTCTGTGAATCCCATCAGTGAGCTGGGGTTTTTGAGCACAAGTGGTTCCAGACTTCTTCTCTGGTGCCTTATAATAAATGCTGCACTTTCCTTAACCTCAACCTGGTGTGAGGATTTGACTTTATGCATACAGGTGAGAGGGTCGTCAAGTCTGGTTTGGTAACAGTTCCAAGAAGATTCAACAACAACCAAAAAAAAAAAAAAAAGATAAAAAAACAAATAAAATGCTGTACCAGTGACCATGGATCAGATTATAGGCTCTGTTAAGGGCCTCCACATACACAGGTTTTTGTGGTTTTTTTTTTGTTTTTTTTCCTGAGAAGCAACATCAACCCCTGGACAAGAGGAGGAGATACGTTCTGAAACCTTCTCACATTTCCAGGTTTGTAGGTGAGGACTGTAGACGATCATCAGCTATAGTTTACAGGAGCAGCAGGCTTCTCAGACTCTCCTTACAATGCAATCAGCTACATTTACAGAGCTGCTTGTAGGTCATAAGCACAGCATGTGGGGATAGCAGGCAGGAAGACAGGACATGTGAAGACAGCCTCTAATAGGGCAAGCAATAGGAAGGACAGAGGAGCTAATCCAGCCAGGAGCTGGCAGAGTGATTAGTCTAAGGAAAAAACTGTATAGAAAGCAGTGGTTTCATAAAACACAAAGGGAAAAAAAAATAGAGATAAATTTGTCTTGAGCTGCCAATGGTTCTGGCACCCTTCCCAATTAATCTAATTCACTGTTCAACTATCGACATAAATTTACATCAACCAGACCTACAGTTTAAGCTCTAAAGTGAGTTTCTAACACGATGCATGTGGACTGTTACTGGTCAAGGAGAGGTCGCACATTGGGGGCTTTTGAGTGAATGAAAGTGGCTCAGTTGTGTCCGACTCTTTTGCCACGCCATGGACTATAGCCAGGCAGGCTCCTCTGTCCATGGGGTTTTCCAGGCAAGAATACTGGAGTGGGTTACCATTTCCTTCTCCAGGGGATCTTCCCAACTCAGGGATTGAACTCATTCCTCCTGCATTACAGGCAGATTCTTCCCCCCTGAGCCAAAAGGAAGCCCCTTGGAGGCATTTAGGAGAATGAAAAAATGTCTAGATGCCACACGTACTGGTTAAAAAAAAAAAAAAAAAGACAGTGAGATCAAATCTTAAAGCTAGTTTTGTGCTTAAAAGAAAAATTTAAGAGAGAAAAAATAAGCATGTTCTATAAATAAAAACAATAAAAAAGTAAAATTCTTAAAGTATCAGCTTTGTAATAATTTTCAAACAATTGTTTTTAAGAAACTGAATGGTAGAGACAGTAGTGATACCAAACCAAACTTGGGTCCTCTCACCTACAGGCTGTAAAACCAATCTACTAACACTGAATTATGGTGAAGAAAATCACAGCCTTTATTGCAGGGCACAAAGCAAGGAATCTGGGTAAATTAGTGCACAAAAGCACCTGAATTCCCTGATGGCTTTCAGGAGAGCATTTTTTTTTAAGACCAAGTGTGGTGGGGTTTGTTCACAGGGTAGGGAATCAGCTTGTGCACTATTCTGATTATTTGATGGTGAGGTAATAGGGCTGTGACACAGAGGTTAACACCATCAGTCCTCAGACACCAGTAGGTCTGATGCCCATTAACTTCATTTGGTGTGGGGTTTAGCATCTGTAAAACAGTTCAGGATTTGTGCATCAGATCCAGGTATTTCAGAGAGGAGTTAGAGCAGAGAATGTAGGGAAGGGGGTCTGTCACAGGCAAAGTCCATAGGGTTCTGTTAGGTTACAGAATATATTTAAACTTATATGAAATGGATACAGCACTGCTTGGGGAAAAACACAAAGCCTAAAATAATTTTTCTTTTCAGTCAAGAAAATAAAAATAAAACAAAAATCAGTGTAAGATAGTTAAGAAAGATACATGAAATAAATGGATTAATAAAACAGGAAACAAAATATTTGGGAATCTAAAAACAAAAGTGAAACCTTGTAACTCATATAGGAACTTGAACCCATGTGCCTGGGATTCAAACCAGGATAAAACCCATGGTCTCCCAACAGAGATCACACCTGGTTTCAGGATTTAATGATGCTCAGGTACTTGATGTCTCATTGCAGAAAAAAATCAGTGAGAGACAAAGTACCAGGTAAGAAGTGGATTTATTTAGAGAGAAACACACTCCATAAACCCAATGTCAGTCATGTCAGAAGGAGAGAGAGTGACCCCAAAATATGGGTTTATTTTTGTGTGCTGAAGAATAATTTCATAGGCTAATGAGTGGGAGGATCATTCCAACTATTTTAGGGAAGGGTGGGGATTTCCAGGAATTAGGACACGGCCAACTTTTGGCCTTTAATGGTTGGCCTCAGATCTGTCATGGCACTGGTGAGTGTGTCAGTTAGCTCGTTGATGTGTTATGTACGTGAAAGCATACTGAGGCTCAAGGTCTAGAGGAAATCGACCTGTCTGTTATCTTAAACCTATTTAGTTTTTTAAGTAAAACTTTATTAAGTAAAACTTGATTTATTAAAACCTAATTGATTTCAGTCAGTTTCTGTCATGTCCTCAGGCTATGTCATTTTTTTAAAGTTTATGCCCTGTTCTCTTCCTACCTATTTCAAAACTGCATTCAAAAGGAAAACAAACAAACAAACAACAACAAAAAATATATATATACTAGTTCTTTTAAAAAAGTTAGCAAAATTAATTAAAAAATAATAACCACAAATCTGTCCAACAAAAATATAAAGTAAGAGTTGACTGAAAAATTAAAAACAATAAGAGTCTCAAGTTTCAATTTTGTCTCAGGACCTTACTGAGGACTACAGTGCAGTGAAATTGCTTCTCAGATAAATCTGAAGAACATCTCTGAAGAAATAGGTGTAAAAATGAGTATCTATATGGGACAACAGTGGATGAGATGGTTGGATGGCATCACCGACTCAATGGACATGGGTTTGAGTAAGCTCTGGGAGTTGGTGATGGACAGGGAAGCCTGGCATGCTGCAGTCCATGGGGTCGCAAAGAGTTGGACACGACTGAGCTACTGAACTGAAGTGAACTGATATCTGTATCTATATGATTTTCATTAGGGGATAGTGCAGTCAAGCATATATCTCAGTGAAAAGTCACTGCTAGTAATAAGACTCAGATATCTCAGTTAATGATTTTAGTGCTCTTTTTTTGTAAAGGTGGATTTTTTTTTTCTTTTCTCTTTTATTTTTTATTGTAGGACAATTGCTGTACAGTATAGTATTGTCCTCTGCCCCCTATCAATCAGTCACAGGTATACAAATGTCCCCTCCCTCCTGAAACCCATTCCCATCTCCCACCCCAACCCACCCTTACGGTTGCCACAGAGTTGAGCTCCTGGTGTCACAAAGCAAATTCTCATTTGCTATCTATTTTACATACAGTAATATACATGTTTCCATGCTGTTCTCTCAATTCATCCCTCTCTCTTCTTCTCCCACTGCATCCACACGTCTATTCTCTATATCTGCATCTCCATGGCTGTCCTGCAAACAGGTTCATCAGCACCATCTTGCTAGATTCCCTATGCATGCATTATTTGATACAGCCACTGTGGAGAACTATATGGAAATTCCTTTAAAAACTAGGACTAGAACTTACATGTGACTGAACAATCTCATTACTGGGCATATACTCAGAAAATTATAACTGAAAGAGACACATGCACCACAGTGTCTGTTGCAGCACCTTTTACAATAGCTAGGACATGGAAGCAACCTAGATGTCCAGTGACAGATAAATAGATACAGAAATTGTGGTACATATACACAATTGAATACTACTCAGCTATAAAATGGAATGCTACTCAGCTACAAAATGGAATGCATTCAAGTCAGTTCTAGTGAGATAGATGAATCTAGAGCCTATAATACAAAATGAAGTAAATCAGAAAGAGAAAGATTTTATAGATTTTATATATATGAGAAGATACAAATATCTTTGTTTATTTAAATGTTTCCTGAAATATATACATAACCCTATGAGGGCCTGTTTTTCCAAAACACAGATTGACGTACCCTGTTTTGTTTGTTTGTTTGTTTTCCCCTGAATTCCTTTCAGGGTGTACTGTAGGTAGGTGACTGATATCCAATGATTTAACCTTTTTAGAACCCAAGAGTGAGCAACTGTTTTTATTTTGCATAAGGCTATTGAATAAAAGTAGGAGAAATACATGTAAAATGTGATCTATAATATGCTTCAATATAGAAAGTGCAATGTGTAAGCAAGTGTTGGGATGGAGCAGTTTACTCTATAAGCCAGTTTTTTATTTGCTTTCTTTGCTTTCATTGAGATATATTACATTGAGATGTATTAACTGAGATATGAATGCTCATGATATGTTTGGTTATGATTTGATAAAAACAATATTTATGCAGAAGTAGCTATCATGAATTCTTCAGCTTCCTTTAATTCCAGTTATCATCACTGTAGGATTTTTTAATTAGCAAACTAGATATATGGAGTGGCTGGAAATATAACATGAATGCATTCTACTATTGAATAAACTGTGCATAAGATTCTAATAAACACTGTAGTCTATGTACTTTGAAAATAAATCCAGGCTTGTTGTAAGGTCCAGTAATGATACTGAAGTATTTTAGAAGCCTTATATTCATTGTAAGATTAGCTGAATCCTTCCTTTAGACATTGCCACAGCTGCTTCTCATGAAGCAAGCTGTGCCACCCAAAGAATCAGAAGGACAATAACTGAAACTTTAATTGTATAAGACAAGTTCATTCTCTGTGTCGTTATGAAAGAATTTACTCTTAAACATCCAATTATCAACTATTTCTAACTGTTGGAAGTTACAGAAACCAGAAGAGAAACTGGTACATGAATAACATTAGTTTGGGTATACTTACAGTCCACATATCTGAAATTTAGAATAATAAAGAATTCACTATCTTATATGGCAAAAATATAAACAATGAATAAAAATAACTATATGTAAATTTAAATCTAAGAAATGAGTTAACCTCTGTAAACTAGACAATTTCCTAAGAAGTATTCAAAGAAAAATAAATGTACAGCATGTTTAAATTATCTTAGATTTAGAAGTATCGAACCATTTCCAAGTGACTTATCTGTTTCCTAGAACAAGGCTCAAAACAATACACAGATTATAAAAATATCCAGAATCCAATAAATGAAAATTTGCATTGTCTAAGCTAATAAAGTAATGCTCAAAATTCTCCAAGCCAGGCTTCAGCAATATGTGGACTGTGAACTTCCAGATGTTCAAGCTGGTTTTAGAAAAGGCAGAGGAACCAGAGATCAAGTTGCCAAAATCTGCTGGATCATGGAAAACGCAAGAGAGTTCCAGAAAAACATCTATTTCTGCTTTATTGACTATGCCAAAGCCTTTGACTGTGTGGATCACAATAAACAGTGGAAAATTCTGAAAGAGATGGGAATACCAGACCACCTGACCTGCCTCTTGAGAAACCTGTATGCAGGTCAGGAAGCAACAGTTAGAACTGGACATGGAACAACAGACTGGTTCCAAATAGGAAAAGGAGTACGTCAAGGCTGTATATTGTCACATTACTTATTTAACTTCCATGCAGAGTACATCATGAGAAATACTGGGCTGGAAGAAGCACAAGCTGGAATCAAGATTTCCGGGAGAAATATCAATAACCTCAGATATGCGGATGAAACCACCCTTATGGCAGAAAGTGAAGAGGAACTAAAAAGCCTCTTGATGAAAGTGAAAGTGGAGAGTGAAAAAGTTGGCTGAAAGCTCAACATTCAGAAAACGAAGATCATGGCATCCGGTCCCATCACTTCATGGGAAATAGATGGGGAAACAGTGGAAACAGTGTCAGACTTTATTTTTGGGGCTCCAAAATCTCTACAGATGGTGACTGCAGCCATGAAATTAAAAGACGCTTACTCCTTGGAAGAAAAGTTATAACCAACCTAGATAGCATATTCAAAAGCAGAGACATCACCCTGCCAACAAAGGTCCGTCTAGTCAAGGCTATGATTTTTCCTGTGGTCATGTATGGATGTGAGAGTTGGACTGTGAAGAAGGCTGAGTGCTGAAGAACTGATGCTTTTGAACTGTGGTGTTGGAGAAGACTCTTGAGAGTCCCTTGGACTGCAAGGAGATCCAACCAGTCCACTGTAAAGGAGATCAGCCCTGGGATTTCTTTGGAAGGAATGATGCTAAAGCTAAAACTCCAGTACTTTGGCCACCTCATGCGAAGAGTTGACTCACTGGAAAAGACTCTGATGCTGGGAGGGATTGGGGGCAGGAGGAGAAGGGGACGACAGAGGATGAGATGGCTGGATGGCACCACTGACTCGATGGACGTGAGTCTGCGTGAACTCCAGGAGTTGATGATGGACAGGGAGGCCTGGCGTGCTGCGTTTCATGGGGTCGCAAAGAGTCGGACACGACTGAGCGACTGAACTCAACCTAATATAGTGTAAGCCCTGAAATTTAACCTTTATTTTGGTATTGAAGTGCCTAATTTGAGCTTTGATTGTGGGAGTAGCCATTTCAATTAAGCCTTTACTTCAAATAATACTATTTGTAATAAACACAATACCAGCCCCAGCCCTGTCCTGCCCTTTCCCAGCCTCATTTCTTTTAGAGATTCTGCTTCATTTATATATAATTGACCGATTAGAATACCTTGATTTTTTTTTCCCTCTTCCTGTGTTTTAAATTCCTGCTCTTATACTTTTAGATTCACCAATAAAGAGTGAGACTTCCTGGTGGTCCAGGGGTTAAGACTCCATGCTCCCAGTGTTAGGGGCAGAGGTTCAATCCCTGGTCTGGGAACTAGGATCCCATGAGGCATGACCAAAAAAATAAATAGAAAGACAGCTGAATGTAGTTAATTGGGGCTTCCCTTGTGGCTCAGGTAGTAAAGAATCTACCGCAATGAAGAAGACATTAGTTTCCCCCTCAGTCAGTCTCTCCCATCAGGAAGCTTCCATAAGCTTCTTATCCTTTTCCATCAGAGGGCAGACAGGCTGAAAACCACAATCACAGAAAACTAACCAATCTGATTACATGGACCACAGCCTTGTCTAACTCAATGAAACTATGAGCTATGCCATGTAAGGCCACCCAGGACAGAAGAGTCATAGTGGAAGGTTCTGACAAAACATGATTGATGGCAAAAGGGAATGGCAAACCACTTCAGTATTCTTGCCTTGAGAACCCCATAAACAGTAACGAAAAGGCAAAAAGATAAGACACTGAAAGAAGAACTCCACAGGTCGATAGGTGCCCAATATGCTACTGGAGATCAGTGGAGAAATAACTCCAGAAAGAATAAAGAGATGGAGCCAGAGCAAAAACAACACCCAGATGAGGATATGACTGGTGATGGAAGTAAAGTTTGATGCTGTAAAGAGCAATATTGCATAGGAACCTGAAATGTTAGGTCAATGAATCAAGGCAAATTGGAAGTGCTCAAACGGGAGATGGCAAGAGTGAAGAATGACCTTTTAGGAAACCGTGAATTAAAATGGACTGGAACGAGTGAAATAACTCAAATGGCCATTATATCTTCTACTGTTGGCAAGAATCCCTTAGAAGAAATGGCATAGCCATCGTAGTCAACAAAGAGTCTGAAAGGCAATACTTGGATGCAATCTCAAATAGGATAGAATGGTCTGTTTGTTTTCAAGGCAAACCATTCATATCACTGTAATCAATTCTATGTCTCGACCAATAATGCTGAAGAAGCTGAAGTTGAACGGTTCTATGAAGACCTACAAGACCTTCAGTAACTAACACCTAAAAAAGATGTACTTTTCATTATCGGGAACTGGAATACAAAAGTAGGAAGTCAAGAAACACCTGGAGTAACAGGAAAATTTGGTCTTGGAGTACAGAATGATGCACAGCAGAGGCTAGTAGAGTTTTGCCAAGAAAACACAATGGTCATAGCAAAAACCCTCTTCCAACAACAGAAGAGAAGACTCTACACATGGACATCACCAGATGGCCAACACCAAAATCAGCTTGATTATATTCTTTGCAGCCAAAGATGGAGAAGCTCTATAAAGTCAGCAAAAACAAGATTGAGAGCTGACTGTGGCTCAGATCATGAACTCCTTATTGCCAAAATGAGACTTAATTTGAAGAAAGTAGGGAAAACCATTAGACCATTCAGTTCAGTTAAGTTCAATTTAGTTGCTCAGTCGTGTCTGACTCTTTGTGACCCCATGAATCGCAGCACGCCAGGCCTCCCTGTCCATCATCAACTCCCGGAGTTCACTCAGACTCACATCCATCGAGTCAGTGATGCCATCCAGCCATCTCATCCTCTGTCGTCCCCCTCTCCTCCTGCCCCCAATCCCTCCCAGCATCAGAGTCTTTTCCAATGAGTCAACTCTTCGCATGAGGTGGCCAAAGTACTGGAGTTTCAGCTTTAGCATTATTCCTTCCAAAGAAATCCCAGGGCTGATTTCCTTTAGAATGGACTGGTTGGATCTCCTTGCAGTCCAAGGGACTCTCAAGAGTCTTCTCCAACACCACAGTTCAAAAGCATCAGTTTTTCGGTGCTCAGCCTTCTTCACAGTATAACTCTCACATCCATACATGACCACAGGAAAAACCATAGCCTTGACTAGACAGACCTTTGTTGGCAAAGTAATGTCTCTGCTTTTCAATATGCTATCTATGTTGGTCATAACTTTCCTTCCAAGAAGTAAGCGTCTTTTAGTTTCATAGCTGCAGTCACCATCTGCAGTGATTTTGGAGCCAAAAAATAAAGTCTGACACTGTTTCCAATGTTTCCCCATCTATTTCCCATGAAGTTATGGGACCAGATGCCATGATCTTAGTTTTCTGAATATTGAGCTTTAAGCCAACTTTTTCACTCTCCTCTTTCACTTTCATCAAGAGGCTTTTTAGTTCCTCTTCACTTTCTGCCATTAAGGGTGGTGTCATCTGCATATCTGAGGTTATTTGTATTTCTCCCAGCAATCTTGATTCCAGCTTGTGCTTCTTCCAGCCCAGTATTTCTCATGATGTACTCTACATAGAAGTTAAATAAGCAAGGTGACAATATACAGCCTTGACGTACTCCTTTTCCTATTTGGAACCAGTCTGTTGTTCCATGTCCAGGTCTAACTGTTGCTTCCCAGACCATTCAGGTTTGACCTAAATCAAATCCCTAATGATTATACAGTAGAAGTGCTAAATAGATTCTAGGGATTAGATCTGATAGACAGACTACCTGGAGAACTATGGACAGAGGTTCTTGACATTGTACAGAAGGCAGGGATCAATACCATTCCCAAGAAAAAGAAATGCAAAAAGGCAAAAGGGTTATCTGAGGAAGCCTTACAAATGATTAAGAAAAGAAGAGAAGCAAAAGACAAAGGAGAAAAGGAGAGATATACCATTTGAATGCAGAGTTCCAAAGAAGAGCAAGGACAGATAAGAAAGCCTCCTCAGTGATCAGTGCAAAGAAATAGAGGAAGACAATAGAATGGGAAAGTCATGCAAAGATGGGCTCAATAAAGGACAGAAATGGTATGGACCTAGCAGAAGCAGAAGATATTAAGAAAAGGTGGCAAGAATACACAGAAGAACTGTACAGAAAAGATCTTCATGACCCAGATAATCATGATGGTGTGATCATTCACCTAGAGCCAGACATCCTGGAATATGAAGTCAAGTGGGCCTTAGGAAGCATCACTACAAACAAAGTTAGTGGAGATGATGGAATTCCAGTTGAGCTATTTCAAATCCTGAAAGATGATGCTGTGAAAGTGCTGCACTCAATATGCCAGCAAATTTGGAAAACTCAGCAGTGGCCACAGGACTGGAAATCGTCAGTTTTCATTCCAATCCCAGAGAAAGGCAACGCCAAAGAATGCTCAATCTCCCGCAAACTCCTGCACAACTGCATTCATCTCACACGCTAGCAAAGTAATGCTCAAAATTCTCCAAATCAGGTTTCAACAAAATGTGAACCTTGAACTTCCAGATATTCAAGCTGGATTTAGAAAAGCAGAGGAACCAGGGATTGAATTGCCACCTTTTGTTGCATCATCGAAATAGCAAGAGAGTTCCAGAAAAACATCTACTCCTGTTTTATTGACTATTCCAAAGCCTTACTGTGGATCACAACAAACTGTGGAAAATTTTGAAAGAAATGGGAATATCAGACGACCTGACCTGACACTTGAGAAATTTGTATGCAAGTCAGGAAGCAACAGTTAGAACTGGACATGGAACAGCAGACTGGTTCCAAATCGGGAAAGGAGTATGTCAAGGCTGTATAATGTCACCCTGCTTATTTAACTTCTATGCAGAGTACATCATGAGAAATGCTGGGCTGGAAGGAGCACAAGCTGGAATTAAGATTCCTGGGAGAAATATCAATAACCTCAGATACGTAGATACCAGCACCCGGATGGCAGAAAGTGAAGAACTAAAGAGCATCTTGAAAGTGAAAGAGGAGAGTGAAAAAGTTGCCTTGAACCTCAACATTCAGAGAACTAATATCATGGCATCTGGTTCCATCACTTAATGGCAAATAAATGGGGAAACAGTGGAAACAGTGAGAGACTTAATTTTTTGTGTGTGCTCCAAATTCACTGCAGATGGTGACTGCAGCCATGAAATTAAAAGACACTTGCTCCTTGGAAGAAAATGTATGACCAACCTAGACAGGATATTAAAAAACAGAGACATTACTTTGCCAACAAAGGCTTGTCTAGCCATAGCTATGGTTTTTCCAATAGTCATGTAAAGATGTGAGAGTTGGACTATTAAGAAAGCTGAGCACTGAAGTATCGATGGTTTTGAATTGCAGTGTGGAGAAGAATCTTGAGAGCCTCTTGGACTGCAAGAATATCCAACCAGTCCATCCTAAAAGAAATCAGTCCTGAGCATTCAATGAAAGAACTGATGCTGAAGCTGAAACTCCAATACTTTGGCCACCTGATGGGAAGAACTGACTCATCTGAAAAGACCCTGATGTTGGGAAAGATTGAAGAGGGGAGGAGAAGGGAACAGCAGAGGATGAGATAGTTGGATGGCATCACCAACTCAGTGAACATGAGTTTGAGGAAACTCCAGGAATAGGCGATGGACAGGGAAGCCTGGTGTGCTGAAGTCCATGGGATCGCTAAGAGCTGGACACGAGTAAGTGACTTAACTGAACTGAATAAAGAGTGAGCCTACAAAATCCTAGACCCTTGCTCTTGTTCCCAATAAAAGAAAACCCCATGCTTGTATGTGTATTCACTGGAGTTCTCTCTCTCTTTTCCCCATCTCCCCATCCCCTGGACTTCACAGTATAGCCCCAATTGTGCCATACAATTTCTAAGATTCACAAATAATAACCAATAAACTTGTTTTGCATTTTCAGATTTTCCTGATGGTTACTCCTGAGGACATCTTGGGATCGTGCAAAGGAATCACAAGAGCAAGTCCAGTCACAACACTGGCTACTGATAGCCTGAGACCAACAGATAACTTCTGGTCCCTAATAAAAAATTATCAGGTATGTAATGAATCAGGACAATAAGGCCTATACTGAAGAGAAAAGTAAATGAATCAAAACCACACAGAACTGATGCAGGCAATAGAATGAACTGATACAGATATCAAAGCCATTAGTACAACTGTTTCCCATATATTGAACCAGTTTGGAAATAGTTCATCATTTTCTTAAAAATTAGATATATATCTACCATATAATCAAGACATTCCATAGCCAGGAAAAATAAAAACATGTATCTATAAAAATCTCTGAGAACTATGCTTCCCATTAAAGTTCAAAGAAGTTACATAAGTTTTTGAGATAGAATACTGAACATTAAATTACTGAGAGGGTAACAGGCAGGAAGGCCAGGGGTCTCCAAAGGGAGGAAATAGCCTGCAAGTGTCAGACGTTTTTATCTCTCTTAAGCAGCAGGAGGAAACAAACTAGCAATATTTTTTTCCTTCTCTATACAAATTTAAAAGGCGGTTTCTCTTAAAATACTGTGTTGCCATAATGACACCTGGTTTCACCTGAAGTTAACTATTCTCAAACCTAGAGATAACCAATGCCTTTTTCTTATGGAAATGTTTGTCTTAAGCTATGCTATGTACATTTTGCCTGTTACTCCCAGTGTTTCTTGACTTCCTACTTTTGCATTCCAGTCCTCTATAATGAAAAGGACATCTTTTTTGTGTGTTAGTTCTAAAAGGTCTTGTAGGTCTTCATAGAACTGTTCAACTTCAGCTTCTTCAGCATTACTGGTTGGGGCATAGACTTGGATTACTGTGATATTGAATGGTTTGCCTTGGAAACGAACAGAGATCATTCTGTTGTTTTGAGATTGCATCCAAGTACTGCATTTCAAACTCTTTTGTTGACCATGATGGCTACTCCATTTCTTTTGAGGGATTTCTGCCTGCAGTAGTAGATATAATGGTCATCTGAGTTAAATTCACCCATTCCAGTCCATGTGAGTTCGCTGATTCCTAGAATGTGGACATTCACTTTTGCCATCTCTTGTTTGACCACTTCCAATTTGCCTTGATTCATGGACCTGACATTCCAGGTTCCTATGCAATATTGCTCTTTACAGCATCGGACCTTGCTTCTGTCACCAGTCACATCCACAGCTGGGTATTCTTTTTGCTTTGGCTCCATCCCTTCATTCTTTCTGGAGTTATTTCTCCACTGATCTCCAGTAGCATATTGGGCACCTACTGACCTGGAGAGTTTCTCTTTCAGTATCCTGTCATTTTGCCTTTTCATACTGTTCATGGGGTTCTCAAGGCAAGAATACTGAAGTGGTTTGCCATTCCCTTCTCCAGTGGACCACATTCTGTCAGATCTCTCCACCATGACCCGCCCATCTTGGGTTGCCACACGGGCATGGCTTAGTTTCATTGAGTTATACGGCTGTGGTCCTAGTGTGATTAGATTGACTAGTTTTCTGTGAGTATGGTTTCAGTGTGTCTGCCTTCTGATGCCCTCTTGCAACACCTACCGTCTTACTTGGGTTTCTCTTACCTTGGGCATGGGGTATCTCTTCACAGCTGCTCCAGCAAAGCACAGCCATTGCTCCTTATCTTGGACGAGGGGTATCTCCTCACCGCCGCCCTTCCTGACCTTCAACGTGGGATAGCTCCTCTAGGCCCTCCTTCGTCCGCGCAGCCATGGCATGGAACAACAGACTGGTTCCATTTAGGAAAAGGAGTAAGTCAAGGCTATATATTGTCACCCTGCTTATTTAACTTATATGCAGAGTACATCATGAGAAACGCTGGGCTGGAAGAAACACAAGCTGGAATCAAGATTGCCAGGAGAAATATCAATCACCTCAGATATGCAGATGACACCACCCTTATGGCAGAAAGTGAAGAGGAACTCAAAAGCCTCTTGATGAAAGTGAAAGTGGAGAGTGAAAAAGTTGGCTGAAAGCTCAACATTCAGAAAACGATCATGGCATCCGGTCCTATCACTTCATGGGAAATAGATGGGGAAATAGTGGAAACAATGTCAGACTTTATTTTTGGGGCTCCAAAATCACTGCAGATGGTGACTGCAGCCATGAAATTAGAAGACGCTTGCTCCTTGGAAGGAAAGTTATGACCAACCTAGATAGCATTTTCAAAAGCAGAGACATTACTTTGCCAACAAAGGTCCGTCTAGTCAAGGCTATGATTTTTCCTGTGGTCATGTATGGATGTGAGAGTTGGACTGTGAAGAAGTCTGAGCGCCGAAGAACCGATGCTTTTGAACTGTGGTGTTGGAGAAGACTCTTGAGAGTCCCTGGGACTGCAAGGAGATCCAACCAGTCCACTGTAAAGGAGATCAGCCCTGGGATTTCTTTGGAAGGACTGATACTAAAGCTAAAACACCAGTACTTTGGCCACCTCATGCGAAGAGTTGACTCATTGGAAAAGACTCTGATGCTGGGAGGGATTGGGGGCAGGAGGAGAGGGGGACGACAGAGGATGAGATGGCTGGATGGCATCACTAACTCGATGGACATGAGTCTGAGTGAACTCTGGGAGTTTGTGATGGACAGGGAGGCCTGGCGTGCTGCGATTCCTGGGGTCTCAAAGAGTCGGACACGACTGAGCGACTGATCTGATCTGATCTGATGCTAATGCACTATGCATTTACCCCCAAACTCTGTCTTCAAGTTGGTTTGCCTCTTGGCTCAGAACTTACTTGACAAACCAGTATTTTATACTCAGCTCTTGTTCCCCTAATCTATGTAAATAAAACTATTTATATGGTGGTTTGCCCTTCTCCAAGATTCAAGGTAATCATTTTATGGCCCAGGATAAACCATTTGGTGCGAAGATTATCCCAAAATGCATCTTACGGGTGAGGGGCCTGGTGCCATTCTGAATTTTAAGACATTCCTTTCTTTCATTAACAGACTGCTAGGTACTATATAACTTCCAGCTGAAGACTAGCAGGGGGGTACTCTTCTGCTCCCTTCTGAAGCCTATGTCAGAAGCTTTCTGTATCTCCTTTATACTTTAATAAAACTTTATTACACAAAAGCTCTGAGCGATCAAGCCTCATCTCTGGCCCCGGGTTGAATTCTTCTCCTCCAGGGGCCAAGAATCCCCATGTCTTTGTGTATTCAACAACAACCTTTCAATTACATTATTGGAAATTAACAAAATCAAGAATTAAACTTATGAAGTAGTGGATCATGGAGTATAATGCTCCCTTATAAGATTAAGAAGTAAGGTCATCTCCTAAGGAGTTATAATTCTTAATTAGATTTAAAAGGAGAGCTGATTAATGCAGATGCACAATACACACTAAGAGGGAGGGAGGAGGCACAAAGGTCCAAATAAAATTTTTTTATATTTAAATATTTCTTGTGTTGGCATAAAATATAAATTTTATTTCATCACATTTCAAATGTCCAGTCACAAGGTAAGGGATGCACAAACAATGGTATATGCATATGATGCAATGTTACTTAGCAATATAAAAGAATGTTCTATTGATACAAAAAACAACAAGAATAAATTGCAGCATAAAATATGCTAAGTGAAAGAAACCAGATGAATAGAGTACATACTAAATGATTCACTGATATAAAACTATAGAAAATTCAAACTAAACTACAGTGATGATGAGAAGATCAATTATTACCTGAGAATTGAGATGAGAGGAGCTGGTAGTAGTTTGGAAGGGCACTTTGGAAAGTGATGGAAATTTTCTTTACCTTTATTGTGATTACTATTTATGTAATATATATACACGTGTAGGCAATGGACATGAACTTGGGCAAACTTCGGGAGATCATGAGGGACAGGGAAGCCTGGCATGCTACAATCCATTGAGTGGTGAAGAATTGAACAAGACTTGGTGCCTGAACAACAACAAACATGTGTGTGTTGTTAACACGTTATTAAATGCTAAAGTGTATGATAACCAAAATCTGAAAATGATTATAATGTTCATCTTCAGGGTAATACATAAACACAGCTGCTTATTATGTATCAATTTAGACCTGAAAAAGCTATTCAAAAATACAAAGAAATGCTGGTTTTATTAGCCTCAACTACCAATTTTCCAAAGTATACGTATTATCTGTTCTACTTTAAATGTATGCCAGCATAGAAAATGACATTTTTCCCAAATACGTATACCAAATGATTCTTACTTTGTAAATAGCATAGAACACATAAAACATAGTTTTGCATTTATAAATTCTAAGTAAAAAAAAATTCTGAATAAACTTAAAAGTAAATCCAATAAAATCAGGAAAGCAATCACAATTGGTTTTCATTATACTATTATGTAACATAATTCTACATCAACTACTGAAATTTAAGAGTGAAATGAAAGAATGAAATGAAAGGCAGTCAGTCGTGTTTGACTCCTTGCCTCTCTATGGACTACAGAGTCCACGGAATTCTCCAGGCCAGAATACTAGAGTGGGCAGCCTTTCCTTTCTCCAGGGGATCTTCCCAACTGGTGAACTGGGGTCTCCTGCATTGCAGGCAGATTCTTTACCAATTGAGCTATGAGGGAAGCCCATATGTAATATAATTCTGCATCAATTATTGAATAATTAAATCATGTAATAATTTAATTAAATTATATGCATCATTTAATAAGATAATACACACAAGGAGAAAAAGATCACTATTTTCAAATGACTATTTCTGAGAAAAACATTGAAATACTTAGAAAATCTATATAAAAATAGGTTATTTTCATGATATCTGGTTGAAAAGGAACTGATAATTATAGGAATATATTATTATATTCCTATAATTATCAGTTAAAAATGAAAGATGTAAAAATTTCATTTCACAATGCTAGAGAATATAAAATATCTAAGAATAAATTTAACATATAATAAGTCATTCCTATATCAAGAAAACATTAGACTCCACTGAAGTTGTGTATGAGCACATAAATATTAATATTAAGGAAAAACATTACTTGCTTTGTGTTAGGGTAATTCAGTCCTATCAGATGTAAATGGTCTCCTTATTTCTTTAAGAACTTTGAATTATCTATTTTATATTTAAAAGTTGTCCTTTGCAGTTTTTCGAATTTCATTTCCTAACTTTAACATCATTGTGTTACTTTTAAAACAGTCACTGTCTATATAGTTAGCTTCTATTTTCAGTAATTTCTTAGTAAGTTTTACTAGAGATAAGAAAAATGATGAGGGATTATGTGTTTGCCTCTTTGTTTTTTAAGGAATTCATTCCATTATAAAGGCTATTCATGACAATATAGAAGTACCTGCCATTTGAAAGACTCCTGTGTGGTGGGGGGTGGCGGGGGTGGGGGGGTGGGGGGGTGAACAAAAAACATATGCAACTTTACCCAGGGTTTTCTGTAAGAAAGTTTATGATGTTCTAGGAAGATCTTTGTGTTGAATTTGTTTCAAGAGGCCAGCTTCTTAGCAGTATCTAGGTCTTCTTATGACCTAAGTTGCAGTGTCCTGGAATATTAAATCATGCATGCTAAGAATGAGCTGCTTCCCTGATGGCTCAGACAGTAAAGTATCTGCCTACAATGCAGGAGACCCGGGTTCAATCCCTGGGTTGGGAAGATCTCCTGGAGAAGAAAATGGCAACCAATTCCAGTATTCTTTCTTGCCTGGAAAATCCCATGGATGGAGGAACCTGGTAGGCTACGGTCCATGGGGTCACAAAGAGTCAGAGACTGAGCGACTTCACTATCACTATCGCTGTGCTGGAAGGGCTTTTATTTCTTACCATCAGCTTTCAGCAATTAAATCAACATTACATGTCTGTCTTATTAGCATCTCTGTGTTTTCTCTACTTTGGTCTTCCAGTCAAATATTTAAGAAGTACTTATCAGACATTATAGCATAGTCCATAAAAAGTTTTAAAACCTTATTTATTAGCAATTTATGTGTCCCTGTATTTGAGCAAGAATCAATTCAGTTCAGTTGCTCAGTCATGTCCAACTATTTGTGACCCCATGGACTACAGCACACCAGGCTTCCCTGTCCATCACCAACTCCCAGAGTCTACCCAAACTCATGTCCATCAAGTCAGTGATGCCATCCAACCATCTCACCCTCTGTTGTCCCCTTGTCCTCCCACCTTCAATCTTTCCCAGCATGGGCATCTTTTCCAAGGAGTCAGTTCTTCACTTCAGGTGGCCAAAGTATTGGAGTTTCAGCTTCAGCATGAGTGCCTCCAATGAATATTCAGGACTGATTTCCTTTAGAATGGACTGGTTGTATCTCCTTGTAGTCCAAGGGACTCTCAAGAGTCTTTTACAACACCACAGTTTAAAAGCATCAATTCTTTGGTGCTCAGCTTTCTTTATAGTCCAACTCAGATTCATATATGACTACTGGAAAAACCATAGTTTTGACTAGACAGACCTTTGTTGGCAAAGTAATATCTGTGATTTTTAATAATGCTGTATAGGTTGTTCATAGCTATTCTTCGAAGGAGAAAGTGTCTTTTAATTTCATGGCTTCAGTTACCATCTGCAGTGATTTTGGAGCACAGAAATAAACTCTTTCACTATTTCCATTGTTTCCCCATCTATTTACCATGAAGTGATGGGACTAGATGCCATGATCTTTGTTTTCTGAATGTTTCATTTTAAGCCAGCTTTTTCACTCTCCTCTTTCACTTTCGTCAAGAGGCTTTTTAGGTTTTTTTTTTTTTTTTTTTTTTCGCTTTCTGCCATTAGGGTGGTGTCATCTGCATTTCTGAGGTTATTGATGTTTCTCCTGGAAATCTTGATTCCAGCTGTGCTTCATCCAGCCCAGCATTTCTCATTATGTACTTTGCATATAAGTTAAATAAACAAGGTGACAATATAAAGCCTTGATGTACTTCCTTCCCAAATTGGAACCAGTCTGCTGTTCCATGTCCAGTTCTAACTGTTGCCTCCTGACCTGCATACAGATTGCTCAGGAGGCAGGTAAGGTGATCTGGTGGTCCCATCTCTTTAGAATTTTCCACAGTTTATTGTGATCCACACAGTCAAAGCCTCAGGCCTAGTCAATAAAGCAGAAGTAGATGTTTTTTCTGGAACTCTCTTGCTTTTTTAATGATCCAACAGATGTTGGCAATTTTATCTCTGCTTCCTCTGCCTTTTCTGGAAGTTCATGGTGTTCAAGAGCAAGAATATCTAGCATTAAGTAACTGCAGTTCAATTCAGGGTCCTACTGTTTTGAATCATCCCTTAGATTCATAGTTATTGCTTCTACTTTTGTTACATGTTTTCTTATGGATCTGTCATGGAGAGTTCATTATTTTTGTTCAGAAATATCAGATTTTCAAAGGGAAAAAAAGGCACAATTTCACATTCTGCATGAGTATCTCCCATAGTGCTCAGGGACATATGTCCTTTAAGCATACATAGATGATTCTGATAAATCACAGAAATATTGAAATTATAAATCAGCAGCAGATCTGGGTTATAAAATTATCTCAAAAGAGTTTGTACTTAGCACCATTCTACCTCTGGAGAACTCTTGGAAACAATTCAACAATTATTTATTGAGCACCCACTATATACATATTATGCTATTGGCTATATGTCTCAGAAGATAGAAAGAATCTTTTGTTTAAGCTGCTTAAATTATAAATCTTGGATATTGGACAAAGTATTGTATTTTTATAAAGCAAAGTATAGTAAAGTATTTTTTACCTAAGAAGAACAATAAAAATGCTTTGTTGGAGTGTGGATTTAGTGACTTAAAGAAGAAGCTATTCATAGTTTTTAAAAAGAGAGAGAGACAGATAGACAGAGAGATGGGGGAAAATAAGGAAAGAAAGAAACAAAGACCCAGAAGTCTCAACTAAAAAAGTGACACTTGAAATGACAGGCAAGTTGAATTCCACCTCTCTCTGGATTTGTATTGAGAAGGTAGATTTAGTTGTCCTGATCTCAGCATTCCTACATTGGATGACTAATTCCACCATTGATGAATGAACTGAGCAAGTAATATAGTCTTTATAAGCCTCCATTATATGATGTATATGATGGAGACAGTAGCATTTTAATACAGAGATGCTATGAAGCTTAAATGAGAAACATTTATAAAGAATGTAGCACAGCCCCTTTTATATTTTACATGTTCAATCAAGGTTTAGTTCTCATTAGCAGTTACAATAATAATTGTAATTACTACATCTACTAGTGGAAAAGGTACCATAGTAGTAAAACAATATGGGCAAAAAATGGAAAACAGCATGAAAATTTTTGAGAAAGAGTAGAAGTTAATTTTGATTGGAGGATATGGTTCATTTAGACAATAGTGACAGAGTGGCAATGCTGCAAAAGTAGACTTGGGATTTATGGAGGGGCTTAAGTGCCCGGTTAATAAATTTATAATTAATTTGGCATACAAAAATGAGTCACAGAAGTTAATTGAGCATGGATATATAATTTGGCCTCTTTTAAGAAGATTAATCTTGGGCTTCGGTGGAAAAAGAAAAGAGGCAAGAAGGCCAGTTGGAAACTTAATAAAGTAGTCATTGCAAAGGGAATTACATCCTTTATAAGAACAATAACTATAGTAGTGGAAAGAAGTATTCCAGAAGGATTACTGAAGAAGCTACATACTGGCTCTGAGTAGAACATAGAAGATTAAAAGGTGAAGTTGACTAAGACTGCTCTCAAGAACTGGAAGTCTAGTGGGAACTGTAAATAAAAGCTTGAAAGCAAGGACTGAGGGAAATTGGTTCTGTGGAAAATGTAGCACTTTTTGATTTGTACATGATAAGCATGATGAGTCGGGGCTGTGTAGTCTAAGGAAACAAAAACAGTTAAAATCCAAGCCAAGTCTGAAGAGAGAGCTCAGGCTATCAGCAGATATTTTGGGGCTATTTACATTGAGTGTCAGTTTATGAAATCAGAGAAGACAAATGTTAAAATGTAATAGTTTGAGAAAGAAAATAAGAGGACTGAGAGGAGACTACTGGTCCTTTTCCTTTAGCTCCTCTAAATAGTTGTAATCTAACTAGGTCAGGTAGGGTAATAATCTAAAATGTGGCCTTCTACAAGTAATTATTACAAATATTAACATACACACATCATTAAGATCAGTAAGACATCATATGTATGCTCATTCCAAGTTCAAGATTGTTTATAAAAGTTGTACAGATGTTGGAGAAGTAAACAATGTGAGCAGCTACATGATCTACTATCTATACTGAATGATGAAGTAATAAATTGGGGCCTTATCCAGCAATTCTTCAACAGATCAGATTATAATGAACACTTTTCCTCTCATTTCAATAATCTACTATTGAAACCCCTTCTTAATTCCATCCCCTGATTATCCTCCAAGATGGACATAGTCAGAACAAGTCATTTGAACTTAGTTTTCACTTTTTTTTTTTTTTTTTCCCACTGCACACTTACATTTATAATACCATTAGGTTAAGTGACCCTTTTTTCTCTCCAGTTGTGGTTTCCGCTCCTCTGGGATAAATTTCTTTTGAGTCACTCTAGCTTTAAGAACACATTCTTTCAAGCATTCAAAAATTCAATCAAATGTGTCCTCTGAGTTCACTGAACTCAAAATCTTATTTGAGTATATATTGCTTGTGTCCTCAGTATAACAAAGAATTCCAGATATACCATGTTCTTGTATTAGAAGAACCACTGTTGTGAAAATGACTAAAGAATATTACCCAGAGCAATCTACAAATTCAATAAAATTTCTATCAAGTAAAAAATTATATTTTTCACAGAAAAAAAATTCTACATTTTCTTTGGAAGCACAAAAGACCCTGAATAGCAAACAGCAATCTTGAGAAAGGAAATCAGATCTGGAGGAATAAACCTTCCATACTTCAGAATATACTGAAAAACTACAGTAGTCAAGACAATATAGTACTGGCACAAAAACAGAAACATAGATCAATGACATAAGATAGAAAGTCCACAGACAAACCCACACACCTTCTTTGACAAAGGAGGCAAGAATATACAATGGAGAAAAGATAGCCTCTTCAATAATTGGTGCTGGGAAAACTAGACAGCTACATGTAAAAGAATGAAATTAGAACATTTCCTAACACCATACACAAAAATAAACTTGAAATGGATTAGAGACCTAAATGTAAGATCAGACTCTGTAAAACTCTTAGAGGAAAACACAGGCAGAACACTCTTTGACCCACCTCTAAAAGTAATGGAAATAAAGACCAAAAAAAATTTTTGATGGAACCTAATTAAACCTAAAAACTTTTGAATAGCAAAGGAAACTATAAACAAGATGAAAAGACAACGCTCATAATGGGAGAAAATAATTGCAAATTAAGCAACTGACAAGGGATCAATCTCCAGAATGTAGTGTATAAACATTTCATGCAGATCAACATCAGAAGAACAAGCAACTCCATTGAAAACAGCACAGAAGACTTAAATAGACATTTATCCAAAGAAGACATACATATGGGCAACAAACACATGAAAAGATACTCAATTTTGCTCACTGTTAGAGAAACACAAATCAAAACTAGAGGGAGAATGATCAGAATGGCTGTTGTCAAAAATCTACAAGCAATAAATGCTGGAGAGGATGTGAAGGCAAGAGAACACTCTTGCATTGTTTTGGGGAATGTAAATTGATACAGCCACTATGGAAATCAGTATGGAGATTCTTTAAAAAAAAACTAGGAATAAAACTGCCATATGACCCAGCAATCCTACTAGTGGGCATATACCCTGAGAAAACCATAATTCATAAAGGCACATGTACCCTCAGTGATCGTAACAGCACTCTTTACAATAATCAGAGAATGGAAGCATCCTAGATGTTCTTGGGCAGATGAATGGATAAAGAGTTGTTGTACTTATATACAATGGAATATTACTCAGCCACAAAAAGTAATGAAACTGGGTCATTTATGATATGGATGAACTTTGAGCCTGCTATACAGAGTGAAGTAAGTCAGAAAGAAGAAAACTTGTATCCTATATTAACACACACACACACACACACACACACACACATGGAATCTAGAAATATGGTATTCCTGAACCTATTTGCAGGGCGTGAATGGAGATGCAGATGTAGAGAATGAATTTGTGAACACAGTGGGAGAGGGAAAGTGTGAGATGAATTGAGAGTGCAGCACTGACATATATACACTGCCATATGTAAAACTGGTAGACGGAAACAGCTGTATAGCATAGGGAGCTCAGAGGTCTGGGATGGTGGTGGTGAGACGGAGACTCAAGAGGGAGGGAATACATGTATACTTATAGCTGACTCATGTTGTACAGCAGAAACCAACACAAAATTGTGAAACATTTTTGCTCCAATTAAAAATGAATGAATCTCCTCACCAATATTTTCCTACTATTACTGATATCAGAAATATAAGGAACTCTTATTTTTCACTGAGCATATGAAGATAAAGATAGAAATTTCAGAAAAGGAGAGAAAGGAAATTTTCACATCATGAGACATTCCATACAGGAAAAAAAAATTAATTAATTGTAGAGTTGTCAAAACATGTAATAGTATAAATAATTTGTGAGGTACACTTGGTAATTTAAAGTATTTTGCTAACAGATGAGATATACATTGCTAAATACTATTACTAGAGAAAAGCATATAATAGACTAGAGAAAATAGAGTTAATAAGTGTAGATAATTCAGAATTTAGGGTAAGGGCTAGGGAAGACTGGAATTTTGAGTTAAATATATCTACCCTATTGATGGATTTAATGATTATTGGTCTTGATTGTCATATTGTGGGCAGGACAAGGAAAAAGGGAAAAATAAATTACAGGATAGTAAAATACTCTCTTAAAAATACTTTAAAGTAGTATCTATAATATATTCATATTAATAAAGACTAATAATACATGGTTCTAATGTATTTATCTTTTATTTATCTTTAAAGTTTTTAAACACACCATGCAGCATGTGGTATCTTAGTTCCCCTATCAGAGATTGAACTCATGCCCACTGAAGTGGAAACACATAGTCCTAACCACTGGACTGTCAGGGAATTCTGGTTCTAATGTCTTAAAACTGGATTCTTTGCTATGAATATTGGACCTAAAAACAAATGAATCAATATTTGTAGTCCTGACATTCTATTCATGTTCCTGAAACTTATTTCCAAATAACAGCTCCAATCCCACATCTCATATTTTAATGCTGCAACAAAAATGTTGACTCTTTAAAACCACTCTTACAATTATCATTTATTGTCATTTTTATTTCTGAAGCTATATTCCTTTTCTTTATCTAACCAAGCCTGAAAGAAAACAGAGATTTCTAAGAGGCCAGTCTTGAGAGTCTTTTTCATTCATTTCATTGTGTACACAGTGCAGATTATTAATACCCACATTTTCATTATTAACCTTTTGTCTTCAGGGCACTCTCTACTATAAAGGAGAACATAATTTGAAGTGTTCAGCTTTTGTTAATAGTCCCAAGTGTTATGCTATGGTCATTTTAGATTTTATATTTCCTCTTATCTAGGTGTACCTTGACTACGAAATCCTAACCATAGAAAATTCTTAATTTGCTGTGATCTTCTAGTTTTCTTAAATTCCAAATCTTTCTATAACTAGCACACATATTTACAATTTATAGAAGTCTACCCTATATATTTTCAAATACTTTAGTATGTATATCATATGCTATGATCAATATTGCTATTATCTCTTAATCTTTCCCACCCTCGATATTGAAGTTGGTTCATTCTCTATAGATAGAATGAGCCAACACAGTACCATCCTACTAATGTGTATGAATCTATCCATAGATAAGTACTTCAGAGATGCTTTATCTTATTCTCATTTCATACCTGAGAAAAAGGGTGTTCAGAGGTTAATTGATCTGTCTACATAATGTAGTGAGTATGTGACAGGGGAAATCCCCAAATTCTGAACTTGGGCCATTTATCCCATTTCAAACACACTATTTTCTTTCATTTCCAATTACTTTCTCCACATAAATATAAAAACCCAGCACTATAACACAAAGTGATGTATATAGATTAGCATTTTTATTTTCTATTTCTTCAAGGAGCTGAAGTGCTGGTATTAAATAAGAACTTTGGGTTTGACTTTGCTTTGGATAATACACCAGTTAAGAGATGCAAGCTTCAATCATATAGGATAATAGATGATCTGCTGAAGAGAGAAATTGATTTTGAAGTTGTAATTTACTTGAAGTGTTTTGATGATCTCATAAAATACAAGCACAAAATTGAAGTTATTTAGGCTTTCATGGCTCTCTTAAAGCTTGAATTACTACTTCAGTGCCAAAGTGCCCAGGATAGATCCACAGGTTCCTGTATTACAGATTACATTTTTATTGCACTGTGAATATATTTCCTGGTACAAAAGCTTATTCTTTACCCTCTCCATCTATTATTCATTACCTTTTTCTCTCTCCAGCTCTCTCAAATTTCTCTCTCTATTTCTCATTTTCCCCGCTTGTCTTCTCATTCTCTCTCTCTCGGTCTCTTTACCTGGAAAGTGACCCACTCCCATGTTGTTTGTGTGTGTGGTTCATGGCTGATATTTCTTTTTTCAAAAATGGTTTTATTTGGGCTAACTAGAAGAAATAACCCTGCATATATCATCTCTTTAGCTATCAGCCATTTCTCTTGAACACGACTCTAGTGTTGTATATGAGTATTTGTGATTTATGTATACCTTTTATCATTTGATATATTTAAGCAAGGATAATAATATCCAGAAAGAGGACATAAGAAAACCACTTTCTCTGCCTTGTCCCTTCTAAGGGAGGAAGGTAGAAGGCATAGTTTGAGAAGCTTGAGGGGTTGCTCTCCTGAAATGGTTTTCAATCCTGGAGGCAGATAGCATCATCTGGAGAGTTTTTGAAACCATTCAACTAGATAATCAGAATCTCTGGAGGACAAAGATTTTTAAGCTTCCCAAGTGACTTGTAGAGCTTCCCAGGTGGCACTAGTTGTAAAGAACCCTTCTGCCACTGCAAGAGATGTAAGAGACTCTGGTTCAGTCACTTGGCTGAAAAGATCCCCTGGAGGAGGGCATGGCAAGCCAATTCAGTATTCTTGCCTGGAGAATTCCATGGACAGAAGAGCCTGGAGGACTATAGTCCATAGGGTCACAAAGAATTGGACATGACTGAAGTGACGTAGCACACATGCATGTACACAGGGAGCAAGTGTAACCTCACTAATTAGCAGATAATTGTATTAAAGCTTTACTGAGCAAGGCTCTTCCCACCAGACTAAGACTCAGTTCTTCCCACCAGCAGTCCTTCCCATCAGGAAGCTTACACAAGCCTCTTAGCTTCATCCATCAGAGGGCAGACAGAAGAAGCAAGAAGAAGAACCACAATCCCACAGTGACTAAAACACATTACAGAAAATTAATCAGCATGAGAAAGCAGACAGTCATGTCCCAGATGAAAGGACAAGATAAAATCCCAGAAAAAGCAACTTTCCAGGAAAAAAAAAAATCAGAATAATGAGAGTGAATCTGATTCAGGATCTAGGAAAAAGAGTGAAGGCAAAGATTGAGACAATGCAAGAAATGCTTAACGTAGACCTAGAAGAACTAACGGACAAACAAACAGAGATGAATAGTACACTAGAAGGAATCAATAGCAAAATAACTGAGGCAGAAGAAATGATGAATGACCTGGAGGACAGAATGGTGTAAATCACCGCCACAGAACAGAAATATAGAAAAAAGAGTGAAAAGAAATGAAGGCAGCCTAAGAGACCTCTGAGAAAACGTTAAATTCGCCAACATTCTCATTATAAGAGTCCCAGAAGAAGAGGGAAAGGACCTGAGAAAATACTTGAAGAAATAATAGCTGAAAACTTCCCTAACATGGGAAAGGAAGTAGTCAACAAAGCTCAGGAAGCACACAGTCCTAAGCAGGGTAAGCCCAAGAAGGAACACACCGAGACACATGGTAATCAAATTGACAAAAAATAAAGACAGAGATAAAATATTAAAAACAACAAGGAGAAAATGACAAATAACATAAAGGGAACTGTCATC
Source organism: Bos javanicus (assembly GCF_032452875.1). Classification (NCBI taxonomy): domain Eukaryota; kingdom Metazoa; phylum Chordata; class Mammalia; order Artiodactyla; family Bovidae; genus Bos; species Bos javanicus. The sequence continues at coordinate 57,691,916 of NC_083878.1, forward strand.
AGGTTATCAGTTGATTTGTCAAAAAAACTCTACAAGCCAGAAGGAATGGCATGATATATTTAAAGTGATGGAAGAACCTACAACCAAGAATACTCTCCCCAGCAAGACTCTCCTTCAGATTTGATGGAGAAATCAAAAGCTTTCCAGACAAGCAAAAGTTAAGAGAATTCAGCACCAGAAAACGAGCTTTACAACAAATGCTAAAGGAACTTCTTTAGGCAGGAAACAAGAGAAGGAAAAGACCAACCTACAGAAAATAAACTCAAAATAATAACATAGGTCAATAGTATAATGCCTAATTACTAATTCAATAGGTACTAGGAAGATGTCTAATAGAATCTACCACTATTTGTAATCAAACTACTTAGTTAAATAGGAATAATGTACATAATAAAGAATAAAAGCCAAAAAAAAAAAAAAAGAAGAATAAAAGCCACAGTTAGCAGTACAACTTCCTGCCTACTAAAGGATAGAACACTAAAGATATCAATTAAATTCAGAAAAAAAATAATAAGAAATATACATGACATATAAAATATATGAATATAACAACTGAAAAGTAAAAATTAGATTTGATTCATGGCAAACATAGAAATTTCTTGGGTAAGAGTTTAGGGTAGGAGCAAAAATTTTTATTTACATATATTTTCCATACATTGAGTTCATTTGCAGTAAAAAGTCAATGACAATTTTTTGTCATTTTATAAAGGATTTTAAAATTCATTTGGAGGAATAATTTTTAAAATAAATTTTAGAAGTTTTAAGGAAGAACTAACACAATTAGGAAAATCTTCGATCATATATTTGAAGAAATGAATGGTTGGGTACATTTAAAATAGTGTTTCTATTAGAAACTGATTGAAGTATTTTAAAGGTTAAGAGTGATATTTCACATCAAGGATAAGGTTATTATTATGCACAATGGAAGACTGGGCTAACAACTTGAGAGAAAGTAAAAAGATAACTCACGCCATACATAGTGATTTCCTAGGGTCAACATAAAGTACCACAGACTGAGAGAGTTAAAAATAACAAAAATGTATTGTTTCACATTCTGGAATCTAGAAATCTGAAATCTGGGACTATCAGCTGGGACACACTCCTTCTGAAGGTTCTAGGAAAATATTCTTTTATCTTCTGGTTTCTTGTGGTCCTAGCCATTCCTTGGTTTGTGGCATCGTTATTCTAATCACTGTTTTTGTCTCCAAATGACATTCTTCTATCTCTTTATGTTTGCTTTTCTTTTCATAGGGACATCAAGTCATTGGATTTAGGTACCATTCTATTAAAGCAAGGATGATTAAACATCAAGATTCTTAATTAATTACATATACAAAGAACCCATTAGCATATGAGATCACATTCTGAATCTTTTCAACCTGCTACATTATACTTTAAATAAATTGTAGGATTTTTTTCTCTTTTCTAATTTAGACAATGTTTTGGCAAGGTACAAAGAATTTCATTAGCTCAAGTATAAGTTCACCATACAAAGAATAAATAGTAATAAGGGAAAAGCAATAATAAGATACAAAAAAGTAAGGCCAAGTTTGTTGAAATTCTAGATGAATATGCTTGTCCATACTATATTGCTGATAGTGCAAAATGTGATTACTTTTGGATTCTGTATTTCAAGGATATTAGAATCTATTATATAGATGAACAAAAGACTTTATAGTAAATTTTCTGGTAAATATTCAGAGAAGGCAATGGCACCCCACTCCAGTACTCTTGCCTGGGAAATCCCATGAATGGAGGAGCCTGATAGGCTGCAGTCCATGGGGTCACTAAGAGTCTTACACGACTGAGCGACTTCACTTTCACTTTTTCACTTTTATGCATTGGAGAAGGAAATGTCAACCCACTCCAGTGTTCTTGCCTGGAGAATCCCAGGGACAGGGGAGCCTGGTGGGCTACCGTCTATGGGGTTGCACAGAGTCGGACACGACTGAAGTGACTTAGCAGCAGCAGCAGTTAAATTATTTGTGTTCATATAATGGATGGGGATTTAAATTCCATTAAAAATGTATTTGCTGTCAGTAAACTCATATGATACGCTTAAACTAAAGAACAAGCTAAAAATCATTTATTAAATAATCATTAACTTATGAATTGGAACAATAAAAGTATCTAACTACTATTTTTGCAATGGAATGTAAATCATAATTCACATCATATATCTGTGAGGATGGTTCTTTTAAAACAGTTTTATTTTCTTCCATTGTATTGATTTCATAAGACATATTGTAAATATTGATAGTTTTATGTGTATTACCAATATTTTCAAAGATTTTAGTTTTGGCTATATTATACAGTTATTTTATTTTTCTCTTGTGAATCTAGAATTATATTTTTTCAACTTTATTTGTATCTTTCTTCCTTTAAATTGATTAGTCTTACAAGATTTTAACTATTTCATTGATTATTTTTAAAGATATGTTTCATAAAACAGTTTTGTGTTGTTTATAAATAAGCTGTTTAGGATTCAGAAATAGATGTGTGCACATTTGGAGTGGAAATTGATGGAATCAAACACAGATAAAGGGGACCTCCATGGTCTATGAGAATGGCTTACCCTGAGAAAAGAAACAATCTGGCATATTTAGCTGCTGCTGCTGCTGCTGCTAAGTCACTTCATTCGCGTCCGACTCTGTGTGACCGGATGAACGGCAGCCCACCAGGCTCCGCCGTCCCTGGGATTCTTCAGGCAAGAACACTGGAGTGGGTTGCCATTTCCTTCTCCAGTGCATGAAAGTGAAAAGTGAAAGTGAAGTCTCTCAGTCGTGTCCGACTCTTAGCGACCCCATGGACTGCAGCCTACCAGGCTCCTCCGTCCGTGGGATTTTCCAGGCAAGAGTACTGAAGTGGGTTGCCATTGCCTTCTCCGGGCATATTTAGCTAGCCTCAGCAATTAATTTGAGAATAATATGAAGGCTGTGCATCCAGGTACGAATTGACAGTTGTTGCTAATACCGCTTCCAAATATATCTCCATCAGGAGAATTCATGAAAACTAGGGAGGGAATACTTCTAGGTGAAATATATAAAAAAGTCAACACTGAGACCTTCATAATCTATCTGCAAGACACTTTTAAAAGTATTGAAATCAAGAGAAAGAGAAACCCATTTCTCTATTTTTTAGCAGGGTGGTGTTTGTGTTTTAAAAGAGCATGACATGAATAGAAAGGAAAGCTTGCCCTGGAGCAAAGCACCTATAATATCAGGCCCCCAAGTCATATAGTGGAAAAGTTGCCGTTCCTGAACAGAAAAACACTGGCCTGTCAGTGATAGCCCACATGACACAAGATGGTATGGGGAGGGAGGAGGGTTCAGGATGGGGAACACGTGTATACCTGTGGCGGATTCATTTTGATATTTGGCAAAACTAATACAATTATGTAAAGTTTAAAAGTAAAATAAAATTAGAAAAAAAAAAAAAAGATATGAGCTGGCTACCAACAGTGAAATTCTTCTCAATCATGGCACAATCAGGGCTTCCCAGGTGGTGCTAGGGATAAAGAGACCACCTACCAATGCACGAGACAGGGGTTTGATTCTTGTGTTGGGAAGATCTGCTGAAGAAGGGCATGGCAACCCACTCTATTATTCTTACCTGGAGAATTCCATGGAAAGAGGAGCCTGGTAGCTACCATCCATTGGGTTGCAAAGACTGGGACGTGACTGAAGCGACTTAGCACACAGCACACACATGTGGGATAATTCAGGGTTTGTTTTATATAGTTTTATTGCTTAACTTTATTTTCCAACTATTTTGCAATAACATTGAATTTTGTGTATATACTTCTTAAATAAAAATTTTACTATACATGTAATTCTCCATAAAAAGTATTCATTCACTTAAGATTTCTGAAAGAATCACAGCTATACAAATATACACTATTGTTTGAAATATGCAAAAATATTTTTAGAATTTTAAATATCAACATACTAATTATATTTTCTCTGTTTAACTTCAGAGTAGCAAGGAAATTCTATAAGCCCCCACAAATTCAAACAGTGAAAATTTCTGAGGCTGAATCCTAGTAAAAAGACAAGGTAACTATAATAAATTAGTTCCTGAGCACAGAAGGAAGATAATCAGTGGAAAGAATAATGAGGAATTTGTCCTCTGGAATTTTTAGTTGTTGTTGTTCAGAATATTGGCTTAGGAGTCAAATACATTAGGAATAAGTTTCTAATTCTACCGTCTACTATCTGTGTGTCTTTTCTTAAAATTACTTTATGTCTAAGCTTCCATTTGTTTGTAAAATAGAAGTAGTAATAACTATCTCACTGGATTTTTATAAATATGATATAGGTAAAGATATAAAATCAATTAGCTCAAGGGCCAGAGAAATTCTCAAAATAGAAATCATGATTAGTATATAAAAAGTTTAAATATTAATCAATAAAACCATTAATAACTTTAATTATCAGACTAGCTTGACAAAATGAAGCTCATTCCAATGATCTTTCTGATTTCCTGAAGAAATCTCTCTCTTAATTGCTTATGCCACAAGAAGTTAAGAAATCTCTTGAATATTTAATTAAGAATTCCCAATATCCTTGTTATAATTACATAAAATACAGCCTATATTAACATGCAGTATGCCGAACACGTTTCATAAACCAATTTTTAAATGGGTGTAAACTCAGAGGTCCCTGAAGGCAGTTCCCAATCAGCCTACTGCTAAGTGGAATATCCTTAGAAGTGCATTAAATGCTTTGATTAAGCATAAAAAGCTCTTGTTAAACAGCCATAATGAAATATCTCATTAACGTGAGATACGGGTGTATGTGCGTATGTGTTTGTGTGTATATGTGTGTGTGTGTGTGTGTGTGTAACAGATCATACTCCCCCTTTTTCAATTAAAGAATAGTTAATTGTCTGTTGTTTGCAACATGTATGGAAACAGCCTCCTCCTTGATCTTGATTCAGGTTAGATAGCTAAAATTTATTTATCTCTCAATCTTAGGATTTACAAGCTATTATTAATAGTTTCTATATTTTATTTATTCATAGTTAAACTATTTTGTTGGCTTTTGAGTTAGCAAAAATATAGAATTCCAGAGTTCAATTGAAAATATTTTGTGTTTATGGAAGGGCCACATCCTGAGGCGTCATCATTAGTGTTTAGGTTAAAGAATCTTGTCTCAGCTCAACCATCTACCCGAAATAAGGTCAAGAACAAATAAATCCTTTATTACTAGCTTGGTTTTGAACTCAAGTTAGATAATTTCCTGGTAAACTACAGAAGTGTTTTTAAGTTAGTGATAGACAAAACTAAACAGTTTCTTTTCTTTCTTGGCATATTTTATTGAGTTCCCATTCCAATTGAACTTTTTAGAACTGTGACACATAAAGCTTCATTGTGCATCACTATCATCAATGCTGCTTTAAAAAAAAAATGCTTTATCCTGAATTCAGTATGGGAATGCTTTGGATTTTTGGATTGATGACTGAAGTACCATACTTTATTTTGCCACACTAATGGCTAGAAAAAAAACAAAAAAGAAACATTCAAAATAGTAGCAAAGGTGGTATTAAGGAAGGGAGAAGAAAATTCCCCCTCAAATCTAGAGTGAAACCAACCTAACCAAAAATGTAAGCCTTTCACAAATTATTAAAATTTCTCACCCTGTAGGGAGTGCCCAAATTCATATTCTAAATATGTGTGTTTGATTTTTATCTTCCAACTTTCCCCCTCAATAATTTCCAACAATTTAATTTTTTCATTATCAAGTAGCTCAGCTTATTGTCTATAAAATAGATATTTTTGTTTATTCGCCTGTTAATCACTTAGTTAATGTTTGTTTTTCACAGCTTATTTTGTAATATTCCTGAATTTCTTTTTCTTTGCAATTAAACACAGGTTGCTTGAGAATTAAGATTGGTTTGAGATTAGGGATAAGATACGGGACCTATGCATGACTCAACTGTATTTCATTTTTAATGCCTAAAATTCTTATCAGCAATTTAACTTTTCATTTTCTTTCTATTTTTAGAGTATAATAAGATCCACTGCCTGCAATGCAGGAGACACAGATTCAATCCCTAGATTGGGAAGATACCCTGGAGGAGGGCATGGCAACCCACTTCAGTATCCTTCCTGGAGAATCTCATGGACAGAGGAGCCTGATGGGCTACAATCAATAGAGTTGCATAGAGTTGGACATGACTGAAGCAACTGAGCATGCATGCTTGCAAGATCAAATGCAGCAAAATACTATGTATTTGGAAAAGCTACTTTAGAGCCAAAGATGACAATGTCAAAATTAGACAGCTAATTGACATATAGAACCAGTATGTTTATGCTTGAGATATATTAATTTTAGCTGATGGACAACTGTTCAAAATGATGGTAAAATTATTGTCTTAATTATAATGGTTTAATTGCCTAAAAGTTCACCATGTAAAAATTGAACCCACGGAAGTAGAAGACATTCTTGTAATACTGATGTAATAATGATTCTAAATATGTTATTTAAAACCTGCAATTGTACAACCTACTCAAATACCACACATTTAGACACCAATCCTTCAGACTACTAAAGGAATTTTCTTGCAAAATATAAACATCAATATAAATATACATATATACACATACATATGCATATATAAAGAACCTACCTTCACCTATTCCTCCCACTCTCCTTCATTCCATTGCCCTAATGTTTGCTGAAACAAACCCCATGGGACTTCTCTAAGTCTGTAGGACATGTCCTTCTCCTTAAACAAAGAATTCCATGATACTCCCTTCATTTTGCCTCTGTAGCTTTCCTTGAAAGCACCCAACAAAATTCATAATTATTTGCTTATTTGCATTAATGTTCAGTTAATGTGACTCTCCCAATAAATGTCTTTATATTAAATTATAGCAATATTTGTATTATTTATGGGTAATAAAATACTGCAAGGAGATCCAACCAGCTCATCCTAAAGGAGATCAGTCCTGAGTGTTCATTGGAAGGACTGATGTTGAAGCTGAAACTCTAATACTTTGGACACCTGACGCAAAGAACTGACTCATTGGAAAAGACCCTGATGCTGAGAAAGATTGAAGGCAGGAGGAGAAGGGGATGACAGAGGATGAGATGGTTGGATGGCATCACTGGCTCAATGGACATGGGTTTGGGTGGACTCCAGGAGTTGGTGATGGACAGGGAGGCCTGGCATACCGCGGTCCATGGTGTCGCAGAGTCGGACACGACTGAAGGACTGAACTGAACTGAAGTAAAGTACTAGTGAGAACACTGTGAGATGTCTCAATTCATGGACAAATAATCAAGAATTTTGGTGTTCACACTTTAAGTTTTAGCATATAGTAAGTCTGTGAATACAATTCAAGTATTTAGTGGAAAGACACTATATACACATAAGAGAGTTTTCTGGCCTAGAGATATATTTAAATTCTTGGGGTCTTAGATCACATAGGCAAATAATTATATTCTGGACTGAAAAACCTATACATCATCTTCAAAAACTGCCTAACTTCTTAATGATTAATTGAAACTGTGTTCCTACAGTAATTATAATGAGTACCTCTGGCCCCACTGCTTGATATAGAGAGCTAGGAGTGCTGCTCACATCATGCCACAAAGGAAATCTAAAATAATTTCAAATTCTTTCTTCAACACATTAAGATCTTAGGTCACATAGTTAATGACTAGTCCCAAATCAAATAGAGATGAAAACCTGAAGGGAGAGATGAAATGGAAGCACTTACTCAGGTAGTGTATAATAATGCAACTGAACAGGTAAACATTCAACTAGAATCATTGATGACCTTGCTGAACTTGAAAATTGAGCTGGTGGGACACTGTGAAACTCAAGGACCTGCTAAATTAATGGCAGTCAATTTTGTTGATTCTTCTTTCTCTGTGATACTGGATTTTCACAGAAAAGCCAAGAAAGGGTGCTAATAATTATCCATTGTAATGACCTTGGGCAAGGAAAAGCAGTTGTTTGAAGAGGGCAAGAAACTCTATCCAAATTCATCTCGCCCATACATTATGGAGGGGGGAGTTTGAATTTGAGCAGGAAAGGGAAACAGACTATGCTTTTCTTGGTTACTGGTACAAACTTGTGGCTGTTGGGAAAAGAAATAAAAGAAAAAATCCTATTCCTGGTGGAGAAGCAGGATTGTACACTGGACTCACAACTATAATTAAACCTGTAACTGTAATTAAATCTGTAACTAAAAAAAGAAGAATAGAACCAAAAGCACCACATCCATGAGTTCCCTGGAACAGAATGTGCCTATACCTTAGGCTAATTGGAATAAGACACCCCTGCCACCAGAATAACAAACCTTAAATAACAATTAACACCTTTATATTACAGAGGGAGAAAAGATGAAGAGCAAAAACATCAGAACACTCAGTGATAAACAGAGACATTAGAGCTATCTGATATGGACTGTAAAATAATTATGATTAATGTGTGTATACTGCTTTTCATCCTGTTTGTGATGCCAGCTGTCTTGCTATTTACACTCCTTGCCCTATTTACCGAACCCAGGGTAGGCAAGCTGTAAACTAAGAGGCTGGAAGGCAACTCGAGAAGCCACAGGAACTATAAGGACTGCAGATCTCTCCTGGCTAACAACAGCCCTAACAGTATTCTCTCCTGGCTGATGCAGCAGCTAGACACTCTATAGTCCCTCCTCTAATGGCTGTCCCAATGGACATAGCCATGGTGCAGCAGTAAAATGCTGCTGCCTTCTAGGTGGAGCTCACATATATGCATACTACACAGTGTCCCATGATCAAGTGAGTACCTCGTGACACATGATGCACAGTGCTACAAATGATCTCAGTTGTTCCATCGTCATTATTTGAAAAACTTGGGGTGAGAGAGCCTGAACATGCCATCTTGGCTAATTTGCTCTCTCCTCACAGTGTGAAAGGCTCTAAGGAAAACCTGGGCCACACTATCAACATCAACAGTGTAAAAAATTGTAAGGAAGCATCAAATAGAAAAGCCTGACTTGCTTCTTGAGAAATCTGTGTGCAAGTAAGGAAGCAACAGTTAGAACTGGACATGGAACAACAGACTGGTTCCAAACAGGGAGAGGAGTACGTCAAGGCTGTATATTGTCACCCTGCTTATTACATTTATATGCAGAGTATATCATGAGAAACACTGGGCTGTATGAAGCATAAGCAGGAATCAAGATTTCCAGGAGAAATATCAATAACCTCAGATATGCAGATGATACCACCTTTATGGCAGAAAGTAAAGAAGAACTAAATAGCCTCTTAATGGAAGTGAAAGAGGAGAGTGAAAAAGTTCGCTTAAAGCTCAACATTCAGAAAACAAAGATCATGGCATCCAGTCCCATCACTTCATGGGAAATAGATGGGGAAACAGTGGAAACAATGAGAGAATTTATTTTTTTTTTGGGGGGGGGCTCCAAAATCACTGTGGATGGTGACTGCAATCATGAAATTAAAAGACGCTTGCTCCTGGGAAGACAAGTTATGACCAACCTAGACAGCATATTAAAAAGCAGAAACATTACTTTCCCAACAAAGGTCCATCTACTCAAGGCTATGGTTTTTCCAGTAGTCATTTATGGATGTGAGACTTGGACTATAAAGAAATCTAAGTACTGAAGAATTGATGCTTTTGAACTGTGGTTTTGGAGAAGATTCTTGAGAATCTCTTGGGCTGCAAAGAGATCAACCAGTCTATCGTAAAGGAAATCAGTCCTGAATATTCATTGGAAGGACTGATGTTGAAGCTGAAACTCCAATACTTTGGCCACCTGATGCAAAACACTGACTCATTGGAAAAGACCCTGATGCTGGGAAAGACTGAAGACAGGAGGAAAAAGGGACAACAGAGGGTGAGATGTTTGGGTGGACCATCTCAATGGACATGAGTTTGAGTAAACTCTGGGAGTTAGTGATGGATAGAGAGGCCTGGTGTGCTGTAGTCTGTGGGGTTGCAAAGAGTCGGACACAAATGAGTGATTGAACTGAACTGAGAAATGAAGATTTTACTATCAGAAACGAAGAATACCTCTTGTGAGCTCATCAATAGATTGACACAAAGGAGAAAAAAGTCAAATAACTTCAAGACAGGTCAAGAGAAATTACTCAAATTGAAACACACATATACAATAGCACATGTGCCTTTAAACATAACAGAAACAAACAAATAACATGTTTCTTATTGGTACTAGACTTCTTTCTTATTCAACTTTATCTCTACTTGATGACTTTCTTGAAACAGATAGTAAACATTCCATAATATCATGTAATAGAATAAGTCTGGATGATTTTTACCCTTATATCTAGTAGAAAAGTATCACAGACATAGAATAAAGCAAAAAAGTTATTATCAACATAAGTACAGATCAAAATTACATGATGAAAGAGAGTATGTAGTTACTTCATGGTAAATACTATCATACAATAACCAGGAAATTTAAGTCTGAAAATAAAGAGTAGAAAAGGAATTTACAATATACCTTCCAATGGGAGTGGAAAAAAAATATGGAAAATTCTCAGCAATAGAGAAGTGGACAGTCCAGTGGACTAAAGGCATAAAGAATAGTGGGGGGGGGGATAAAAGAGAGACCCCAATGAATCATCCTGTATATTTCCTGTATTCTTTTGGCTAACCTTCATTTTGCAATTGGGTCAGGGTTCAAACTGAAGGAAGTTTGGGAATATGATTCATTCCAGTACTCATGACCATTGATGTTCACCTAACCCTCTGCAGCCAAATTTTTTGGTAATCATTCTAGACATCAATAATTATAAGGCATGTAGATATTTATATACTATATAAAGGAAACACACAGTCTTTATATTTATTCTCTTAAAAAGAATGTCTTCATCTAAATGCTTTCAGAATGTTTACATCTGCAGAATTTCTGTCTGTTATAAAATCTTGTAACAGAGGAAATTCACTCTGAAGTCAAATCATTCATCATAAGAAAATACTAGCTGGACTACAGATAAAGTAGGTAGTGGTTAGAGGGATCTGATGGTTAGAAGTAGTTGGGAAAGAGATTTTTTAAATGTCTGTCATTTAGCTTGAGTTATTTAATTTTTCTTTGAACTTATTTCCTTTGTACAATTAGTATTTAGTCTCTAATATTAAATAATTTGGGAATCCATAGTCATATATATCTGAATGTGATGTGAACATGAATTTCAAATTCTAAGCTCTAAGTTACTAGTCTAAGTTCTGGTATTTACTATGTGTGTTAACTCTGTAAATTACTTAAGCCTTTTGGGACTCAATCTCACCATTTCCAAAATGTTTTTGTTAGAAAATTACTAAGGCTTAAAATAGCTACAGAGTGTGAAATTGCTTTTTATTCTACTTGATACAAATATAAGCATATTTTTAAGTAGTTAATAAATTTTGCCAAGCTGCCTTCCTTTCTGCAAGGAAAACTCGACAGTTTGACTCCATGTCATATGGTTCTTGAAATGAAAGTGAAGTCACTCAGTCATGTCTGACTCTTTGTGACCCCATGGACTGTAGCCTGCCAGGCTCTTAGGTTCATGGTATTTTCCAGGCAAGAATACCAGAATGGGTTGCCATTTCCTTCTCCAGGGGATATTTCCAACCCAGGAATCTAACCCAGGTCTCCTGCATTGCAGGCAGACTCCTTACCATCTGAGCCACCAGGGAAGTGGCTTGAGAGTTCTTGAGGGAATGGTTAATGAAGATTATTCCATTTCCATGGCAGCAGAGATGGGAATATTACCTCCCCCACTTCCACATCATTGAAATTTCTTCTCTACAAACTTTAAAGTTGGAAGTAAATAAACTGTTTTTTTCTATCTGCTAGTGAGGTTGTGAAGATGTGGCCTAGATGGAAAAAACAAAATCTGCATACCAAGTATATTATTTCCTGGAGATGGTAAAATTATTTTTTATTAAACATAAATTTAATAGTTATTAAGTGAGGACAAAGATGTGCTAGTTCACATAACCAGTTTTTCCATAATGAAAGCAGAAGATAATGGAGACAAAGCAGAGCTATGTTTTCAAAGACAGCCCCTGAAGGGAAATTTGATTCAGCCAAAATTATTCCCTTGAATTCCCTGTCACAGTACAAATCCCTGAGTTCATGAGAGTGAATCCAGTCTAGTATTAAATTTTCATTGATTTATTCATCACCATAAAAAATAAAAATTAAAAAAATGCTGTGATGTTATAGGGAAGTGAATGTATCACATTTAGATATTTTCCCCTAAATCTAATCCATGAGATATGCTCTATAAATATTTGTATTACAATGAGATTTTACTTTTAGCTCTATATTGAGGTCTTTCTAAATAATTTATTAGTTATTTCCAATTGTTTTTCATGCATTTCAAAGTTTAAAGATTTGGCTTTTTAGTTTTTGCATTTTCTCCTTTACAAATAATTTTCATATAAGTATCATAACTTCATTAAAAAGTAAAACAATCTTTATGATGTATACATTCATTTTTAGAAAGTAAACCAAATGTGTGCCAATTTTATGAAACTTATATGCATTATGAATTGCTATAATAAAAGCCAAAAATCTTTTGAAGAGAAATTTTAAAAGAAATGGCATAATATTCAATTTCATTTTAAGTGATAAAGAAAACCTTAGCATAGATTTTAAAACATATTATAATAAATGTAGACATTACGGACAAGGCAATGGCAACCCACTCCATACTCTTGCCTGGAGAATCACACGGACGCAGGAGCCTGGTGGGCTGCAGTCCATGGGGTCGCTAAGAGTCAGACACGACTGAGAGGCTTCACTTTCACTCTTTACTTTCATGCACTGGAGAAGGAATTGGCAACCCACTTCAGTATTCTTGCCTTGAGAATCCCAGGGACGGGGGAGCTTGGTGGGCTGCCTCTATGGGGTCGCACAGAGTCGGACATGACTGAAGCAACTTAGCAGCAGCAACAGACATTACACTTTACATTCAGTTCAGTTCAGTCGCTCAGTCGTGTCCGACTCTTTGCAACCACATGAATCGCAGCACGCCAGGCCTCCCTGTCCATCACCAACTCCCGGAGTTCACTCAGACTCACGTCCATCAAGTCAGTGATGCCATCCAGCCATCTCATCCTCTGTGGTCCCCTTTTCCTCCTGCTCCAAATCCCTCCCAGCATCAGAGTTTTTTCCAATGAGTCAACTCTTTGCATGAGGTGGCCAAAGTACTGGAGTTTCAGCTTTAGCATCATTCCTTCCAAAGAAATCCCAGGGCTGATCTCCTTCAGAATGGACTGGTTGGATCTCCTTGCAGTCCAAGGGACTCTCAGGAGTCTTCTCCAACACCACAGTTCAAAAGCATCAATTCTTCAGTGTTCAGCTTTCTTCACAGTCCAATTCTCACGTCCATACATGACCACTGGAAAAACCACAGCCTTGACTAGACGAATATTTGTTGGCAAAGTAATGTTTCTGCTTTTGAATATGCTATCTAGGTTGATCATAATTTTCCTTCCAAGGAGTAAGCACCTTTTAATTTCATGGCTGCAATCACCATCTGCAGTGATTTTGGAGCCCAGAAAAATAAAGTCTGACACCGTTTGCCCTGTTTCCCCATCTATTTGCCATGAAGTGATGGGGCTGGATGCCATGATCTTCGTTTTCTGAATGTTGAGCTTTAGGCCAACTTTTTCACTCTCCTCTTTCACTTTCATCGAAAGGCTTTTTAGTTTCTCTTCACTTTCTGCCATAAGGATGGTATCATCTGCATATCTGAGGTTATTGATATTTCTCCCAGCAATCTTGATTCCAGGTTTTGCTTCTTCCAGCCCAACGTTTCTCATGATGTACTCCACATATAAGCTAAATAAGCAGGGTGATAATATACAGCCTTGACGTACTTCTTTTCCTATTTGGAACCAGTCTGTTTTTCCATGTCCAGTTCTAACTGTTGCTTCCTGACCTGCATATAGGTTTCTCAAGAGGCAGGTCAGGTGTTCTGGTATTCCCATCTCTTTCAGAATTTTCCACTGTTTATTGTGATCCACACAGTCAAAGGCTTTGCCATAGTCAATAAAGCAGAAATAGATGTTTTTCTGGAACTCTCTTGCTTTTTCCACGATCCAGCGGATGTTGGCAGTTTGATCTCTGGTTCCTCTGCCTTTTCTAAAACCAGCTCGAACATCTGGTATTTCACAGTTCATGCATTGCTGAAACCTGGCTTGGAGAATTTTGAGCATTGCTTTACATTAGGCAGACATTTCTCGTATACGTACAATATGTGTGATCTGTTACTCAGTCATGTTCAACTCTTTGAGGCCTCATGGATTTTAGCTTGCCAGGCTCCCCTGTCCATGGAATTTTCTGGGCAAGAATAGTGGAGTAAGTTTTTGTTTCCTACTCCAGGGGATCTTATATATATACATACATATATAAAATATCAAGCATACATATCTAATAAATTGTATATTATGGGAATGTATCAGAAACAGTCTACATAGGGGGACAAAAAGAAATAAACCTAATTACAAATCAACTTTTAATAAGGAATATGCTTCTAAAGTGCCAATTGCCCATTTATGAGAACAATCAGACTGTGTCCTCTGATCCTTAAAATATATAACTCAAGCAAATTAGTCAGTGTGGTGTTATAAGAATGAAAAAAACTCAAAGATAGAAAAGCAGAAGATCCAAGTAGGGGATGATTTTTTCAATTACTAATTTCATCAATGTATCCATCCATTTCTCAATAGATTTTTAGTAATTTTCCATTAAGTAAGTTTGAATTTTAAGTCTACAATCACATCCTCAAACAATAATTTTTATTACTTTGACTAATTTTTTAAACCTCTCATTTACTTGCATTTTCTAACCATATAGCCTTGTTATGGAATAAAATATTCTTTTTAAATTGGGTTTTGCAAATGACTCCATAATAATTGTCTGGATTTCAATAACAAAGCCACCACCTCCCTGGTGGCTCAGAAGGTAAGGCGTCTGTCTACAATGCAGGAGCCCCAGGTTCGATCCCTGGGTTGGGAAGATCCTCTGGAGAAGAAAATGGCAATCCATTCCAGTACTATTGCCTGGAAAATCCCACGGACAGAGGAGGCTGGTAGGCTACAGTCCAAGGGGTCGCAAAGAGTCGGACATGACTGAGCGACTTCACTTCACTTTATTTCAATAATAAAACTCTCTGAAAAGAAAAAGAACAAAACTGGTCCATTACACAGATCTTGGGCCATTCATTTTACATTAGGATTTCTATGGGAAATATGAAAATGCAAAATATTTGTACTTTTCTTAGTTTACTTCCAATTCTAGTTTATAGGTTTAATGTCACATCTTCAAATTATTTTAAACAATATTCATTAGTAAGTATTTGAAAGTAAATTGATTTTCAGTTCTGTATAATCTGGTTTTCCTACAAAGCATAAATAGTTACCATAAAGTATGTGTGTATATGCATTTCTATCTGTTTTTGTGTGTATGATTAAGACTGTCTACTCATTAAACTGAAAAAAAGGAGAAAAGGAAAGATATACCATTTGAATGCAGAGTTCCAAAGAATAGCAAGGAGAGATGAGAAAGCTTTTCTCAGTGATCAGTGCAAAGAATAGAGGAAAACAATAGAATGGGAAAGGCTAGAGATCTCTTCAAGAAAATTAGAGATACTGAGAGAAAATTTCATGCAAAGATGGGCACAATAAAGGACAGAAATGGTATGGACCTAACAGAAGCAGAAGATATTAAGAAGTGGGAAGAATGTGTATTCTTGTATAGAAGAACTATACAAAAAAGCTCTTCATGGTGCAGATAATCATGATGGTGTGATCACTCACCTAGAGCCTGACATCCTGGAATGTGAAGTCAAGTGGGCCTTAGGAAGAATCACTATGAACAAAGCTAGTGGAGGTGATGGAATTCCAGTTGAGCTATGTCAAATCCGAAAAGACGATGCTGTGAAAGTGCTGCACTCATGCCAACAAATTTGGAAAACTCAGCAGTGGCCACAGGACTGGAAAAGGTCAGTTTTCATTCAAATTCTGAAGAAAGGCAATGACAAAGAATGGTCAGACTACCGTACAATTGCACTCATCTCACATATTAGCAAATTAATGCTCAATATTTTCCAAGCCAGGCTTCAACAGTACATGAACCATGAATTTTCAGATGTTCAAACTGGATTTAGAAAAGACAGAGGGACCAGAGATCAAATTGCCAATATTTGTTGCATCATCAAAAAATCAAGAGAATTCCAGAAAAACATCTACTTCTGCTTTATTGACTATGCCAAAGCCTTTGATTGTGTGGATCAAAACAAACTCTGGAAAATTCTTAAAGAGATAGGAATACCAGATCCCTTTACCTGCCGCCTGAGAAATCTGTATGCAGATCAAGAAGCAACATTTAGAACTGGACTTGAAACAACAGACTTATTCCAAATTGGGAAAGGAGTATATCAAGGCTGTATATTGTCACCCTGTTTATTTAACTTATATGCAGAGTACATCATGCAAAATACCAGGCTGGATGAAGCACAATCTGGAATCAAGATTGCTGGGAGAAATATCAAAAACCTCAGATATTCACATGACACCACATTTATGGCAGAAAGCAAAGAAAAACTAAAGAGCTTCTTAGTTAAAATGAAAGAGGAGAGTGAAAAATCTGTCTTATAATGCAACATTCAGAAAACGAAGATCATGGCATCCAGTCCCATCACTTCATGTCCAATAGAAGAGGAAACAATGGAAACAGTGAGAGACTTTTTTCGAGGGGCTCCAAAATCACTGCAGATGGTGACTGTAACCATGAAATTAAAAGATGCATGCTCCTTGGAAGAAAAGCTTGATCAACCTAGAGAGCATATTAAAAAGCAGAGACATTACTTTTCCAACAAAGGTCTGTCTAATTAAAGCTATGGTTTTTCCAGTAGTCATGTATGGATGTGAGAGTTGGATTATAATGAAAACTGAGCACCAAAGAATTGATGATTTTGAACTGTGGTGTTGGAGAAGACTCTTGCAAGTCCCTTGGACTGCAAAGATATCAAACCAGTAAATCCTAAAGGAAATCAGTCCTGAATACTCATTGGAAGGACTGATGCTGAAGCTGAAACTCCAATATTTTGGCCACCTGATGTGAAGAACTGACTCACTGGAAAAATCTCTGATGCTGGGAAAATTTGAAGACAGGAGGAGAAGGGGATGACAGAGGATGAGATGGTTGGATGGCATCACTTACTCAATGGACATGAGTTTTTGAACAAGCTCTGGGAGTTGGTGATGGATAGGGAATCATGGTATGCTGCACTCCATGGGGTCACAAAGAATCGGACATGACTGACTCTGAACTGAACTCACTAAACTATTTTTGCAAATTATTCACTTCTTATCAAACTTGTAATAAGTTACTTTGAAATTATTTCACAGCATCCTCTCAAAATAGCCTTTTCTTTTCTGATTTTCAGTTTTCTTTTCCAATGTCTCTCACCCGTACTGTAAACAAAACTGGTGGACCTAAAACTTTTATGAATCAACACATTTTCTATTCAGGTATTGGCTTTAGGAATCAATTCAAACATGTAACATATTGTTAAAGATAAGGTCTGTTAATATATCTATACAAATCTCATAGCAACACTCAATGAAAGGAATTTTATTTTATTTGTTATAGTTCAAAAGTTCTTCAAAAATTGCTTTCACATAAGTATTTATGAGTTAGAGGATGATTTTAGAATTCATGTAGGAAGAGATTAAATTTTCCAAAATAATCCTAGGTTCATAACAAGACATATAGATCTTAAATCAGTGATTTGAACAGATTTTGAGAGACACAATTACGTATGAGATTCTACATCTTAATGGCACCAGAAATGTCCTTAATTTATTGCACACAACTCGAGGCAGAATATTTACACCTTAAGAAATAAATACCAGACGAAATAATCACTGTAGTGTATATAATACTAGAAAACTAAATATATGTGAAGTAGAATGGATTTTGGTTTCTATAATTAATCCATTTGTTATATGATTGTACTGATATTGCATTTAGAATCACTTGTCTGTTATTAGTCTCAATTAGTACATTTTTCAATCATTGAGCATATATATCACTGTATTCTCATTACAATGCTGATTCCCAAAGATTCCTTATGATCTTCCACAATTTATCCAGTAGACTTAACTCCCACTATGCACATACAAACCAGATAGTACTGGCAGGTTTTCCTTAAATAATTCCCTGAATACATATTATTAGTTATATTTATTAATATTATTAAAAATATAGAACATTACTTACAGAGAAAACTAATTATAAAACTAATTTTATTTATAATCAAACAATATAATATCTCCCATGTATATGTAGATGTACTTATATTTTAAAACATAACCATCCATAAATGATGGAACTCCATGTTTGGAATTCTATTCCTTTGGAAATGACAAAGGACAATTATTTCCTTTTAAAGAACTTTAATATTTTATAATGTCAATGTTATTATTACATAATTACTTTCATTTCAAGTGTAACTGATGAGAATTCATAGATTTTTAAAGGCTAAGATTAATGATATCTGTCTAAGGAAAGTTCTCTCTGTATTATACTTGTTCTGCAGAAAGGACACATATCTCAGGTTAGCATTGATATTCTTTTCTTTGCAAGGCCTATAGTTAAAAACTATGCATTTTGTTAGTGATTCAAAAAAAATTATATCAAGACTAAATTTTTTTAATGTTATTGTGTGATCTATGGTTATACTAATAAAGATGTTTGAAGCATTGCAATAATTTCCCTTGCAAATTTCATTGTAAGTCATTTTCCTAGATGCTTTTCATTCAAAATAAACTACAATGTATTTTTTACAAGCTTTTTAAAGACTGAAGGAAGTTAAATGACTCTGATATAATTCTTAGCAAATTATGCATTATAGTTTGATGAGAAATATATATGGAAACAATTACTGAAAAATATAGATTACAGGAATTTTACAGAAATGTAGTGTTAGTAGTTTGAGTTCCTCTAAGGTACTTTTTAAACTAAGTTTGCAAAAATGCCTTCTGAGAAACAAAGCTAATAAATAAACAATGTCTGGTAATTAGTATATCAATGCTCTGTGAGCAGAAAGAAAATTATATTGTGTATAAAATACTATTTTCTCATTCAATCACAAATTTATTTATATTCATTTGAAAGTAGAAAATTCTGGCAAATAAAAATAATTTCTAACTCCACTCCCTATATTCATCTGTCTTCAAAGCACATACACAAATTACATGCTAGATGGCACAACCACAACTGAGCTAGCTGGAATTTTCTCCACTTTTGGCACCCTTTCAACTCTGCTTCTAAGACCCACTTGCTTTGACACAGAAATGATGTTAACAGTTTTTCTGTCAGTCAGCTATCCAGAGTACAAATACCTTTAGCTGTCTTAAGTGAAAAACAAAATCATTGGGATGTGTAAGAGAATCAATCACAGACTCATCAGGAAGCCTGGGGAAACAGATTTGGAAATGAGCAGGAGGCAAGGGCTGGGACATGATCAACGTCAGGCCACAAGAACATCCTCTTTAAAACCTTTTACAATTGCATGCTATTTTGTATTTGTAGTGTAATCATACCTAATACAAATGCCTAGTTTTGATTTACTACTTCCAACATTTATTTTCACTTTCATAATTAAACGTAGTAGAACTCATAATTGGTACTCAAATAATCTACTTACAAGAGTAATGGGTATACCCCTTTCCTATAAAATCTTCAGAACTAAAGCTCCTGGCATGCTTGTGAATCTAGATAGAAAACCCCTGCATAGCAGGCCTGGTACATCTGCTTTAACAAGTTCTCTTATGCTTACCATCTTTTACCAGGTGAATTTGTGAGTCCTCAAATTTCATATTTTTAGGTCCTAAACCCGATGTAACTGTATTTGGAAACAGGGCTTTTAGGAGGTAGTTGGGATTAAATGAAATCATAAGAATGGAATTCTAATCTAAAGGACCAGTGACCTTATAAGAAGAGGAAGAAAACCTTTTTTCCAACCTCCATGGACACATGCTAAGAACTGTGAGTGCACAGAGAAAAGGTGACTATCTGCAGGTCAGGAAGAGAGCTGTCACCAGAAATTTAATAGGCTGATACCTTGATCTTGAACATTTCAGCTTCTAGAAATAGGAGAAAATAAATTTCTATTGTTTAGGCCACTCAGTCTACAGTATTTTATTTTGGCAGTCTGAGCAGTCTAACACAATATATTTATTCTAGGTACTCACATTACTATATCAGGTGATAAGTGTGTAAGTTAATGGAGCTTGAAAGAAAATCATATGAAAGTTAAAGTGACTGCTTGGGAAATACTCAGTAAAAATTGCTCAAAAAAGTGTTGCCACTGTACGCATGTAAACAACTGTAAAACTCTAGAAAAATAATACAATCTGGAAAGTTTCTCAACTCAGTTGTTTTACAGCTTTCTTAAAATGATTCTGTCTTAAATACATTGAATGTAAGCATCTTAAAAAAATTGTCAATGTGTTTATTATAAAACAGATTTGATATGGAACTATAATCAAAATTATAGTTATAGGCTTCCCTTGTGGCTCAGGTAGTGAAGAATCCACCTGCAATGTGGGAGACCGGGGTTTGGTCCCTGGATTGGGAAGATCCCCTGGAGAAGGGAAAGGCTACCCACTCCAGTATTCTAGCCTGGAGAATTCCATGGGCTTTACAGTCTATGGGGTTGCAAAGAGTGGGACATGATTGAGCGACTTTCACTTCACTTCTTTGGTAATCAAAATAATAATCCTTAAAGAAAATGTCTTTGTACACCTTGAAAATATACATGCCTAAGTTAAAATGAAATGTTCTCAGTATAGACACAGAAAACATTTAAGAATATTTACCAAAATTTTTATATATGTTTATGTTTTATATAATCTCTTAAATAATCAAGAATGCATTTAAGCTAATTTTAACTTTTTTTTTTTTTTTTACTAAAAATTACTCTCTGTTAGTTTGGTTGTTGTTGTTCAGTTGCTAAGTCATGTCCAACTTAGCAATCCTGTGGACTGCAGCACTCCAGGCTTCCCTGTCCTTCACTATCTCCTGAAGTTTGCTCAAACTCATGTCCATTGAGTCGGTAATGCCATCCAACCATCTCATTCTCTGTGACCCCCTTCTCCTCCTGCCCTCAATCTTTCCTGGCATCAGGGTCTTCTACAATGAGTGGCCAGAGTTTTGGAGCTTCAGCATCAGTCCTTCCAATGGATATTCAGGATTGATTTCCTTTAGGATTGACTGATTTAATCATCTTGATGTTCAAGGGACTCTCAAGAGTCTTCTATAGCACCACAATTTGAAAGCATGGCTTATCCTTGCCTGCCATCAAACAGCAGCATTAAACTCCCTATCTTTCCAGAATGTACTGGACCCTTTCATTTATGCCATGAGGTCACTATAGCTATAATGGTTCTGCTTAGGGTAAAGAACATCTGTGAGCAAAGGATTTCTCTGACGCATCACTTGGGAGCAAGCAATGACTAAAAGCCAAGCAAAACTGACCAAATCCTAGCACAGGGTGTTTGTTAGCTTTCATTCTTATGCTTATTGATCAGTTCTCTGACTGCTTGGTAACTAGTTGAGTTAGAATAAATATATCTGTGGCAAAGTGCACACAAACACAGAAAAAAAAATACCTTAACATTAAAAAAACTAAGATCATGGAATTCAGTCCCATCACTTCATGGAAAATAGATAGGGAGAAAATAGAAAAATACTTTCTTGAACTCTAAAATCACTATGGATGGACTGCAGCCATGAAATTAAAAGACACTTGATCCTTGGAAGAAAAACTATGACAAATCTAGACAACATATTAAAAAGCAGAGTCATCACTTTGCAAACAAATATCCGTATAGTCAAACCTATGGTTTTTCCAGTAGTCATGTACAGATGTGAGAGTTAGACCATAGAGAAAACTGAACACTGAAAAATTGATGCTTTTGAATTATGGTGCTGGAAAAGACTCTTTAGAGTCCTTTCAACAACAAGGAGATAAAACCATTCATCAGTCTAAAAGAAAATCAACATTGAATATTCATTGGAAGGATTGGCCTTCTGATGTTGTCCACCTGATGAAAAGAGCTGACTCACTGGAAAAGACCCTGATACTGAGAAAGATTGAAGAAAAAAAGGAGAAGAACGACAAAGGATGAAATAGTTGGATGGCATCACTGACTTAATGGACGAGTTTAAGCAAACTCCAGGAGATGGTGAAGTACAGGGAAGCCTGGCTGCTGCTGTTCATGCAATCTCAAAGAGTCAGACATACCTTAGTGACTGAATAACAACAGTCCTCTGACATTTAATGTGATTTCTTGTAGGAGTGTACGTATTGGCATTTCATTACTTGTTTTCTATGTTTCTGTAGTTATTTTCTTCTTGTTTTAGTTTATTCCCATGTAGTTTGATGATGTTCTTTAGTGATATGCTTGTATTTCTTTCTAATTGGTGTGTGTCTACCATAGGTTGGTCATCTATGGTTATCATGGCTTTCATATATGTAGACCGATTAGTTTATATGTTAGTTTTAAAGTGATAATCACTTAAATTCAACACGTTCTTAAAGATCTACAATTTTTTTCACCCCATTTTGTCACCTTTTATGTTTTTCATGTTATGGTTTATGTTTTTATGTCTATCTCTTACTTGTTATTTGAAATTCAATAAATATTACATTTATTAACTTTTTGGAAAAGTTCAGTTTTCACTCTAATCCCAAAGAAAGGCAATGCCAAAGAATGCTTAAACTACCACAAAATTGCACTCATCTCAAGTGCTAGTAAAGTCATGCTTAAAATTCTCCAAGCCAGGCTCCAGCAATACGTGAACTGTGAACTTCCAGATCTCAAGCTGGTTTTAGGAAAGGCAGAGGAATCAGAGATCAAATTGCCAAATTCCTCTGGATCATGGGAAAAGAAAGAGAGTTCCAGAAAAAGATCTATTTCTGCTTTATTGACTATACCAAAGCCTTTGACTGTGTGGATCACAATAAGCTGTGAAAAATTCTGAAAGAGATGAGAATACCAGACCACCTGACCTGCCTATTGAGAAACCTGTATGCAGGTCAGGAAGCAACAGTTAGAACTGGACATGGAACAACAGACTGGTTCCAAATAGGAAAAGGAGTACGTCGAGGCTGTATATCGAAACCCTGCTTATTTAACTTATATGGAGAGTACATCATGAGAAATGCTGGGCTGGAAGAAGCACAAGCTGGAATCAAGATTTCCGGGAGAAATATCAATAACCTCAGATATGCAGATGACACCACCCTTATGGCAGAAAGTGAAGAGGAATTAAAAAGCCTCTTGATGAAAGTGAAAGTGGAGAGTGAAAAAGTTGGCTTAAAGCTCAACATTCAGAAAACGAAGATCATGGCATCTGGTCCCATCACCTCATGGCAAATAGATGGGGAAATAGTGGAAACAATGGCTGACTTTATTTTTCTGGGCTCCAAAATCACTGCAGATGGTGATTGTAGCAATGAAATTAAAAGATGCTTACTCCTTGGAAGGGAAGTTATGACCAACCTAGACAGCATATTCAAAAGCAGAGACCTTACTTTGCGAACAAAGGTCTGTCTAGTCAAGGCTATGGTTTTTCCAGTGGTCATGTATGGATGAGAGTTGGACTATAAAGAAAGCTGAGTGCTGAAGAATTGATGCTTTTGAACTGTGGTGTTGGAGAAGACTCTTGAGAGTCCCTTGGACTGCAAGGAGATTTAATCAGTCTATCCTAAAGGAGATCAGTCCTGAGTGTTCATTGGAAGGACTGATGTTGAAGCTGAAATCCCAATACTTTGGCCCAATACTTTGATGCGAAGAGCTGACTCATTGGAAAAGACCCTGATGCTGGGAAAGATTGAGGGCAGGATAAGAAGGGGACGACAGTGGATGAGATGGTTGGATGGCATCACTGACTCGATGGAAATGGGTTTGGGTGGACTCTGGGAGTTGGTGATGGATAGGGAGGACTGGCATGCTGTGGTTCATGGGGTTGCAAAGAGTCTGACATGACTAAGCGACTGAACTGAACTGAATCTTCATATTAGTTTATTTAATGCCTGATCCACAACCCTAACTATATATTTACCTTTAGTGGTAGGATTTCTATTATTGTATAATTGTTACTTCTTGCAGCATTTTCATTTCCACTTAGAGAAGATCCTCTAATGTTTCATTAGGGTCTGTTTCGTATTAGACTCCTAGTTTTCACTGTTATGAGAAATACTCTTTATCTCCTTTAATTAGCAGGGTAAGTTTTCAGTGTAGAGAATCAAGTGGTAGATTTTTTTTAGCCTATTTCTATTTCTTTTATTTCAGTATTTGAAATATATCCTGACATCCACTTCTGTCTTGTGAAGATTTTTGAAGGGGAAAAATGAGCTGATAGTCTTATGATGGGGTTCCCTTGTATAAGATTCTTTTCTTTTTCATTTTCAGCTTTAGGAACTTTTCAGTAGTGACTTTATTAACTTTTTTTTTTTCTTTAAGTCCAGAGCTAATAGCTCAAGGGTATGTTTTTTTTTAAGCTTTGTACTAATGATTATATAACAACAATGTATCTTGCTTGAGGACATGTTTCTCTTTCTTAATAGGAACCTTCTGACTGATTTTGTTAATTTAAGATGTGTGTTATGGGAGTGAGTCTGGTAAAATAAGGCCTTGATAAGACTAGCAAGGTGGAGGCGGTGCTCTCAGTCTGCCTTCTGATGTCTATGTCAGAAGATTTCTCTGTCCTTTTGCACTGTAATAAAACTGCCACACAAAACTCTGAGTTATTAAGCCTAATCCCTGATCCTGAAGCTAAATCTTTGGATTTCACAAATTTGACATTGTTCACCATAAGCTATCAATACCTTCTAGTACATTTTCATTTCAGTTATTTTATTTTTTATCTTTGCTGGTTCTAGTTTACATTTGCTTGTTCCTTATTAAAATTCATATTGTGTTCATCTATTATTTTCCAAGTTCAGTTAGCATTATTTTTATTAATGCTTTGAGCTATCTGATAAATTATCTCTATGTTTCACTATGATTTTTTTTTTAAATTTTTCCCTAGTCTTTTCATTTTAAGCCAACTCCTTTTTCTTCTAATTTTGTTTAACTCTCTCTGTCTCTATGAATTTAGGTAGAACAGTTACCTATTCTGTCCTTGAAGGGATGTCCTTTTACAGATGTGTCTCCATGTACCCATTGTTTGTGCCCAGTGGCTTTGGTGAGAGAACTGGATCTGAAGTGAACATGAGTCAAGTCTTCTCTAAGTTTGTGATTGCAGCTACCTTGGTGGGAAGTAAGGTTGGGGGTGGAGGAACTAGAACCAGTGTTAGTTATGAGCCAGGTCTTCTTTTAATCTACTTATTGATGACCACAGCTCTGTAGGGGGCAAGGTTAAGACCAAAGTAGTTGATCAGAAGCCAAAGGTGCTTTGACAACTTTCAAAGGTCCAAGACAACTTGGACCAACTTGTCAGGTCCAAGTTGACCTCTAAGTGTGTACTCTGCTCCAGCAATGGCTCCTCTACCCTAGTGGAAGGCAGCACAAGAGCTAGAGGAACTGGCACAGATACCAGGTGCAGTTCTGAGGTTCACTGGGACAGTCTCAGCAATCTAGTCAGAGCCCCTGGCAGCTACTAATCAAGTGCCCCCAAGTGCACACTGGCAATGGTTAACCTCACCTTGTTCAGAAACATGGAAACATCCAAACCAGACTTGTTCCTATAGTGTACATACATTCTCCTCATCAGTGGCATCTCCACCTCAATGAAAAGCAGTGTTTGTACAAGAAAGGGTGGAGTGGGCATTTGGTGAGGGTTGGAGTACATGCTGGGATAGTAAGGGTAAGTCCGTCAGAGCTCCAGGCAGCTTTTAATTGACCACCTTTGCATGCACTCTGGCAATGCTTGCCTTTGCCCTCTTGAGAGGTAAGGTCAAGTCCAGGCTTGCTTCATTTTCTCTAAGTATTTATGTACAATCTCCTTGGCAATGTCAGTGTTTACCTTAGAGGATAGCTCCCAAGCAAAAGGAACTGGAGCTGACCCCCTTTCTGGGCATGAGTGTGTACTGTGATGTTCTTGGGAAGCTGGTAAAAGAACTCAGACTGTTTTCAGTCTGTTTGTTCTTCCTTATTCCTGAGAATAAACAAATATATATGCAGCTCTTCACAAGTGGAATCTGGTTTGTTACAACCCTCTGGTAAGTCCACTGGTTTGCAAAGCAGCTAAGGAAACTTGTCTTTCAGGACTGTGGTGTCAGATTTATGACTTGAAGCCCTCACACCCAATGGAGGACCTCTGAACTTGCAATTCTCCATCCTTTTTGTGTCACTTGCTAAGAAGGTGGGTCCCAAACTGAATGCTTCTCCACCCTTCCTACTTTTAATAAGGAAACAAAGAAGAATCAGAGGTCTTACCCATGGCAAAAACAAGTTTAATGAAGAACAGAAAGAACACCTCAAGGAAGAGGTGGGCGAAACCAAGAGAGGCTTTGGCACCAGAATGATGAAGTATGGAGTTTTCAGGACAGGGATTTCACATGTTCACCTAGGCAGGCATGTGGACTGACAGTTTTATATGACAGTTGCAAGTTACATTACAACAGGCTCTATTGTGCATGTTTTTCCCATAATTCAGTCTGCTATAATCAGATATATGTATGTATAGAGTGTTGAGGCAGTCCAAGTGTGAATTGGAAAAGAATTTCCAGACACAGGGCATTTCAGAAGGGAGTGAGTTTATTAAGAGCAAAAAGCAGAGATAAGATAATGTGGGCACTATGAGTACAGTGGGCCAGCCGACCTCCTGACAGACCAGGGAGAGTTGATAGTTTTCATGAGTTAATAGCCAATTTTATAATCTCAAGACAAAAAAAAAAAATATCCTGCTGGAAGGTTGACAATGGGTAATTGTTTGGGGTGAGATACATGGCTTATTGTTGGAGTGGGCATCTTTGCCTAATTTGAAATTTGGAAGCTTGTCAGTAATGAACAGGTGGCTTTTGGCAATCGTTACAAAGGGGCTCAATTACCTTCGGAGGTGACCTTGGTTCTGGGCTCTGCTTCTGTGGCCTTGGTAAAAGGCACTTGCACCTGTGGCCTTGGGGCAGGACTCAAAATACAATAATTATGAACCCTTATTAGGCTCCCAGCTACCTAAGCTGACTTGAGGACACAGCTGTGCCTCCAAGGTGCCTGTGTTGGAGTTGGAGGAGCCTGTGTAGGTAGTTTGCATCCACTGTGCACTGAGGGAACATGCTCCAGAGTTGAAAAGAATCTGTGGTTATTTTGTAGCATATCTGTGAGCTCTCCTCAGTGGCATTGGAGTGTGTCTGAGGTGAAGTTTAGAGATCAGCTTGAATCATTTTTGGTTAGGCCTACCCTCATTGCCCCTGGAGAGGGAAATGGCAACCCACTCTAGTATTCTTGCTTGGGAAATCCCATGGCCAGAGGAGCCTGGTGGGCTACAGTTCATGGGGTAGCATGAGTCAGACACGACTTAGTGACTAAATGACCACCAACCATCCTACACCTTAAAAAACAAATGATTTGTTAATCATATATATGATTTGTTAATCATACCTCAATAAAACTGTTCAAAATTTAAAAAAAAAAGTAGCAACAGCGGAAACAAATTAATTGAGAACTAATCTCTCTAAATGATTGATGAATACTGGAAGAAAGTATAATAATGTATTTTATGTGTCTAAAGAATATAACTGTCAGTGTACAACACTGTACTTAACAAAAATATTCCCCAGTAATTAAGGCTGAATAAAAATATTTTCCATAAATTTAAAAAATGAAGTAACTTGTAACCAGCAGAACCACACTGAAGGAAATACTAAAAATCATAATTGTCTTAATAAATTATGTATAAAATAGTACCAGATATAACTCAGGAAGTGGTAAGTAGAATTAAATATTTGAAGGTATTCCAGAAGAAATGGAAAGTATCACCTAAGATTAAATTTAAGGTTGAACTGCTATCTCTTAAATAAGTCAGTTCAGTTCATTTGCTCTTTGTGACCCCATGGACTGCAGCATGCCAGGTTTCCCTGTCCATCACCGACTTCCAGAGCTTGCTCCCAACTCATGTCCATTGAGTCGGTGAGGCCATCCAACCATTTCATCTGTCCTTTGTCGTCCCCTTCTCCTTCTTTCAGTCTTTCTCAGCATCAGGGTTTTTTCCAATGAGTTAGTTCTTTGCATCAGGTGGCCAAAGTATTGGAGCTTCAGCTTTAGCATCAGTCTTTCTGATGAATACTCAGGATTAATACTCAGGATCCTTTAGGATTGACTAGTTACTTAATACCTAAATTATAAATTAAAGAAGGAAAAATGAAAGTATATACAATTTAACACAAAAATCATTTTGTTTCTATAACTTAGTAATGGACAATCTCAAGAGAAAATTAAGAAAATAATTTTATAAATAGTAGCAGTCAAAATAATGAAATACATGTGTGCTGTGTGTACTTAGTCACTCAGACGTGTCCAACTCTTTGTGACCTCAGGGACTGTAGCTTGCCAGGCTCCTCTGTCCTTGGGAATTCTCCAGGCAAGAATACTGGAGTGGGTTGCCATGTCCTCCTCCAGGGGATCTTCCCAACCCAGGAATCCAACCCTGGTCTCCCACATTGCAGGCAGATTTTTTACCTTCTGAACCAATAGGGAAGCCCAATAAAATATATATGGATAGATTTAACTAAGGAAGTGAAAGACTTGTGCACTGAAAACTACAAAACCTTGTTGAAATAAAGACAACTTA
Organism: Bos javanicus; assembly: GCF_032452875.1. Taxonomy (NCBI): domain Eukaryota; kingdom Metazoa; phylum Chordata; class Mammalia; order Artiodactyla; family Bovidae; genus Bos; species Bos javanicus. The sequence continues at coordinate 57,720,696 of NC_083878.1, forward strand.
AATAAATGGAAAAACATCAAATGCCTATGGGTTGTAAAAAATATTTCTAAGATGTCAATATCACCAAAAATGATCTATAAATTTAGTATACATTAAGTTGCTCAGTCGTGTCTGACTCTTTGTGACCCCATGGACTGTAGCCCACCAGGCTCTTCCATCCATGGGACTTTCTAGGCAAAAATACTGGAGTGGGTTGCCATTTCCTTCTCCAGGGGATCTTCCTGACCAAGAGATCGAACCCAGGTCTCCCCCATTGCGGGCAGATGCTTTACCGTCTGAGCCACCAGGGAATCCCACCAGGGAGTTATAAATTTAGTATATTTCATATAAAAATTCCAAAACTTTTTTTTCTCAAAATGGAAATGCCAGTTCTCAAATTCACATGGATTTGCAAGAGCCCTACATATTCAAAACTATCCTGAAAAAACAAAAATGAAGCTGCAGTGCTTAGACTTTCTAGTTGCAATATAGTTGAGAGTCCAGAAATAAGTACAAACATCTGTTACTAACTGATCTTCAATAAGGGTTCCAAGATCATTCACAGATAAATAAGTCTTTTCAAAATTTGCAGAAGGATAGCTGGATTACCACATGCAAAGGAATGAAATGGAAGATTTTACCTATATGTCTCCCAGAAGCATATCAAAGAAACGGAAAACACAAGCACAAAAACTCTGTAAGGTTATGTAAAGGTTGAGCAACATGATTAATGAACTTTATTTGCTGAATATACATGGAGAACTTCACTGAACAACTTCATAAGGCCTATTCTTTTTTATGAACACATGGAATATTTTTGAAAACTATCTGCTTTATTATTGCATTTATTTTATTTATTTATCTGCATATTATTAATGATGTTCTTCAATTCACAGATGCAAGATATCAAGTAAAATTAAATTACCTTTACCTCCAGTTTTCTTTTATCTCCCAGTTTTCAGAATTTTTTTCCCTGTTATTAAGGCATTGTATTTTGTAATCTTAGTACTACTATTTGGTTTAATTAAAGGCTAAGATTTTTAGTTGTTGCCAGCTCCTTTGTCATAGTACTCCAGGTGAATTCTCAGCATGCTTAAGATGGTCTCAAGGAAAAAAAAATATTCTAAAATCTATATATGTTCAAACTTACTTTTCCATAGGTTTCATTCTTAAAGCTAATATGAATTGACTAAATATAAAAGTCTTCATTCAGAATGTCTTCCTATGAGTGCTTTTAGGTGTTGCTATATGTCTTTCGTGACACTGAATTTTGCTGTGAGTCAGTCTAAGGCAAGCTTTCTTTTTTCTCTTATAAGTTACTTGATGTTTTTATCCTGGCCATAGAAGAAATATTTATATTTGAAAGCTAAATATTTTACTAAATTACATTGTGGTATTGACTCTTCTGTATCTGTTATATTTTACATATGTTGTCTGCATATCTGTAGTTTTTTTAATTTATTGAAAGTATTCTCAAATTATATACCCTATATAGTTATTTTTTATTGTTTAAGCTCTCTTCTCCATGTACTCTAATTAGGCACATATAGACATATCTACATATTTATTTAATCTACTTTGCACATCTGTTGCATCTATCTTTATTTCTTTGGTCCTCTTAAAGTGGTTCTTTTTGTTTTACTTTGCTTTGCTAGTTTCTATACATCATGTCTCTTAATTGTTTCTTTCACTGTGTCTATTCTTTCCTTCTATTTTAATTTTCATTCCCATGCTGTTTTGTTGATTGTTTTACTTCTTTATTGAACTCTACCAATTCATATATATTTCATTGTTTTACCATGACTGGTTTGTAAAGCAATTTATTACTACTGATTTAATTTATTATGGAATAGTTGTTCAAAAGTGTATTAGATTTGTGATATCACATAGTTCTGATGATTGATTTTTATGTATTTGTAAGTTACATATTTATTTTTGTAGAGTATCCTCTTACATGTGTTTTATTGCTGATACTATGCTACAGGACTTTACTGAATGTGTTTTATACAGCAAATATTACTTTCTGAGTAGGTCTAGGATATGTCCAGAGTACATTTTACAGTTTTTTTTTTTTTTCTTTGATGACATGGAGATAATTGCTTCCTACAAATACTAATAACTGGTGGGATCCTATAGGCATTTCTATTTCTCCTACATTTTCAGTAGAATTTAATAGATATTTCTCACCCCAATTCCAATAGCCATCTTGCATATATGATATACTGATTCTGTTTTACAATATGGTTCCTTTCCCTTTAAAAAGTGGAATTTTGCTGGCATTTTCTAAGTGATCACTCCTATTCTTTCAACTCTCTTGCATTTCTTTTTTGTAACTTCCTCTATGGGATGTTAGGGGTTTCCCCAGTGGCTCAGTGGTGAAGAAGGCACCTATAACACAGGAGATGCAGGAAACACAGTAGGGAAGATAGCCAGGAGGAGGGCATGGCAACCAACTTCAGTATTCTAACATGGAGAATCCCATGGACAAAGGAGCCTGCCAGGCTATAGTCTATAGGATTGCACCGAATCAGACATGACTGAAACAACTTAGCACACATTCATGCACACATATGGGGTACTTGGCCAATTTCAAATGACTTGGCAGTTTTCACCTAATTTTGTTTGATGTAATATTTCTATTGTCATTTAAAAAAATAATTGAAATTTTTGTTTGCTTAAAACTATCATTGTTTCCTTGCTATGTTTCCAAAGGATGATTCAAATACTATATTATTGTGCCTGAAAATTTGAGTCTTTTTAATTTTAACCTTTAAAGAAGGAAAGCCCATAAGCTCCTGGTTCTTGGGTTGCTTGGAGTTCCTCCATTTTCAGGTTATCCCAAGACATTGATGTTCAAACTTGAATTTCAGCATCTTGCAAATAAATAGCCCCCACTTTTTTTGTGGGTGGAATTTATGCTATTTGTAAGCACTTTCTTTTATTCAGAAAATGAAATTTTAAATACTGATACAATAACACTATTTAAGCTAATCTTCAGATAAATTTTTCAATGTGCATTATGTGTGTGTGTGTGTTCAAAATGAAAATCCCTTTAGGGTTGTAAATTCTATGATATAATATAGCCTAATCTTAATCTGGGCATATGTAATCTTTTAACAAACTAACAATCATCAGCTTTATATCTTGGTATATCTTGATAATGAATAGAGGCTCTTATTTCCTCCACTAGACATTTTTAAAGATTGCTTATTTCAGAAAAGTTTCTGATATAGAAATATTAAAATTTTTCAATTGTCCAAAAATGCTCTTGCAATAATTAAGCACCAAGCAATCAAGAATAATATGATGCACTTTGTTGTTTTATTTCTTTGAAAGTGAAAGTGGGGTCACTCAATCTTGTCTGACTCCACAGTCTGTCAGGGACTGTACCCTGCCAGGCTCCTCCGTCTATGGGATTTTCCAGTCAAGCATACTGGAGTGGGTTGCCATTTCCTTCTCCAGGGGAATCTTCCCGACCCAGGGATCAAACTCAGGTCTCCCACATTGTAGGCAGACTCTTTACTATCTGAGCCACCACTTTACCATCTGAGCCACCAGGGAATCCTTAGTATGCTTTAATCTCTTTTCATTCTTGAGTAGTTTCTTCAACTTTTAAAAGAATATAGGCCAATTACCTATAAGTTTATAGATGTTCAACAGCTTAGAATTCTATGATTGAATTTTCATTGTTCATTTCAGCTTAAACACTGTTGTAAGAATGCTGCACAGTTACTTGATGTTTTACTCTTGTGATTGAATATCAGAAAGCATATATTCTTGTGCATATATTCATATATTCTTCAGCATGTGTTCACATGCTCCAGTATTCTTGCCTGGAAAATCCTATGGATAGAGGAATACAGGAGCCTGGTGGGCTATAGTCCATGCCATTGCAAAAAAGTTGGGCATGACTTAGCAACTAAACAACAAGAAAAATTGCTTCACAATGTGTGTTGCTTTCTGTCATATAATGTGAATCAACCGTAAGTATACATATATCTCCTCCTTCTTGAAACTCCCACCCACCTCCCACATCCCACCCTCTATGTCATCACAGAGCACTGGGTTGAGATCAATTCAGTTCAGTCTCTCAGTCATGTCCAACTCTTTGCGATATCTGGACTGCAGCATGCCAGGTTTCCCTGTCCATCACCAAATCCTGGAGCTTGCTCAAACTCATGTCCATTGAGTCAGTGATGCCATCCAACTGTCTCATCCTCAGTCATCCCCTTCTCTTCCTGCCCTCAATCTTTCCCAGCATCAAGGTTTTCACAATGAGTCAGTTCTTCACATCGGGTGGCCAAAGTATTGGAGTTTCATCTTTAGCATCAGTCCTTCCAGTGACTATTCAGGACCGATCTCCTTTAGGATGGACTGGTTGGATTTCCTTGCAGTCCAAGGGACTCTCAAGAGGCTCCTCCAAAACCACAGTTCAAAAGCATTAATTCTTTAACACACAGCTTTCTTTATAGTTCAACTCTCACATCCATACATGACTACTTGAAAATCCATAGCCTTGACTAGACAGAACTTTGTTGGCATAGTAATGTCTCTGCTTTTTAATATGCTGTCTAGGTTGGTCATAACTTTTCTTCCAAGGAGCAAGTGTTTTTTAACTTCATAGCTGCAGTCACCATCTGCAATGATTTTGGAACCAAAAAAATAAAGTCTCTCACTGTTTCCATTTTTTTTCCCCATCTCTTTTCCATGAAGTGATGGGACCAAAGTGTTTATTTTCTCACAACTTTGATATATGCTTGTTGATCTGATAAATGAGGAAAATTATCTGGGTAAATTGGTTGTTTTATTTGTTGGTTATGATTTTTTTTTTTAAACAAACCTCTTGGGGTTTATAAGACAACACTATAACATCATGGATTTCTCAAGGTACAAGCTTTCAAGAAAAGGCATATACACTTTACCTTGGTTAATAGCAATTACTACAATTACATACAAAAACAAAAAAACCAAGCACATTGATTTCTTGTTAGTAAGAATCTGGGGGAAAATTCATTTGGGCTGATAGCCAAGTGCTATTTTATTTTGGAATGGCAATTGCTTTGTTACTTAAAGGCAAAACACATGCACTATCTTTTTTTTTTTTTTTTAACTAGAAAATGTTCTTATCATGTCTTTTTAATTTCTAAATGACAAGCTACAAAGTGTGCAAAGAAATTTTATCTTGCTTCTAATATAAGTAAAATGGCTGATAGTCAACTGGTGATGGGCTTACGCACATTCTGTTACCTTTACAACTGTTAGTTCCTTGTTTTATCTCCACAAAGAGACTGTACACAATCTGTCACAGTCTTGAGTTGGACTCATTGCACCTAACTGAAGCTGTTAAGTCAGGATCAGGAACTGCTTCTGCATTTTGGATAAATACTTTCTAGTGTCCTGACATACAGAGAGACTTTGTCGTTCATTTGCTAAGTTGTGTGCAATTCTCTGCAACGTCATGGACTGTAGCACAGTAGACTCCTCTGTCCACTATCATCTGGAGTTTGCTCAAATTCATGTCCATTGAGTCGATGATACTAGAAAGACTTAGCAGTTTCTATTTTTCTATTTCTAGAATAAAGAAAAGAAAGACAAATATAGGCAAAGAAAGTGAAAATTAGCTTTTAACGTCTTCATATACTCTACAAAAATGTCCAAGTGAAATTCATAAACAGAAAATTATTTCCAGTTTTATCTTAGAGCATTGGAGAGAGCTTGCTAATAAAATTTTATGTTACATTTTAAGTGATAGAAATCAGAGGTTTTTATCGTGAAACTAAACATTAGTATTGCCCTAAACTTAGATTTTAATTTTACAGGTTGGAAAATGAGGTTCCATTACCAAGAGATGAGGTCAATATTGTCAATGTAGCTATAAACATGCAAATGAAGTCATGCATTCAAAGCACTTTTATGTTTTACAAACACTCCTCTCAACCGCATTAAAGAGAGCTCACAACCCTCTGTTGGTAAAATATTAAGAATTGATAAGGAGAGTAGCATAATGTCACTTCCTGGCAAAAATATGCTTGCACTTACTTTTGAAAATCCAACTGTTACCTAAGTCTCATGTTTATGCTGAATTTATCTTATTGTCTCTAAACCCAAACCTTCTCTCTCCACTTGCAAGTGAAGTAGAAGTGTTAATCGCTCAGTTGTATCTGACTCTTTACCACCCCATGGCTGTAACCCACCAGGCTCCTCTCCCATGGAATTTTCTAGGCAAGAACACTGGAGTGGGTAGCCATTCCCTTCTCCAGGGGATCTTTCCTGACCCAGAGATCAAACCCAGTTCTTCTGCATAGCAGGCAGATTCTTTACCATCTAGCCACCAGGGAATCTCTCTCTGTCTTTTGGAAGACCTTAAATATTCTCCTCTCTGCTTTTTCACCAGATCCATGAGATATGTCAATAAATTTAAAACATTAGCCTGTTGTCTTTTTCTTGTTGTTTCTAGCCTTTTATCCATTTTCAACCATTAAAAAAATAAATTACCCTGTTTATAGCCTTCAAGAAGGAAAGTACAATATAGATAGATATTATATTTACAGGGAGTAAAGCTAAATGTTAATATAGGCTAATTAAAAATGTAAAATTTGTGACACCTGTGAAAGAAAAAAAATCTACTTTCTTATTTCATGATCATCTGAGTAAGTAATCAACTTAGTTTCTATTGGGAAACTTGGAAGTCCCAAGTATCTTAAACTTGCCTAAATTTAGTCTAGGGATCACTGAAGTCCTGGAGGGAAATGTGATTTTCAATACAATAGAATTTAAAATTATAGAGCCCCAGGTTCAATTTTGAGGTGGATACCACTTTGTTCTGAAATTATATTTAATAAAAAGCCCCTACTTTTCTTTCATAACAGTTCCATGAGTCTTCACAGAGAGCTCCAGGGCTTTCTAGAGCCACTTCCAGCAGTTCTGTGTATTAGGATTCAATTCATTTTCTAGTTGAAAAACTTCTACAAGGACAAGTGAATACATTCAAGTCACTTTAATAAGCAACAGAGTTAGACATAGAACTCAGTATCTAAAAACATGAACTTTTTGTTTACTCTAAAAATTAGATTGATGTATAAAGGTGATGTTATACAGAAGGCAAAAGTCCTGATATGTTTAGGATTTCTCTTCCATTTGCAATTGAGCTTTTTATCCTACTATTTTCTAATAAACCATTTAATAAGACAAAAGAAAAGAGAATAATTTGTTAGTAAAATGTAGGGAGGATGAAAGAAAAATGATAAATAGATGGTTTCATCCGGCCAATGTTATACATCTCAGAATTTTGTCCAAGGTTTGCCTTTGTGTTCACTCACGCTGTAAAAACAATTTTTTGTCAGTTGCTGCCAGAACATGCTGACCGACATTCTTTGCCTGATCATTCTAAGATGAAATCTATCTTGCTATACCAAATCAATTACTAAGTTATAATAACACAAAGCATGTGGAAAGCTTTGAAGAGCTGAGAGAGACAAAATAAAAGTATCAATTGTGCTCCCTGGAGGTGAAGACGTTATCTTATGGGAGACACCATAAACATAAAATCTGTCAGCCTCCATGACCATAAGTAGAAAAATGGGAAGAGCTTCAGGGAAACACATTTTACCTCTAACATGTAATATCAGCAACTTAATTAGAAATAATTCTAAAACTAAGTTCCTAGGACTATATTTTTTAACTACATGTATATTTTACCTAAAGGCATACAAGCCTACAAATATGTATGGATTTATGCTTTGTAGAACAGCACAGTTTTGTGCAATAAAGAGTCTATATTTAGATACTTCTTATTTAATATTTTGTCCTATTATCATGCATGTGTCTAATCAAAGTTCTAATTTTATGGATTAACTGCACAGGCAATGGCATTCCAAATAAAACAAATCTTTATTACATTAATTGAATGTGAATAAATAACACGTTATACTCAAATTCCTCCCTAAGTCAGTTAGCAAATGGTTTGAACTTTTGACTCAAAACAAAAATTAACTTGATAAAATATTTGGTGCTAGTTTTTAATCACATTATATTTACTGTCATTCAGTATTTACTGAAACTATTACTGTTACAAATGACCTGCTGTCAGGATGTAAACTAACATTTGCTTAATTCCAGGTCTGTGTTTTATTCATTCTAGTTCTTTACCAAAGATTTTTTACTTGGATTAGCATCACATGTTGGCTTCCCTGGTGGCTCAGACTGTAAAGAATCTGCCTGCAATGCAGGAGACCCAGGTTTGATCCCTGGTCAAGTAGTCTGTCTGGAGAATTGTTCTTACCTGATTAACATTGGTTGCTCAGTTCAGTTCCGTTCAGTCGCTCAGGTGTGTCCGACTCTTTGCGACCCCATGAATCACAGTACGCCAGGCCTGTCCATCACCAACTCCCAGAGTTTACCCAAACTTATGTCCATTGAGTCAGTGATGCTATCCAGCCATATCATCCTCTGTTGTCCCCTTCTCCGCCTGCCCCCAGTCCCTCCCAGCATCAGAGTCTTTTCCGATTAGTCAACTCTTCACATGAAGTGGCCAAATTATTGGAGTTTTAGCTTCAGCATCAGTCCTTCCAATGAACACCCAGGACTGGTCTCCTTTAGGATGGACTGGTTGGATCTCCTTGCAGCCCAAAGGACTCTCAAGAGTCTTCTCCAACACCACAGTTCAAAAACATTAATTCTTCGGTGCTCAGCCTTCTTCACAGTCCAACTCTCGCATCCATACATGACCACTGGAAAAACCATAGCCTTGACTAGACGAACTTTTGTTGGGAAAGTAATGTCTCTGCTTTTGAATATGCTGTCTAGGTTGGTCATAACTTTCCTTCCAAGGAGTAAGTGTCTTTTAATTTCATGGCTGCAATCACCATCTGCGGTGATTTTGGAGCCCCCGAAAATAAAATCAGCCACTGTTTCCAATGTTTCCCCATCTATTTGCCATGAAATGACGGGACCAGATGCCATGATCTTTGTTTTCTGAATGTTGAGCTTTAAGCCAACTTTTTCACTCTCCTCTTTCACTTTCATCAAGAGGCTTTTTAGTTCTTCTTCACTTTCTGCCACAAGGGTGGTGTCATCTGCATATCCGAGGTTATTGATATTTCTCCTGGCAATCTCAATTCCAGCTTGTGCTTCCTCCAGCCCAGTGTTTCTCATGATGTACTCTGCATATAGGTTAAATAAGCAGGGTGACAATATACAGCCTTGACGTACTCATTTTCCTATTTGGAACCAGTCTGTTTTTCCATGTCCAGTTCTAACTGTTGCTTCCTGACCTGCAGATAGATTTCTCAAGAGGCAGGTCAGGTGGTCTGGTATTCCCATCTCTTTCAGAATTTTCCACAGTTTATTGTGATCCACACAGTCAAAGGCTTTGGCATAATCAATAAAGCAGAAATAGATGTTTTTCTGGAACTCTCTTGCTTTTTCGATGATCCAGCAGATTTTGGCAATTTGATCTCTGGTTTTGTTTTGTTGCTCAGTAGTGTCCAACTCTTTGTGGCCTCATGGACTCCAGCAGACCAGAGTTCCCTTTCCTTCACTATCTCCTGGAGCTTGCTCAAATTCAAGTCCATCGAGTTGGTGATGCCATCAAACCATCTCATTCTCTGTCACATCCTTCTCCTCCTGCTTTCAGTCTTTTTCAGCATCAGGGTCTTTTCCACTGAGTCAGCTCTTCATATCAAGTGCCCAAATGACTGGAGCTTCAGCTTCAACATTAGTCCTTCCAATGAATATTCAGGACTGCTTTCCTTTAGGATGGACTAGTTGCATCTCCTTGCAGTCCAAGGGACTCTCAAGAGTCTTCTCCCATACTACAGTTCAAAAGCATCAATTTTTCAGCATTTAGCCTTCTTTATGTTCCAACTCTCACATACATACATGACTACTGAAAAAAAGTATAGCTTTGACTAGATAGACCTTTGTCGGCAAAGTAATGTCTCTGCTTTTTAATATGCTGTCTTTCCCTGATAGCTCAGTTGGTAAAGAATACATCTGCAATGCAGAATAACCCAGTTCAATTCCTGGATCAGGAATATCCGCTGGAGAAGACATAGGCTACCCACTTCAGTATTCTTGGGTTTCCCTTGTGGCTCAGCTGGTAAAGACTCTGCCTGCAATGTGGGAGACCTTGGTTTGATCTCTGGGTTTGGAAGATCCCCTGGAAAAGAGAAAGGCTGCCCACTCCAGAATTCTGTCCTGGAGAATTCCATGAACTGTATAGTCCATGGGGTCACAAAGAGTCAGATATGACTGAGCAACTTTCACTTCACTTCAACTATATTAGTAAGATATACCAGATAATTATTGATTTTTAAGATTTTATTTTTTCAAGAATTCTTTCAGAATTTTTAGCACCCTACTTTCCCATATGAAGGAGATACAATGTTAATACTAAAATATAATTTTCAGTCATTGTTTTTGAACTTACTATAATACTGATTTTTTTTCAAAGCTAAATATGTGTCAACATTGAAGAATAAATCAGACCTCTGCCATTAGTATTGAAGGATTAAATAGAATTATAGATTTTCAAATAGTTGTTAATATGTGTAGTATAGTTTAGGTATTTTGCAATTGTCATACAGTACAGTCTTATTTTGTTAACTGCACATGTAATCCATATTTCTGCTTTTCTTGTGTTTCTCTTTGCTGTGGCTTGAAAGAGAGCTACTCAGCTTCCAGTCTACTTTGCAGGTGTTTTATGACTCAGATTAGGTTAATGGCATTTAAACAGAGGTCATCAGAGGTAGCTTGTTGGAAAATTATTGCCTCTTTTTAAAGGGTCAAACAAGAATGGAGGCTATGTACTCTGCCCATTTCCCTTCTTCCTGATTTGATGTTGTGTCTAGAACACCAACTTTGATCCATTGATCATGAAGCATTTAACATAAGAACAAAGAGCCTACACTGTAGACATCACAAAATGGAGCCTAGGGCCTTGAAAGCATAGCCAGATGATTTATACAGAACCTGGAGTCACCTGTACTCTGACATGTTGTTCAGTAAATGTCTTCGTTTGCAGTCAGTGTTAGGCTGTAAATTTCTGATGAATGTAACCCTAATAGTGATACCCTTATATAGCTGTATAATGGATATGTTCTTGCTCAATATCTTTCAAGTTAAATATTACATTAACTTTCTTAAGTGTTAATTGTGCTTTAACAGTTCTCCTTATGTGATGAGAAATATCCCACTCAGTCACTCAGTGGGGAGCTGTTTCTTCCTCACTGGGATTTCTACATTTGCCCCATGGGGATTTTCACTGACCAGAATATTGAGACAAAATACTCCCCTACACACCAACTTACTCCCCGCCATGATCTATTCAACATGTTACACTAAAGGCCTATGTTCATTTTGAAAGTTCCAGCTTAGTTGCCTAATGTCCTATCTCTACTATCATTCACATAGACAGACCTGAGTTGTCTGACTCCAGGCCAAAATCCTATGTCTGACTTCTCAGGTTCAACCATAGGCATGTGCAAAGGCTTCATCTGAGGAGGTTCCCAAGGGAAAACAGCTCTGCCCACACCAGACCTGGTACACAGTCAGTGCATTGTAGTCTCAGAACTCAGGGCTCTTAGTGACACATGCCCTTGTATATACTTGAATTCCTGGCCCAGGCCTTCTGTTTGGAGGTCTTCCAATCAAGGGCCCTATACAGAAGGAAGATCTCAAGCACTCCTGCCCAGATCACCTCTTTAAGCATCCTTGAAAACATTTTTCTCCACTCTAATTACTATTTCTTCCCCTTTGCTTCCCCTCAGTACTCATGGTCAAAGATGTCAGGAGTCTTTTGTCTGGAGCTTCCCTAGCCAGTAAGACAAACATCTACACTGATCCATCTGACCATCACCTGGTGCCATTCCATGGGAGAAAGTGGGCTACTGAGGGAGCTGGCACTTTTTCCTTTAGCCTTTCACTGTAATATCTCAACAAGTGATTAAAAGCTTGATTGCTACCTTCATTTGGCTGTTTTTAGCTACTGCAACATCTGGCATCTTATCTGTCTCTAGCTCAGCTGGCCCTTGACAAGACCCAGAGGAGGTACATACTTGAAAATGGTGTGTGAAGCAGAATCGGACCACAGGGTCAATCCTTAGCAAAATTCCCCAGGTAAAATCATTTGGGGGCATATGGCTGTCTTTCAGTTGTGTCATTTTTATCTTTGCACACTTTGAAACATTCTAATTCTCAAATTTGAATATTAAAAAAAACAAAGCTCTCATAATTATCCCCTGAAATCTAGAAAAGCTACAATCCCTAGGATATGACTCTTATCTGACTTTGAGGAGGAGGGTAAGGGTAACTGTTGTTCTCATTTTTTAGTGTTTAGGATTATTAGTTGCAAGAATAAAACAGAAATTAGCATTCGTTAAGCAATTATGTCAAATGTGTGATAGGAAACTGTACTTCCTGTGTTTGTATATCCTCCTGTGCCTAAATTTCTCCTGTATATCAAGTCAATTACTCTGTTTCTTGAGTCATGCCTGCTACCTTGCTTCTACTTCCAATGTGCTTACCGTTTGCACTAACAGGTCTTTGGCAGCATTTTCTCTTATGATCCTTCCTTCCTCTCTCCTCTCACTTCTCCTCTTTTTCCTTTTGTTTTTGGCAATGGTTTTATTTTATTTTATTTTTTCCTCTTTGATGAAAAGGACAGTTCATTCACTTATAGTCAGACTGCACTGATACCTAGAGTAAGCAAATAAAAATGACAATATAAAAGGGAAATAAAGAATATACACACAGATACATAATGGAAAAACTGAATCCCCATGTCACTATTGTCATACTTTGGTCCTCTTGAAATTATCCCTCTGTTTTCTGTAATTTGTCATTGTAGGGAAACAGCAAATTAACCAAGATGGCATGGTCAGGCTCTCTTGCCCCATAACCTCTTGCTCTTGTCCCACATTTTGTAACTAATGGTTATGTAATGATTGTTATAGCACTGCACATGTGCCTCACGAGGTACTTACTTGGTCACATGCTGTGTGTTATAAGTATATATGTGCGCTCCACTCAGAAAATGGCAGCATATTACTGCTGCGTCATGGCTGTGTTCACTGGGTCATTCACAGAGGAGAGACTATAGGGTGTCTACTGTTATCGCTGCTGCATCAGCCAGGAAGGCATACTGTTGTGGCTGCTGTACCAGCCAGGAGAAGGGTTGTTTTGTGTCAGGTTATGCTATGGTTGTTGCCAGAAGAGACTAAACATGTCTGCAGTTCCTATGCCTCCTTGTGTCTTCTTCCAGCCTCTTAGCTCTGGGTTCCTTGCCTACCTACCTTGCCTTGCCTACCCTGGGTTCAACAAACAGTGTGCAGAGTGAGATGCAGCAAGACAATTGTCCTCATGAACAGGATGATCAGTGATACAGCCATATATCTGTGTCTCATGGAAACAGAATGGATGGAAGAAGGGGAAGGAGAGAGAGATGACATCTGTATCCTTTTCTTCTCCAATGTGGCTCCGTTATCCTGAGAAGTTCCAGATCCTTTTATAAAATTTTTATCAAGGAAAAAGCTAGATTTTAAAAGGAATAGAATCAGAAGATTATGTGTCCTATGGAAAGGCATGGCTGGCTTCTGCAGTTTTAAAACAAGAAACATAGGAAAGAGGATGGTGGAACAGCTGTTTGGTTGCTGTTGTTCAATCACTCAGTCATGTCTGACTCTGCAACCCCACGACTGCAGCACACCAGGCTTCCCTGTGCTTCACCATCTCCGGGAGCTCGCTCAAATTCATGTTGGTTGAGTCAGTGATGCCATCCAATCATCTCGTCCTCTGTCCCCTTCTCCTCCTGCCTTCAATCTTTACCAGCACTTTTTTTCCCCTAAAATTGAAAGAATTCCATAATTTCTTCTTTTTATCTATAATCCTGAAGTTTGAAATCGAGACTAAAACTAACCTTTTAAAATACTCATTCTCATTTGTTTTTTAGTCTTTTAACAAAGAAAAGCATTTTGAATTTGTCTCTCTAGTAAACTTAAAACAATTAATTTTTGAATGCCTTAGTTTCTAGATGCATCTGAAATTTTGTACAATCTCAGATGCATTATTAGGATTTGACAAATAGCATAATACAAATAAATGGGAAGTTATTTCTGCAGCCCTTCTTGCCTTCTTTTATGAATATGTAAATAAGGTAGTGTCAATATCACCTTTCAATTATTTTTGGCAGATTAAAATTCCACTGTCAGTTGCTCAAATTTTTGACATTTTCAGGTTGTGATTTCTGACTTGTAATAGCTCACAATTGCTGCTTATCCAAATTTAAAAAGCAGCTTCCTTGGGAAAAAAATGTATTCCAAAAATTGTATTTACTAAAGTAATTTCTAATCAAATAAATTAAGCCAACTTTTTTCTTGATAAAGATAAACCCTGAGAGGGCATCATGTATCTTGGAGAATTACTGAACAACAACACTGATAAAAATTGACTGTTTGCTGTTTGGAAGAAATCTGAGGGCATGAAATTTGTAACAGAACAATAAAACATATTGTGTTGCTACAGTTTTCAGTGATCTTTTGGTCAAAAGTGGCACTGATTCATACTAGATTATGTCACACAAGAGTATTCACTGGTCCACATATCCTGAAGGCTAAATAGCAGTGCTTATTTCAAGTGAGAGTGGATCCCAGGGTTCAGATATGTCAACAGCAACCTGTGTGATTTTCTTATCTCTTGTTTCTGATTTCATTCTGAGATATCATCCTCTTTATCATTAAAAATGTTGACTATAAAACTCAAGTTTAATAAAGAACTTATTTTTCATTACTTCACAGGCAGAGCTATTCTTCAACCCAACTTCCAGTCAATAATTCCACTTACTTCTCTTTTTAGCACCCTGAAAAGGGAATAAATTGAATCAAATCAAATCATTCAAGTAACCAGATAAGCAAGCAATTCCAGTTCTGACTGGGTCTGCTTAAATCATATGATCATCCTTAAACCAGTTACAATCTAAATGGAAGAAATATTCTAATTGAAAGATTGTCTGTGTGGGTTCCAGTGACTGATTCTTAACAAATTATGCAAAAACTTTGTTGTGAAAAATGATCATTCACTTTGCTTGTGGATTCTGAAGGGCATGGTAGGGAAGCCTTATGTGCTTCACTTGGTCTGCCAAGGTGTCTCAGAGGCTGGGATCTGAAATCATTTGATGTTTCTCTCACACATACATCTGAAAGTTGATGCCAGGAGCTGAACAGCTTAAGAAAAGAATAGACAAAAGCGTGCCTGATGAACTATGGACTGAGGTTAGTGACATTGTACAGGAGACAGGGATCAAGACCATCCCCGTGGAAAAGAAATGCAAAAAAGCAAAATGGCTGTCTGGGGAGGCCTTACGAATAGCTGTGAAAAGAAGAGAAGTGAAAAGCAAAGGAGAAAATGAAAGATATAAGCATCTGAATGCAGAGTTCCAAAGAATAGCAAGAAGAGACAAGAAAGCCTTCCTCAGCGATCAATGCAAAGAAATAGAGGAAAACAACAGAATGGGAAAGACTAGAGATCTCTTCAAGAAAATTAGAGATACCAAGGGAACATTTCATGCAAAGATGGGCTCGATAAAGGACAGAAATGGTATGGACCCAACAGAAGTAGAAGATATTAAGAAGAGGTGGCAAGAATACACAGAAGAACCGTACAAAAAAGATCTTCATGACCCAGATAATCACGATGGTGTGATCACTGACCTAGAGCCAGACATCCTGGAATGTGAAGTCAAGTGGGCCTTAGAAAGCATCACTACGAACAAAGCTATTGGAGGTGATGGAATTCCAGTTGAGCTATTTCAAATCCTGAAAGATGATGCTGTGAAAGTGCTGCACTCAATATGCCAGCAAATTTGGAAAACTCAGCAGTGGCCACAGGACTGGAAAAGGTCAGTTTTTATTCCAATTCCAAAGAAAGGCAATGCCAAAGAATGCTCAAACTACCACACAATTGCACTCATCTCACACGCTAGTAAAGTAATACTCAAAATTCTCCAAGCCAGGCTTCAGCAATATGTGAACCGTGAACTTCCAGATGTTCAAGCTGGTTTTAGAAAAGGCATGGGAACCAGAGATCAAATTGTCAACATTTGCTTGATCATCGAAAAAGCAAGAGAATACCAGAAAACATCTATTTCTGCTTTATTGACTATGCCAAAGCCTTTGACTGTGTGGATCATAATAAACTGTGGAAAATTCTTCAAGAGAATGGAATACCAGACCACCTGACCTGCCTCTTGAGAAACCTATATGCAGGTCAGGAAGCAACAGTTAGAACTGGACATGGAAAAACAGACTGGTTCCAAACATGAAAAGGCGCACATTAAGGCAGTACATTGTCACCCTGCTTATTTAACTTCTATGCAGAGTACATCATGAGAAATGCTGGGCTGGAAGAAGCAAAAGCTGGAATCAAGATTGCTGGGAGAAATATCAATAACTTCAGATATGCAGATGACACCACCCTTATGGCAGACAGTGAAGAGGAACTAAAAAGCCTCTTGATGAAAGTGAAAGAGGAGAGTGAAAAAGTTGACTTAAAGCTCAACATTCAGAAAATGAAGATCATGGCATCTGGTCCCATCACCTCATGGCAAAAAGATGGGGAAACAGTGGCAGACTTTATTTTTCTGGGCTCCAAAATCACTGCAGATGGTGACTGCAGCCATGAAATTAAAAGACACTTACTCCTTGGAAGAAAAGTTATGACCAACCTAGATAGTATATTCAAAAGCAGAGACATTACTTTGCCAACAAAGGTCCATCTAGTCAAGCATGGTTTTTCCTGTGGTCATGTATGGATGTGAGAGTTGGACTGTGAAGAAAGCTGAGCACCGAAGAATCGATGCTTTTGAACCGTGGTGTTGGAGAAGACTCTTGAGAGTCCCTTGGACTGCAAGGAGATCCAACCAGTCTTCTGAAGGAGATCAGCCCTGGGATTTCTTTGGAAGGAATGATGCTAAAACTGGAACTCCAGTACTTTGGCCACCTCATGCGGAGTTGACTCATTGGAAAAGACTCTGATGCTGGGAGGGATTGGGGGCAGGAGTAGAAGGGGACGACAGAGGATGAGATGGCTGGATGGCATCACTGACTCCATGAATGTGAGTTTGAGTGAACTCCAGGAGTTGGTGATGGACAGGGAGGCCTGGCATGTTGTGATTCATGGGCTCGCAAAGAGTCGGACACGACTGAGTGACTGAACTGAACTGACTGATCTCTTACTCTATGTGGCCTCCTCACCTGAAGTAGAAGTTTGACGGCTGTGGCCAGACTTTTTACATGTCAGCTCAGAAATTCTAGAGAGAGTTAGAAGTTTCATTGCCTTTTTCTTAGACTCAAAAACTATAATACCTATCTTCAGACACATTCTATTCATTAAAAGTAAGTTAATAATCCAATCAGTATTCTAAAGACATATTTTGTGACAGGAGACTTAAAGAATTTGAGGACCTGTTTAAAACAACCTCAATGCTCCTAACTCTGAAAAGGGTAAGTTACACATTTTGATAGAAATTTCTAGCAGGTAGAAGGATAGATAACAAAAACAGGGGTGTGTGTACTTGATACCAGCATATGAGAGTAGAATGCATAAATAGAAATTATAATCAACTTCAGCATTAGGGGCCCAATATTATCTTATTAATTATATCTTGCTGTTACACTTCTATTGAGATAAACAATTAATTACACTGTCTTGGAATTATCATTGTCTTGTTTATTATTATACATTTTTATCAATCTTTCCATTTATGGGTATTAACATTGCTTTCTCTCTCAAGTGGTTGAAATAGATCTTTAAACATTTTTTAAGGAGAATAAACTAGTTCAAATTTTCCTTGAGCCCTATTTACTTTCAGGGGCTTTTATCTTAAAAAAAAAAATAGTATCTTGTCATAAACTTTTATTTTCAGCTTAAAATTACTGTGGATTCTATGACTTTATATTGATAACTTGAGTTTGTTTATTTTCTATTGTTAGTATGAAGTTAACCTTTATTTTTGACTGTTTTTATACATGTTATGGAATAAGATCTCTCTTCATTCCTCTGTGTTTATATGGAAGTATCTTAAGAATGATATTGCATGACCCACAGTGAACTTTACACATGCTATATATATATATATAGATAGATAGATAGATAGATAGATAATTTTTTTTTTTGTCTAGAAAACATATATGTGTACTTGTGTGTATGTGCTCAGTCATGTCTGACTCTTTGCAACTCCATGGACTGTAGGTCACCAGGCTCCTTTGTTCATGCAATTTTCTAGACAAGTGTACTAGAGTAGGTTGCCATTTCCTACTTCAGGAAACTTCCCTACCCAGGGACCCAACACGTGTTTCTTCCATCTCCTGTGTGATTCCAACTTCTGCCCTATTTGTTCTATCAGTAATCACCAATAATTTGCATTTTTTTAAATCACCAGTTGCAGCTTCCATAGATATCCTTGCATTTTTTATCTGTTAATTTTCACTTTGTCCTGTGAATTCTGGGAAAGCTTTTCAAATTCTTCCCCACATCTCTTAATTGATAATTTCTGATAATTCAAAACTATTTCCCAAACATTTTTCAGATAATGGAATAGATCATTTTCAGAATTAATATCTTCCTTTAAGTCTTTTGTATTTTGTTCAATATATTTGACTCTGTACTGTATTTTCATGGGCTACAAGTTGTCAGTATTTACATGTTTTCCTTTACCATCATTTGAATTGTAATCTCTTCGACATTGTTGATCAAGAGATGGGGTATGTTAATTCTATTTCTATCTTTTTGACGGTGCCACTGTGTCTTGAATAACGTAATTCATTATAAGTTTTGAACCTGGAAAATGGGAGTCTTCTGACTTAGTTTTTGCGTTTCATTATTGTGGCTATTCTGTAACTCTTGAATTTCCAATGGATTCTACTGTCAGTTTGCCAATTTCTGTGAAAACTCCAGGTAGAATTACAGTAGTGAAAAAAGTGAAAGTTTCAGTGGCTCAGTCATCTCCAGCTCTGCAATTCTGTGGACTGTGGCTGACCAGGTTCCTCTCTCCATGGAATTCTCCAAGTATAAAAACTGAAGTGGTAGCCATTCCTTCTCAAGGGATGTATCAGATCTTTCAATTAACCTTGGGACTCTTGACATCTCAACAATAGTGTCTTCCAATTTGTGAATATGTGATGCCTCTCTACTTATGCAAATCTTCCTTAATTTCTTTTGGAGATGTTTTATAGTTTTCAGTGCACAAATCCTACACTTCTTTTGCTTAATTTTTTCTTGAACTTTTTATTTGATAATATGCAAGAACATAAATGAAATTTGTTTATTGTTAATATATAGTAGTACAACTGATACTTTATACTGATTTTATAATCTACAATCTTGTTAAACTCATGTATTATTTCTGAGAGTGTGTGTGTGAAATCTTTTGTAGTTTCTGCATCCACTAGTATGCCATGTGTAAAAAAAATGCAAACATTTCTATATTTGGCAAAACATAACTCTATTTCCTTGATGTTTACATGTCTCATAGTTTTTGTCGAAATCTGAACAATTAGTATAATGTAGTAACTATGCAAATAAGACTTTTGTTGGTTTGTGTGAAAGTGTGTAAATTTCCTGACTATTCTGTAAAGTCTGGATCATATATTGTCACTGATCTCTCTCTTTGATTAGCTTAGGGGTTGGCTAATAAATCCACATATTTTACTTAGATATCTTGATCCAGTATATCTCCTAGATGTTACTGAGTGGTTGCATGCTTTAGGCACACCTTTAGTACTCCTTCAGTTCACAGTAGTGCCTAATTCTTCACTTTGAAGTTTCAAGATTGGCCAGAGGTGAGATTTTAGGGCCTCTTCAGATCTTCCTGGACATATGAACTGCCTCAAATATGACCTTCCAGATTCTCAGGAATATGGTAGAGCTTTTCAAAACCTCCTGTGAACATCTCATTTTCCAATTTTTCTTTTAAGTTTTTGGTTGTTTTCCCATTTGCCCCAATTGTTAGCACTGGCTCAAGCAGTTGTGGTTGTAAACCATTGTGGCTGATTATTTCAAGCAACTGTCCAGGGATGAAAACTTTTCACTCTGAATTCTGACTCAGGTTAAACAAGAGCAAGCTGTCCAATTTGGGTTTACAGGGAACTTACAGGCAATGTCAGAAAAAAAATCTGTACGAACGAGGCTCTATAGAGTACTCCAAATTTATTCTGCCTCGTCAGGGCACTAACTTCAGGATGTGCTTCTCATTCACCTGTTTTATATAGATGTACTTGATGAATGTTATCCTGTTTATGCAGTGAGCAGAAGGTAGCTCTCTCAAGATAAAAAATGCTATAAAACTTTGTGTAAAATTTATATTTACTAGAAAATGTTAGATGCATTTTTTATTTTTCTTTTTTGTATTCAAGTATAGTTCATTTACAATATTGTGTTAGTTTTAGGTGTATAGCATAGTAATTCAGTATTTTTGTAGTGTATATTCCGTTATAGGTTACAATAAGGTGATGGATATAATTCCCTGTGCTATGCAGTAAATACTTTTTGCTTATCTGTTTTTTATATGTCGTAGCTTGTAACTGTTAGTTCCATATTTTCTTAAGACAGAATAAGCCAAGATCACCCAATATCATTATCTCAATCACCACAATTTTAGGGCAGTTTAAATTATACCTCCTGACATATTATTTATTTAGTAAATACCAATTGAAGTGAAAAAGTTTTAGTCACTCAGTCATGTCCTACTCCTTGAGATCCCATGGACTGTAGCCCACCAACCTCCTCTGTCGAATTCTCTAGGCAAGAACACTGGAGTGAGTAGCCATTCCCTTCTCCAGGGGATCTTCCTGATCCAGGGTTCGAACCCAAGTCTTCTGCATCTCCTACACTGGCTGGCAGATTCTTTACTGTCTGATCCACCAGGGAATATACACATAAGAACATCTATCCAATAATAGTCTAGTCATCCTTTAAAAAGAATTAGGGAGGCTTTTCCTACCTGATAAGATGGTATATTTTTAAGAAATCATGGTAATAAAACAGTGTAGTGTGAGCATCATAGTAAACAAATTAAACAGAATGGAAACTTTAAAAAAAAAACACATATGAATGAATTTATTTTGTGATAAAGTATCACAAAAATTGGACATAGTATGGACTGTTTAAGAGATGATGGTGGAAAAACTGTCTTGGAGAAGAGTATAATTTTGGATCTCTATTCATCACTATATATACTATGTCTAAGAACAGTAAAACTGTAAGAGTAATAGAGTAAAACCAAGGAAAATATCTTTGTATCTCTGGGTTTGATAAGAGATTTTAATGAAGCATTTGAAAGCACATATAAAAGGCAAAAAATAAAATTCTCATTCAGTGTTGTCATATTTACTATTTTCCAAAGACACAGTTGAAAATTAAGCTGGGGATGATAGATAAATAGAATATATTTGCAAAGTTAGTGCCTGGAAAATATTTTATATTTATAATATAGAAGTTCATATAAACAAAATAAAAGCAGAGACCCGATACAAAGAGGGCTAAGCTTATTGACAAGCAATTAAGAGCCACTTTTATCACACTTTTGCTTTTTAGTGTATATTTTTAAGATATTTGTTTCAACATAGTATGTGAAAGCAGATAATTGGAACCATCCTTGTGAATGACCACTAAAAATAAGTAATGTTAAATAAAGTAGGATATATGTAATACCTATGATGCCATAACAGGTAGTAAAAGCAATAGATAAACAAGAGGTACTCAAGAGCATATGGATGGACTTTAAAATATGAAGATGAGTCAAAATATTATTGTATTATTATTGCTAAATGCTATATATGTAGCTATACAATACAAACATAAAAGAAAAATACATTATACTTTAAAATATGTTAGAGTGTCTTTTGGAGAAAATAGGAGTATTGAAAGAATGTGGAGAGTAGAATGGGGAAATAAATGCTTAATTCTTGCACTACAAGTCCAAAATGGTAAGAGGAAAAATTTTAAAAAGAGGCACAAAAACAAAATTATTCCAACCTAATGGGTAAATGGAGAAGGAAATGGCAATCCACTCCAGTACTCTTGCCTGGAGAATCCCAGGGACAAGGGAGCCTGGTGGGCTGTCGTCTATGGGGTTGCACAGAGTCAGACACGACTGAAGCGACTTAGCAATGGGTAAAATTTTAAATTTATCTTGACCTGTGACATGGTGACGTTATACTATTCCTCCTACAATTTCTCTTCACAATGAAACTATTATTCATATAATAAGTACATGTTAATTTCACGGATGATGGTACCTAATATTTTGGATGTATTTTTCTGTAATACCAATATAATAAGGAAATCTATTTCATAGTGTTGCTACTGGAGAAGGCAATGGCACCCCACTCCAGTACTCTTGCCTGGAAAATCCCATGGATGGAGGAGCCTGTTGGGCTGCAGTCCATGGGGTCGCTAAGAGTCAGATACGATTGAGTGACTTCACTTTCACTTTTCACTTTCATGCATTGGAGAAGGAAATGGCAACCCACTCCAGAGTTCTTGCCTGGAGAATCCCAGCGACAGCGGAGCCTGGTGGGCTGCAGTCTATGGGGTTGCACAGAGTCAGACACGACTGAAGTGACTTAGCAGCAGTGTTGCTATAAAGATTATATAATTTAATACGTGAAAATATTTAGAGCAATGTTTAGGACATGGCTCAGATGGTAAAGCATCTGCTTCCAATGTGGGAGACCTGGGTTCAATCTCTGGGTCAGGAAGAGTCCCTGGAGAAGGAAATGGCAACCCACTCCAGTATTATTGCCTAGAAAATTCCATGAACTGCAGAGCCTGGTAGGCTACAGTCCATGGGGTCACATAGAGTTGGACACAACTGAGCAACTACTTAAGTAAGTTAAGTAAAATGCTCTGCAAAATTGCCTTCTTGAAATTTTTTGACTGTTAACACACGTGAAGAAAAAATAAAATTATAAAATAAATATATATTATATACTTTTAGAATAAAGGGCATTATGATATTATTTACACATGTATTAAGTGATTTGAAATTTGAATTCAATATCATTTCACTTATTTTTTGAGGTTTATTGGGAGTCTCAATCTTGAACTGGCTTTTGAAAAATTTGGCTAATAGCTAAATATTCCTATATAAATATGCCTATATAAAGAATGTATATGTAATACATATATAAATATATATATATATATATACAAACATATATATATATATACATGGCTGCAGGAGAGGCAAGTTCAATCCTGGGATTGAGAAGATCCCCTGGAGTAGGAAATAGCAACTGATTCCAGTTATCTTGCCTGGATGGACAGAGGAGCCTGGGGGGCTATGGTCCCTGGGCTCCCAAAGAGCTAGACATGACTGATCACACACATACCTCTCATTTAAATAAAATGGTAACATATAGCCGAAATAGCCTAGAAGGAGAACTGGATTCATTTGAATGTTAATTTCAACATTCACACGTCTTTAGAACTTTGGCTTTATTTATGTATACTCTGAAGTTTTTGTTATTTTTCCCCTCTATAAGTCACTTTCACAATTAAGATAGCTCATCTGATGAGTTAAAATATATGTAACAGTTCCTAAACTCCCATCACTGTACTATTCCAAGTCATTCAATATTCTGTTCATTCTCAAAAAATTAGACAAAGCTTCTGCCCTCATTTATTTAGCAAAATTTCCTGAATGCCACATGGCCTAGATTAGGTCTCATGATCATCTCAGAACTGCATTCTATAGCTGGAATAATGGGAGTAATTCTTAGAGCTTGTGATGACTCATTCCCATAGATCTTTAGAGAGTGCAATAGAGATGCTATTACACAAAAGAAAATATGGGTGCTTTAGTGAGAATTCTAGGGGGTGAGTCTTGTGTAAGAAACCAGCAAATATTAACTTTAGAATGAATACCTTAAACCAATAATAATTCTATATATTCCCTCTATGGTCTTTTTTTTTTTTAATATAAAATCTTACTCAAATGGAGTCAATCAAATCTGACTCCATTTCATCTCTGCTTTCCTTTTGCATTTAAAAGATTTTCTAGCATGTCTATGTTCTTGGCTCCTCCTGTGTCAGTATTTCAGATACTGACAAATCCATTGGTTCCTCTTACTAATGTTGTTCACAGATATTTAGATGTTCTACTGTAACAGACAAAAGTGGAGAGGCACATAATTTTTGTCTGAAAAACAATCTGCTCTACAAAGATAGTCAATGCTGTATTTATGATATTCTTATTATAGACAAACAAAAACAAGTGCATAAAGTTTGATTAAATCTGTTCACCTGTGAAATTTTCAGGGTCAAGCTAAAGAGTGTGTGTTGGTTGCAAAATCTAACTACATGTTCAATTTTCCCTACAGTGCAATACAAAGAAACAGTGATACTGACACTCTGAGGAGGATGGTCAACATGATACTGGAAATGTCCCTGATAATGAGTGACTATGGGTATTAAATACTATAATTTAAGTAAAATGCTCATTGTTGTTGTTCTGTGGCCAAGCTGTGTCTAACTCTGCAACCTTATGTATTGCATCATCCCAGGATTCCCTGTCCTTCACAATCTCTCAATTTGCTCAAACTCAAGTCCATTGAGTCATTGATTCCATCCATCCATCTCATCCTCTGTCACCCTCTTCTTCACTTACCCTCAATATTTCCCAGCATCATGGTCTTTTCCAGTGAGTTGATTCTTCACATCAGTTGGCCAAAGTATTGGAGCTTGAGCATCAGTCCTTCCAGTGAATATTCAGTACTGATTTCCTTTGGATTGACTGGTTTGATCTCCTTGCAGTTCAAGGGACTGAAGAATTTTTTCCAGCACCAGTTTGAAAGCATCAGTTCTTCAGTGCTCAGCTTTCTTTATGGTTCAACTCTCACATCCGTACATGACTACTGGAAAAACTTTAGCATTGATTATATGGACCTTTGTTGGCAAATATATTATTTTAATTATTAAATATTTTCTTATCTTGAATGCATATATATGAAATATATGAAAAATGAAATATGTATTTGGTCTTTTCCCCCAGTTCTTGACGGACAGATTCTAAAACCCTTGCAATTTCCTAGGTGATAGGAACATTTGTTGTTCTAATGTGACTACTCTTGGTAGGCTTCTGGATAGCTTCACAATGGGAACAGATCATCAGAAAGACCAAGTCATGGTAAGAAGCTTGGAACTTTCAGCCTCATTCTCCAGAGAAAAGAGAGGGGCCAGAAACTGATTTACAATCAATCATATCTATGTGATGCTGCTGCTGCTAAGTCGCTTCAGTCATGTCTGA
This sequence comes from Bos javanicus, assembly GCF_032452875.1. Lineage (NCBI taxonomy): Eukaryota > Metazoa > Chordata > Mammalia > Artiodactyla > Bovidae > Bos > Bos javanicus. The sequence goes on from NC_083878.1 coordinate 57,745,975, forward strand.
CTCTGTGCGACCCCACAGATGGCAGCCCACCAGGCTCCCCCGTCCCTGGGATTCTCTAGGCAAGAACACTGGAGTGGGTTGCCATTTCCTTCTCCAATGCATGAAAGTGAAAGTGAAGTCGCTCAGTTGTGTCCTGTGTCCGACTCTCCGTGACCCCATGGACTGCAGCCTACCAGGCTCCTCTGTCCATGGGATGAAGCATCCAAAAATATCCCCTAACTACAAGGTTCCAGAGTTTCCAGATTTGTGCACAATTGAAGGTGGCACCCTCCAACTCCACAAGGACATTTCCAAACCTTATCTTATATACATCTTCATCTGACTATTCATCTGTATTCTTTATCATATCCTTTATAATACATTGGCAAATGTAAGCAAATATTTACTTGAGTTCTGTGAGTTGTTATAGCAAATGTAGAACAAGCTTCAGGGACTGTTCAAACCCGCAATTTATATCTAGTTGGGCAGAAGTACAGGCCATAACCTGGGACTTGGAACTGCTGTCTAAAGTGGAGGATGGTCTTGCAGGACTAACCCCTTAACCTGTGGGTTCTATGCTAATTTCAGGTAGTAAGGTCATGATTGAATTATAGGACAGCTGGTTGGTGCCTGAGAGTGGGACATTGGGTGAGACTGGGGGAAAAGCCCACATATTTGGCATCAAAAATAGCATATGTGTAGAGGAAACACATTTTTATTTTAACCTATACAACTCAAAGTATGTTGTTCTACAAAGCAATAGCTGTGACCATACTTTGCTGGTCATTTTTATTAGCGGTTGTTTTATTTAATCTTAAAAATTCATTTGAATTTTTTGTCTTTTCTCACACCTACTTTTTTAAACCTCTTTTTGTTTTTATGTATGTCTATTCTTCTAGACTCTTCACCAGTTTTGGCTTTACATTGTGCAGTTTATTGGATTTCAGAATCTGTGGGTTAATATATAAACAGAAAAAGACATATGTTCTGAGAAGAAAAATATGATAAGATAAAATAGAAAATGCAAAGCAAGTGTATAATTTGTTTGTGGTTTTAAATTTAATAGTATAATTCTATATGGGATGAGAATAGTTTAATCAAGCCACTATTTCGAATGTTAAGAACTACATATCTAGCATTAATAACCCAATCATATAGTATTGTGAACTTATAATTCTGTGTAATTTCAATGATTTATCTAATCAGAGATTAGGTTTTGTATTCAATTATATTTTATTTGAAGATGTATGAGAATCCTGAATTTCTTGAAAGCTGTAACAGAACTTTGTTTTTTAATGACTTGCACCTGTTTTTTGATGAACACTTAGTGTCAAGAACTATGAGGGGTCTCACAATTTTACTTTTTTTGCTCAGCCATGAAGTCGTGTCTGACTCTTTGTGACCCCATGAACTGCAGTATTCTAGTCTTCCCCATCCTTCATCCTTCACTATCTCCCAGGGTTTGCTCAATTTGATATCCATTGAGTCAGTAATGTCATCCAACTATCTCACCCTCAGTGACCCCCTTTTCTTGCCCTCAATCTTTCCCAGCATCAAGATCTTTTCCAATGAGTTGGCTCTTTGCATCAAGTGGTCAAAGGTTTGGAACTTCAGCTTCAGCATTAGTCTTTCTAATGAGTACTTAGGGTTGATTTCTTCTAGGATTGACTGGTTTGATCTCCTTGGTGTCCAAGGGACTCTCAAGAGTCTTCTCCAGCACTGCAATTCATTCAACTTTCTTTATGGGCAAACCAATAATTTATCTTACCACAGTTTTTATAGATACCAGCAGAAGATAAGAAACTCTTGGGCCAAAGTGAAAAGTCCTTATTACTCATCGTAAAAAGGCAGTGTGAGCTTAATACTCACATCTCTTCCCTTTGTCCCCAACATCTTACCAGGCTAACATGGATGAGCCCTTATTGGATGCTACATACATAGTGGACTGTGCCACAGCTGATCAATAGGACATCTATTTCTTATAATAGATTTATAAAACCATACTGTGGATTAAAATCTTAAATATAAAAAACAAAATTTTTAAATGTTCCAAAAAATAAATGAGAATGTATTGCTACTGTAGGTTGGGAAGAAATTTAAAAACAATATATTACAGTCAATTACATAAGTGCTAAATTTAACTAAATTTGCAAAATTTCATGTATATGTGTTTATACAATCTTAAGACATCATTTAAAAGCTTGGAATATATTTGCCAAACATGAAATTTATAAAGACACATGGAGAGATTTATAAATCAGTAATAAAATGAAAAATAAGAAAATACAAAATCAGCACAACTCCTGAACTGACATTTCAGGAAGAAATAAACACACAAATGACTAACATGTCAAAAGACCTTGATATTCAATAATTATTAGAAAATGCACAATAAAATTAATTTGCAACACTATTTTAGATATACTCAATACAATAAAATGAAAAAAAATGTTTTTAAAAGATATATGCTTGTAGAATAGGAAATTTTAATTACTAAGATTGAAAAGAATTTGCATTACACAAATAAAATTGAAGTTACATACATAAAAAGATGCAGAAAACTCACTTCTAATTATATATTCTAGTTACACAAAAGGAAAGATGCTCATGACAAAATTTTTAAGTAACAGCAAAACCAGTGCATAGCACAAATATCTGTAACCACGAGGATGAAGAAAAAGTGTGATATAGTCAAAAGAAACGTATAGTAGTAAAAAAAGAATGAACTATAGTTCCATTCATCAACATAAGTAATATGTAAATATAATATTAAACAAATCCATACTTATAGAATATATACTGTTTTCACTTTATGTGAAGCTTCAATCCTACAAAACTAAGCTCTATATTAATCAGAAATGCTATTATAAAATAATGATTAAATAATAAATAAAAATTAAAAATAAGATATAACTATAAAAACATCATAGATAAAAGCAATATATTAAATTATGAAATACATGAACAGTGAAAACCTAGATGAAAGTTATACCTTACTAGGCTTATAGGTATATTTCCAAAGTTAGCATGATAATAAACCAAATAATTGCTAATGAATTTGATATGATATACAGTCTAAAATAGCTGCTCAAGTAAATACTTAAATACTCTTTTATTGCTGAAACAAATATTTTCCAATATAGTGAATTAATTTCATTTTTAGACATTCAATGTTCAATGATAAAAAAGGATTCCTGATATGTTCACAAGTGTCAGGAAACAAACATTTTTCTTTTAGGGCAGAACATACATTTCACAAAATTTCTGGAGAGATAGCTGATTAACATATCAAAATCATCAATGTTTGCACCAAAGTTTTCTTTTTATAAATCCATACATCAAGAAAATAATTATATTAAAAATTGTAACATATAAATTCTGACATTTATTATACTGTTTGTACAGTACCCAAATGTGGAAACACACAAAAAATTTGTTTAAAAAATGTTTATACAGCTTTAAAATAGGAAAACTTTATCCTTTGAAAAATGTATACAAACATTTTCTTCCTCCAAACAAAACAGTTTCTCCCTCAAAAAATTCAGATATGTTGGTTAATGTACACAACCTGTGTGTTTATGAGAGAATATATTTGATCTTTTACTTAAAAAAATATTCAGGTAATATTCACTAAAATTATTTTAAAGTTAGAAGGGTAACATTTTAAATAGCAGTGGAAATATGACAATAAAATGCTATAAGAATATAATCAAAGAACTTTATGACATGTTAATTGTTAGAGTATTAAGCATATAGACCCACCCAGGGCACCACAGCCACAGGCCAGTGGTCAGCACCAGGCCTCAGTCCTGCAGTCCAGGTTGGCCAGGGGTCTGGGCTGCTCACCATTCAGAAACATGATCGGTTCTATGAGGACGTCAAGACTTTCTGAAACTAACACCCAAAAATGATGTCCTTTTCACAGTAGGGAACTGGAATGCAAAAGTAGGAAGTCAAGAGACACTTGGAGCAACAATGGTCAAGATTGGCCTTGGAATACAACATGAAGCAGGGTTTTCCAAGAGTTTTGCCAAGGGAACACACTGGTCATAGAAAACACCCTCTTCCAATAACACAAGAGACAACTCTGCACATGGAGATCAGCAGATGGTCAATACAGAAATGAGATTGATTATATTGTTTTAGCTGAAGATGGAGGAGGTCTATACAGTCAGCAAAAAAAAGTGGAGCTGATATCAAATCATGATCTGTGGCTCGGATCATGAGCTCCTTATTGAAAAATTCAGGCTTCAAATGAAGAAACCAGGGAAAATCACTAGGCCATTTAGGTATGACCTAAATAAAATCCCTTAATTTTACAATTTGTCGTTCTTCATTTGCTCAGTCATGTCTGACTATTTGTGACCCCATGGACTGAAACACACCAGGCTTCCCTGTCCATCACCAACTTCCAGAACTTGCTCAAATTCATGCTGTTCATGGGGTTCTCAAGGCCAGAATACTGAATTGGTTTGCCATTCCCGTCTCCAGTGGACAGCGTTTGACAGAACTCTCCACAATGACCTGTCTGTCTTGGGTGACCCCACATGGCATAGCTCTTAGTTTCACTGAGTTAGACATCACCGTGATCCAAGGGACCAATTTAGTTTTCTATAGTTGTGGTTTTCATTCTATCTGCTCTCTGATAGATGAGGATAAGAGGCTTGTGGGAGCTTCTTGATGGGAGGGACTGGCTGTGGGGGAATGTGGGTCTTGCTCTGATGGGTAGGGCCATGCTCAGAAAATCTTTAACCCAATTTTCTGTTGATAGTTGGGGCTGTGTTCCCACCCTGTAGCTTGGCCTGAGGCCAAACTATGGTAGGGGTAATGGCAGTAATGACACCTCCTTCGTTAGGGCTTATGCCAGGATTGTTGTAGTCAGTGCCCCTAACCCCAAGGCAGACCACTGTCGACCCACACCTCTGCCAGAGACTCCTGGACGTTCATAGGCAAGTCTGGCTCAGTCTCTTGTGGGGTCACTGTGCTCAGGGCATTTCAAATAGAAATGTGCAAGATATTGCAGAACACATACTGTACATCACTCCTCTGCTCACAGGATGGATCATCAGATGTCATTTCCAATACACAAGCTTGAAAATTAATTTATTATAAATTTCAAGATCATAACAGGAAAACATTAAACCAATTATGGAATCATGAGTAATTACACAGCTTGAACACCCACGACTGGCCCTGTTAACTACTGGTTTGAACTTCTGAGATATTCTTCCTTTTTCATTATCCATGATAAAATATAAAGTTAAGTATTGAAAAAGTTGCTGTCCTTGAGGGCTATGTTGTTGACTAACTCCTTCTCTGGCCATGGACTATGTGGGCTCTTGAGTGTTTTGATATTTAAGTATTTGGAGAAGGCAATGGCACCCCACTCCAGTACTCTTGCCTGGAAAATCCCATGGACCGAGGAGCCTGGTCGGCTGCAGTCCATGGGGCTGCTAAGAGTTGGGCATGACTGAAGGGACTTAGCAGCAGCAGCAGCAGCAGGTTATGTTAGTTTTTTCTTTATCAGTGTAATTTCCTCAAAAATGAAATAGACTTCTGAACTATTTGCTTACAGTGAGCTCTGTGAGTCAGTAACTTTAACTAAAGCTCTTTCCCAGATATACTTAGTAAAACAGACATTTATTTTCTTATTTATATTCCATAACTTAATGGTGGCTATTTGAAGCAATCGACTTGGGTGGGAATGGAAACCCTTAATTTGATCTTTATGGATATTTAACTCTGCCATTTATTGGGAAATACTAAAGGGATATTGCCATTTAAATGATTTTTTGTTTTGTTTTTGCTTTTTGTTTTTAAACCGAGTTTCCTGCTTTTTAGGGTCCAGAAGCATTCAGTGTTTTCATCTCTCAAGGCACATGTTTCTATACTCTTTTTCCTTTCATTGATTTTGCATTTGAAACCAGCAAATTCTTGCCTGAGCTCATATCTTATATAGTATTTTGGAAGTGCAAAAATTACTGACATCCCGCATCATAGCTGTTAATTCCATCTATTGCTTTGGTTTACTTGTCAGACAACTCTACATCCCACGTGTTGGACATTGTATTCGGCAGCTTTGCATACCTATGTATATTTTATTACACAGGAAATTGTCATTAGATATATAAATCTCTGTTTAGATGTTTTGTCTTCCCGTAATACTCAGGAACATTAAGGAAAAAGGCTCTTGGATTGGTCTCTTATCTTCTTATATCCAGTTTTGTTGTTAAAACTATAAATAGCATTATTTCTCTTCTTTCATGGATTTTTTTTCTTTCTCTGTGCCGTATTTTTCATTTTCCTTAAATGATGCTATTACATGTAAAGGGTTGCCATTTTTATTCTTATTTAGGATTCAAGTCTATTTCAAAGTTTCCTTTAAATTGAAAATGGATTATAATTATTTTACACCTATAATCTTGCTATACTTTTTTTAAGAAACATTTGTTGGGTGATCTGTTTTCAGCTTCACTCTAGTCCTAGCAGTGCTTTAAAAAAAAAAAAAAAGGCAAACAAATAAAAATTTTAAAAAATCAATGAACATTATACTGTTGTTGGATGGAATGCTATATAAATGGAAAATAGGTCAACTGAATTAATCGTATTCAATAAGTGTTTTATATTCTTGCTGGTTTTCTACTTGTTCTCTCAGTTACAATGAAAAGGAGTGAACTGACCAAGTGTAGTTCTGATTTTGTTTATTTTTCACTTCACTTCTATCAGTTGTTTATTCATCTATATTAAATTTCTTATGTTAGGCACATAGCGATTTAGGATCAACTGACCGTTTTTATCATAAATATTTCTTTTTACTGGTAATTTTCCTTGTTTCAAATTCTACTTTTTTATGATATTAATATAGTTACTTAAGCTTTTTGAAATTATGTTTTCATGGCATGTCCTTTTCTTTTTTGCCATTTTACCTGTCAATATAATTATATTTCAAATGGATTTCTTATTTGTAGCAGAGAGCCAGGGTCTTTCTATCCAATCCAATAATTCATGTCATTAAAATAACATGTTTAAACCATTTACTTTTAATGTAAGTATTTATGTGGCTGAATTTAATTTTGAATTTTTATTGCTTATATTTATCTTGTTTGTTTCTTGTCTGTTTCACATTTTCTACATTCATTTATATTTTTTTTAGCATTTGGATAATTGTGTTATCAGTCAGTTCAGTCACTCAGTTGTGTCCGACTCTTTGCAACCCATGGACTGTGGCACACCACACTTCCTTGTCCATCACCAACTCCCAGAGCCTACTCAAACTCATGTCCATTGCGTCAGTGATGCCATCCAACCATCTCATCTTCTGTTGTCTGCTTCTCCTCCTGCCTTCAGTCTTTCCCAGCAACAAAGTCTTTTCCAATGAGTTGGTTCTTCACATCAGGTGGCCAAAGTATTGGCACTTCAGCATCAGTCCTTCCAATATATGTCCTTCCAACCTTTGATTGATTCATGTTGATGTCTGGCAAAAATCAACTCAACATTGTAAAGCAATTATCCTCCAGTTAAAAATAAATAAAAGAAAAAGTTAGTGTGTCTCACTTTATTGCAATATTTGCTTTATTGTGGTGGTTTGGAACCAAAACAGCACTGTCTCCCAGGTGTGCTTATAAAGGGTGAGGGGAAAGAAAAGAGACCTATGCACGTGATGCTTTTAAATGTTTTACAAAGTTCCACAACGCTAACCTTATGTAGTTTGTGACAGGTTTGGTGTTTGCCAGATATTAACATGAATCAGCCATAGATGTACATATGTTCCCTCCCTTAAGAAACTAACATTTTGTTTACACAGGTTATACAAATTTACATTTAGTCTATTAAGTGTACAATAGCATTATGCCTAAAACATGTAAATACCTTACTTAAAAATAATTTATTGCTAAAAAATGCCAATATGATATAATATTAATATCAAAGATACTGATCATAGATCACCAGAGCAAATGCAATAATAATGAAAAAAAAATTACATTTATTTGAATCCTGCAACTTTACCAAATTCACTGGTAAACTATAGAAATTTTCTGGTGGCTTCTTAGGATTTTCAATCTTTGAAAGTGAAAGTGAAGTCGCTCAGTCATGTCCGACTCTTTGCAACCCTGTGAACTGTAGCCCACCAGGCTCCTCCATCCGTGGGATTCTCCAGGCAAGAATACTGGAGTGGGTTGCCATTTCCTTCTCCAGGGGATCTTCCAGACCCAGGGATCAAACCCAGGTCTCCCGCATTGTGGGCAGACACTTTAACTTCCGAGCCACTAGTATTATGTAATCTGCAAATAGTGACAGTTTTACTTCTTTATTCAAAACTATGTTGAATAAAAGTGGGGAAAAAAGTGGTTGACAGTGGACATCTTGGCCTTGTTGCTAATCTTAGAGGCAATGCTTTCAAATTTTCACCATTGAGAATGATGTTTTCTGTGGGTTTGTCATATATGACCTTTTTGTTGACGTGGATTCCACCTCAACAAGGTGGAGAGTCCACATCTTGGAGAGTTTTTATCAAGGTGTGATTTGTGACCCAAGATGTGATCTATCCTAGAGAATGTTCCATGTGCACTTGAAAAGCAAGTACATTTTGATGCTTTCAGATGGAACGTCCTATAAACATTTATTAAGTCTGATCTGTGTCATTTAATGTGTCATTTAAGATTTGTATTTCCTTATTAATTATCATCTGGATATTCTGTCCATTTATGCAAGTGTAGTGTTGAAATCGCTCACTCTTATTGTGTGCATAGATTTCCCATTTTAGAGCTATCATAATAGCATTCGTGTTATGTATTGAGGTGCTCTTGTATTGGATGCATAAATATTTACAACTGTTATATCATCTTCTTGGACTGATCCTTTGATCATTAGATAGTGTCCTTCCTTGTCTTTTATAATAGTCTTTATTTTAAAGTCTATGAAAATACTACTCTAGCTCTCTTTTGATTTCTACTTCCATGAAATATCTTCCATCTCCTCACTTTCTCTCCACATGTATCCTGAGGTCTGAAGTGAGTCTCTTATAGACAGGATACGTATGGGTTTTGTTTTTCTATCTAGTCAGTCTGTGTCTTTCAACTGGAGCATTTAGCATTTAAGACAATTATCAGTATGTATGTTCTTATAGCCAATTTCTTAACTGTTTGGTATTTGGTTTTGCATATCTTTTTTTGTTTTGTTTTTCCCCTTCCTCTTTTTTTCTCTTTTGCCTAGTTTAGTTCTTTTAGCAATTGTTGTAAAACTGGTTTGGTGGTTATGAATTCTCTTAGCTTTTGCTTGTTTATAAAGTTTTTGACTTCTTTGTTGAATCGAATTAGGGTGTTGCTGGGCAAAGTATTCCTGGAAACAAGTTTTTTTCTTCCATCATCTTAAATGTATCCTGCCACTTCCTACTGATTTGCAGAGTTTCTGTTGAAAAATCAGCTGATAAACTTATGGTTATAATATACAATTCACCTATATATTATTTGTTGATTTTTTTTTCTTTTTGCTTTTAATATTGTTTCTATTTAATTATGTTCAGTTCAGTTCAGTTCAGTCGCTTAGTCGTGTCCAACTCTTTGCGACCCCATGAATCGCAGCACACCAGGCCTCCCTGTCCATCACCAACTCCTGGAATTCACTCAGACTCATGTCCATAGAGTCAGTGATGCCATCTAGCCATCTCATCCTCTGTCATCCCCTTCTCCTCCTGCCCCCAATCCCTCCCAGCATCAGAGTCTTTTCCAATGAGTCAACTCTTCTCATGAGGTGGCCAAAGTACTGGAGTTTCAGCTTCAGCATCATTCCTTCCAAAGAAATCCCAGGGCTGATCTCCTTCAGAATGGACTGGTTGGATCTCCTTGCAGTCCAAGGGACTCTCAAAAGTCTTCTCCAACATCACAGTTCAAAAGCATCAATTCTTCGGCACTCAGCCTTCTTCACAGTCCAACTCTCACATCCATACATGACCACAGGAAAAACCATAGCCTTGACTAGACGGACCTTTGTTGGCAAAGTAATGTCTCTGCTTTTGAATATGCTATCTAGGTTGGTCATAACTTTTCTTCCAAGGAGTAAGCATCTTTTAATTTCATGGCTGCAATCACCATCTGCAGTGATTTTGGAGTCCAAAAAAAATAAAGTCTGACACTGTTTCCACTGTTTCCCCATTAATTTTGTTAGTTTGAGTATTATGTCTCTTGGGATGTTCCTTCTTGAGTTTGTCCTGTTAAGACTCTGTGCTTCCTGGATGTGGGTGACTATTTCCTTTCTCATATTAGGAATGTTTTTGACTGTTATCTCTTCACATATTTTCTGACCTCCTTTCCCTCTTTATTACTCTTCTGGGACCCCTATAACTCAAATGTTGGTCTGTTTAATGTTGTTCCAGAGGTCTCTGGGACTGTTCTCATTTCTTTTTATTATTATTATTTTTTCTTTACTGTGTTCTGCACTAGAGGTTTCAACCATTCTCTCTTTCAGGTCATTTATCTGTTCTACTTTTTTAGTTGTTTTGCTATTGATTAGTTGATTTGCTAGTACTTTTCCATTTCAGTTACTGTCTTATTCACCTCTGTGTGTTCATTCTTCAGTTCCTCTAGGTCTTTCTTAACCTTTTTAATATCTTCCCAATCTGTTCCTCTTTTCTGCTTCTGAGATCTTGAATCATCTTTACTATCATTATTGTGGATTATTTTTCAGGTGGATTGCTTAGCTCCTCTTCATTTAGTTGTTATTGTAAGTTTTATCTTGCTCCTTCATCTGCAATATATTTCCCTGTTACCTTATTTTGTCAGACTTGTGTGTTTGTGGTCTCCTTACCACAGGCTGCTGGATCATAGTTCGTCTTGCTTCTGGTGTCTGACCCCTGATGAGTGAGTTTGGTCCAGAGGCTTGTGCTATTATCCCCTTGTTAGAGGGTTTGATTGTTGTTGTGTTGATCAGAGCCAATACTAGACAGGGGGTGGGACCTCCCCTTTGCTCTGTGGTTGTCCTTGCCTTGTCAGGCATGAGGTTTGCTCTCTGGTTGGTGGAGTAGAGGCCCCAGATCTGTCCCTTAGGTGTGATTCTGATCTGCAGTATTAAGTAAAAAGGATTAGATAATTCCAACTGCAAGAGCTTCCCTGGTGGCTCAGATGTTAAAAAAAAAAAAATCTGCCTACAATGTGGGAGGCCAGGGTTTGATCCCTGGGTCTGGAAAATCCTCTGGAGAAGGAAATGGCTACCCACCCAGTATTCTTGCCTGGAGAATTTCATTGACAAATGAGCCTCATGGCTACAGTCCACAGGGTCACAAAGTGTTGGACACGACTCAGGAACTAACACTTTCACTTTCACTTCACTGCAAGAGCAGCCACTGAGTTTTCTTCCTCTGGAACTGTTTACCTGCGATTGTACTGTTGTTTCCCCTTTCACAAATCGTGTGGGCTCACAAGTACACTATTGTTGGCACTGCTCTCAGTCCTGTGTTAACTGTGGATATGCAAGCAGTTGGCCTTGATGATTCTCAGGTGCTATTTTCACCCAGCATTGGCACAGATGAACTGAAATTAGGTTCCAGTACTGCAGTAGCTGTTTACCTTGACTCACTGTAGGAGCTATGGAGGAAGTTCAAACTCTGGTTTGGCCCTACCCCTACACATGCATACCCACCAAGCTCATAACTACTAATGCCAAACCTGTGATAGGGAGTTTGACTGGTGTCGTGATGACCAGAGCCTGCCCTGGGTACTGAGTGGGCCTCACCTTTGTTCTATGTTTGTCACTGCTCCATTAAGGGCAGGATCTTCTCTCTAGTTGCTGTAGAAAGGCTCCAAGATCTGATTCTTAGCTGTATTCATGATCTGTGGTGTGACATAGGTGGGATTGGAACACTCCCACTAAGAGGGAAGACACTGAGTATTATTTTTTTGCAGATTTTCACTTCTGGGTGTGCTCTGTTATGTCATCTTTCACCCTTTGTGCAACTCCTTAGATTACACTGATGTTTGGCACTGCTCTCAGCCCCCTGCCCTTAACGTGGGTGTGCTGACAGTTGGCCTTTATGTCCCAGATGTTACTTTCACCTGACCACCAGGGTTGATCCACTGAAGTCAGGTCCCAGAATTGCAATATTCATGGATCAGGAGCTCTTGTGGGTGTTATAGGGACAGTTCATACTTTAGCCTGGCTCTACTCCCGCATGTTTGTGCCCACAAAAATCTACGGTTACTAAAGTTAGGGCCTTCTTGGCTGCTGGAGCATTTGTCTGTTCAGATGTTTTGCAGGTGCTGAGTTTTTACCAAGCCAGTCATGGGGATGTTAAATTTGCAGTTTGCTCATCTGTGAAGAAACACTTTAGCTTCTCTTCCATGGTTGCATGACCTGCAGTGTTAGCCCTCAGCTAACAGTTGCATGGCCTGTCATATTAACACCACAGCTGTGGTGTTAGCCCTACTTCTACATATGGGTCACTCATAGAATCCTACTACTGAGGCTATTCTGAAGCACTCGGTTCTGCTCCAATGAGGAGACAGTGTGAAGGTGGCATGGCCTCCAGGGTTGCAGAAGCCGTGGTGATGACATGTATTAGGGATTCAGAGACTGCAAGAGATCCAGCCCCATTGGTGATGGGGATCCTGGGAAATCAGGTGGTCACAGGCACAACAGGTCTGGTCCTGTTGAAAGACTTGTCTAGCTTCCAGCTACTGGCACAAGATGGCCAGCTCTAGCAGAGACCTTTCCCATTTCCCAGCAGCATGTGCAAGAGGGTCAGCCGAGATGGGGCTCTTTTCCAGTTCCCTGTTTCAGTATTGGGCCTGTCCCAGGTCTTTTTCTAGCACCCAGTGGCAGACACATGTAGGCTTGCCCTGGAAGAGGCCTTTCCTAGCATTTTGTTATAGGCATAAAAAAGCCAGCCCTGGTGTGGGGTTGGGGAGAGACTGCAAAAGCAGGTCGACCCCCTGCACATCATTCAACAATGGTGCCATGCTTTTGTGGCAGTCTGTTTCCTCCACAAATATTTTCCATCAAAGATCAACTCACTTCCCTCCTTTCAGACTGTCCCCTGCAGCCAGAAACAGTCCTCGCTAAGGTTTGCTTTCCAATCCCCACATTTCAGCACACAGCACTTCATGCACAATGGCAGACATATATCCCAGGCTGGGGTGTGCAGGGTTGTGGCATGGACCGTCTGTATAGGTCCCACTCTATTCTGTGTCCCACAGACATGCTGTTTCACTCTCCTCTGACAGCCCTTCTGTCCCAATTGATGTCCCCATCATTTGAGGGGATTTTCCCAGATGTGAGAAATTTTCCTCTCCTTCAGTACCCTCAAGGGTGCAGGTCCCATCTTATAACCTCTTCTCTCTCTCTCTCTTTTTTTCCCCCCTTCTTTTTTTCATCCTACCCAGCTCTGCAGGGATTTCTCCTATCCTTTCTGGTGTGCAAGATCTTCTGCAAATGTTCAGCCAGTGTTCTGTGAGAATTGTTTCATTTGTAGATGTATCCTTAATGCATTTGTGGAGAAAAATGAATTCCATATCCTCCTACTTGTTAGGGAAATTAAATAGTCTTGTTTAGGCTTCAGAGACAAAGCAGAGAAGACCTCTGACCTTGCTTCTGACCTACCTGAGCACTGCCCTGACTACTGCTAAGGGTGCCAGTCACACCTCTGTGAGTGTCAGTGTTGGAAGAGAAACACAGTAAATAGATAAGAAGATGATCTTGGAATTTGTTAAGTCCCTGGAGGAGGTCTGGCTAGCCACACCCTGGATTTAGCAACATTCCAAGATTTTCAGAACAAAGGAAACAGCATTGTAAAAAAATTAACATAATACAAGAGCTGCAGTTTTGCTCCTAGACTTAGAATTGATATAGGTTTGTGGCCTGGGGATTATAAGTGGGAACCCATGGGACTGCAATCTGAAGTTTCACCCAAGGAGCAGACACACTGCCTGGGATCTTTGACCAAATGGTACTCCAGATAAGCTGTGACATGGGACTTTCCAGGCCGTTTAAGTCTGGATGTTGGTCAAAATCCAGTTTGATGATGTATCTTCTGCTCTTTCTATGTCTTTTTTCTTTTAATATTAAAATATTGAAAGTAAGCTAGATAATTCTCAATAAATATTTATATTATTTATTTGTATGTAACGAGTGGCTTATTTTGTTAACAAATCCTTTGAATCTGAGACGAAAGTGAAAACTTTCAGCCAAACACTGCTGCTCCACATTTTACTTTCTTTCTTTATTATTCCATATGTTTCCTTTTATGACTTCCTATTTCTGTTTCATATTACTAATTGCCTTAGTTGAAAGATTATTATAATTATTTTAATTTCTATTTTTTCTTTTCTATTTATTTCAGTTCATGTTGTATCTATAACATATTTGGTATCTTTCCTTTATAGCAGTTGAACTTGTGAGGTATTCAGTTATTTTAGCAAGCAAACTGAATGTCTGACCATATCAACTTTACTGTCTGGTAAAGTGTAATGGAAAAACGAAAGGTCATATGAAAGTTTGGAACCTTCTCAATGAGTTTAAAGAAGAGGGAATATAAAACTGCTAATTATCTCATCATTTCACCAAGCAATAGTTCTGCTAATGAGCCATGCTTAAAGACTTACAAAGGAACTGGAGTTGGGAAGCATACTCTTTCATTTGCATAGTTTGATGTACCATTGTTGGGGATTTAAAGTCAGAACAGAAGGGGTTGTGGAATGCTTGACATCTAAGAGTCAGTTGCACCCCTTTTATAGTGCCTCACCCAAAGTATCGTGCCAACCCAGCATTATCTGCATTCACAACTGAGGACCCTGGGCTGATCCTGGTCATTTCTGTTGTACAGGTCAAACACTTTCCCAGATAATTTAAGATGATAAAAGATGATAAAAGAACTTAAATCTTTCCCCAAGTGTATTTTCTTTTCAAGGCAATACCACCTTCTCTTCCATAAGTTCACGATATTCTTTATTCTCCCTAGGAGTTTTGCAGATATTGTCTGTCAATTTTCACATCTAGTCTGCCCTGCAATTTCTGTATTTTATTTTCACAGATGATTTTAGAGAATACACATGGCAGCACATTCTATATGCCACCTTGTCAGGAAACTTTCACCTCTTTTACAGTATTATCTATTTTTGAGCTTCATTTAATTTTATCCCTTCAATGATTGTTCAGGAATCCTGTCTTTCAATCCTTATATCACAAGGAACATACTTCAGAAATTTCCTTTTTCATTAGAATTATTTGTATTATTTCCATGCTCCCATTAGATAGCTTTCCAGAATGCTCTTGCTTTTTCCTGTTTCCAGATACTCTGCACACTGTTTTCATCAATAAATATTTTAGAAATCATTACATTCTTATTATTTAAAAGATAAAAGATTCTACTATCTAAAAGTGAGGAGGTATTAAAGTATTATTGAGAGGCATTCAAATGCATAACTATTTCCTATTCTTCACTACCAATATACATATTTATGAAGGAAGCCTGAGCTAGAAATTTGTAAGGAAAAAAAGCAAATGTGAACAAGTGATCTAATGCATATATCAGAGAATGTAGCCTCATTATCATGTAAATAATAGATTCTACTGATGAAATGTTCAGATTACTAGATAATGCAAAGCAATAGATAAGCTGTCTAGTTATAATTTTACCTTAAACAATGCTGAATTAGAGGTAACATACAGCACATCTTACATTTCCCTAACATATCTAAATAATATGCTTTATTATAATGATGCTATAAATGGCCATGATAATAAGAATATACTTACTACACAGGTAGAAGCTATAATTAACAAGTATAGGGTAGTATTACATGTAATACAATCCTAAAGTTCTAGATAGTTGATAAATGTGGTTTTCTGATTAATTATATACTTTAATTTACCAATGAATAACTATTCATTTAACACCTACTCTGTGTGTTTGCAGTGTATATGATAAAAATAAAGTACAAGACACAGTACTGACTAAATACTTATAATGCATTTGAGCAGACAATGCATTCTTTCCTGAAAACAAAAGGGGAGATATACAACACCTGTTATAATTCAGAGAAGAAATAGCAAATATAAAAAGTGTGATTATTCAGATGCTTTACCAAAATGAGAGAATTTGAATACAAACAAAATATAAATGTCATCAGTTAGTTTGAATACAAACAAAATATAAATGTCATCAGTTAGTTTTGATTTTAAAAGTATTTCCTTCATTACAATATACATAAATAATAATTCTGAATTTGAAAATGTATTGTTTCCTAGGTTTTAGTTTTGTGTTCTAAATTTACTACTGCTGTTTGAAAATGGTTAAACTATTTTTACTAAATGTAGCATGATTGCAATCACTAATCACTTATACAAACATAAGCACATATATAAACGTATATAAACATGTGTGTATGTACCTATGTATAACAGATACAGATCTCTTAATATATTGATAAATGAAACATTGTTTAAGCAGTCTCACAGAAATATTTACAGAAAGGGAGAAATTCACATGACTGCAAAGAAATGCTCATGCAGTTGAAACAAAAATGAACACGCCAAAAAAACAGGAGTTTAAACAACCAAGTTGTATAAGGAAATTGCTTAGCCTTAGAGATGCAAGATCAAAAACTCACAACATAAAATTTGATGCAATTTGCCAAAGACATCAAAGGAAATGGGGAAAAAGTTCTTACACAGAAATAAGAGTGTAATAGAAAATGTAACATTTGCTACCCATGGAGGCAAAACTTTGAAACGCTATGAAGTAAAGAATCAATCAACCATTAACATAAATTTGTTGACCACCTATTACTACTAAGAAAATCATAAAGCAAACATGAATGTCTGACCCTTAATATTTTTCCCCTCTTTGCAATAGGATGTAAATATTCAAATGCAAGAACATAAGCTCTCTTAACTTTCTTCACACTCACTCCATAATCACTACTGAGCCTCTTTCTCTGACGAAAAACTTCAGAGTGAAATATAAATAGATATCTGCTACCTTCTCTGCAGAGAAGATAATTTCATATATTATTTTACTTTTTACTGCCTCTATAACACTGGGCAGGTTAGTTAAGCTCTGAAACCTGTGTTTCTCCAGTTTCCATTTTTTTTTTTTTTTACTGTATTAGTTTGATACTGTATTTTGCTTTAGTTTCACAACTCTCCTGTAAAAGGAATTGAAGGATTGTGCATGGGGGAAGAACTTAGATGCTAATACAGAAGCCATCTCTGCCAGGTCTTGTTGATACCCTCTATGAATATGCTGGTAACAGCTTTTCACTGATCTCCATCCACTCCTGCTTTAAATACAGCATTGACAGGCCCACATGACTAAATTAGTTGTTGAAGTTTAGCAAATGAAGGATGACTCCATCTTTATGTTATGTTTCATTGAAAACATGCCTAAAAATCTTATAATGTTGTAACTTTGCTGTCCAACGGTGGATCAGCTGAGAGACATACCTCTCACCCCCCACAAAAGAACCACTGCGCTATAATCAAAGTTGAATCTCCCATCTAACAGCTAGGTCACTTTCTGGAGCTAGGGCATTTTGTCTGGTTTGTCTTTCTAGAATGATTATCTCCCTATTGAGTTCTCAAATCCTATGTAAAGGTTATTCCATTTATTTGATAAACAAACATGTTGCAAGTTCTGTGACTGTCAGGAATATTTATATTGCTTCTGACTCTTCTCTGTGATATGTAATGGGGAAATGAAAATCTCCTCTTCCAAGGCTTTTCACTTACATTGGTTTATTACCTTGGGATCACTTCCCAGAAGTGGTATTACTTTTTCAAATAATATGAATATATTTATGGTTTCAGATACATCTTGGTGAACTGCTTTTAAAAAAGTGTTGTGTATAAATTTACAGTTCCTCTAAAATGTAAGAATTGAGCCAATTTCATTGCATATGCACTATAACTGTGTATATTAAACAAAACATGAGAGAAACTTCACAATAAAATGCAATATAGCACTATGGAAATAAATCTGAAAAAAAAATGTAATAGCAATGATCTCTACAAATATGCACAATAATGTGATTATCTGAAAAGCAAGAAAGAATGTGGCTATACTGATAAATTTAAAATATATTGGAGTTTTAAATCAAAAGATTATAAAAAGGAAGTCACTTAGCTCAGAACTTTGTAAGGAGAATCATTTCAAGTCATTTCAAATATTGTTCTCATGCTGTATCATTTGATGCATATAACTTTTAAAAATATAACGGATTGATGACACTAAAATTACAAGTAGTGCTGCTAGAAATAATTACTACTCATTCATACCTGACACCAATAACCACAAATAATTAGAATAAAATTCTATTCACAATGTTAACATGAGCTATAAAGTGTCACAACATTTATTTATATACAAAGAATAAGCAGTTAGAGTTTATAGTAGCAGTTACCATAACATATTTAGGGACAACTAATAAAAATAACAACTCTTTTTATGTTGAGAGTGGAGATGGAGAATCTGGACACAATTGAATGAAAGAAAAAAAAAGTAAAAGCAGTAAGAAAACATTAAATACAAAATCAATGTGCCCTAATGTCTTACTGGCTATTAAAAGTTATAAAACATCAAAAATGTTATTGGTATATAAATAGAAAAATAAATGTGATTAATAAAGTAAATCTAGAAAAATAAATTTATGTAAAAGGATATGGTATCTCAATTATTTGGTGAAAACTGATAACTTTCAACAATGTTGAAGTAATTTTGTAGCTATCTGGAAAACGAAATATTTGGAAACTTACACTGTAAACCACCATAAGCTTCAAATGGATCAAGGATTTACATGTGTACAAAATAAAAATAATAAAAATTTAAAAATTTCTAAATAATGCTTTTATATGAAGTGTGCTATAAATTAAAGAAAATAATTTTAAAATGCTATAAAAGAAGCAAACATATCTGTACATTTTATAAACAGAAGTAAAATTAAAATATAAATGAAAAGTTAGGGAAAACATTTGCAACTTTTATCAACACTGTAATCTATATATCTCAAGATGTATGAAGATTTTTATGACAATTGATAGGAAAAGAACAATAGTCCTATAGAAAAATAGCTCTGAACTCACATTACACAGATGTGGACTTGAAAATAATATTCAAACATGGTAAAATATAATCCAATAATCCATCTTATTTTTATTAGAGGACACATAAAGTAATTTCACAAAGATACTACTTGTATTAAGAACATTACCAAAACATAAATGTTGAATAAAATTCTCTTGGCAAGGATATAAGGAAACAGGCACAGGAAATATGGGTTTAGAGCCAACAGCTTCAGAACTTGTTAATATATTTACACAAATTTCAAATATATATAAGGATTGAACTAGCAATCTCATTTCTATTGTTTAAACTTCTAATATACTTGAGCCATTGCTTGGCATTATTTATTTGGCTTATTGATAATTGAAAAAGGACTTTAAATGAGTGATATATTCAGCAGTAGCAGGTAGATAAACACATCAAAAATTAGACATACAATGTAATACTAGTCATAGCAATATCAAAAAATAAAAATCAAAAATAAAATTATAAGTGTAAGTATCTGAAACTATTGAATATTAGGGAGGAATATTAGTAAATAATAAATGACAATAAAATGAGCATTCAATATTGCAAGCACATACATAATTAACAAATGAAAAACAAAACTTAACTTTGTTTACCCAAGATATCCAGAGAAGTATATATATAGATATATCTTAAAATTATGAAAATTATATCATAATGACAGAAGGCCAGTACAGATTAACAGGGTATGAAACAAAGTGTCATGCCATGTAGGTAGACCCAAGACTGATGGGTCATGGTGGAGAGTTCTGACAAAATGTGGTCTATTGGAGAAGGGAATGGCAAACCACTTCAGTATTCTTGCCTTGAGAACTCCATGAACAGTATGAAAAGGCAAAATGACAGGATACTGAAAGAGGAACTCCCCAGGTCAGTAGGTGCCCAATGTGCTACTGGAGATCAGTGGAGAAATTACTCCAAAAAGAATGAAGGGATGGAGCCAAAACAAAAACAACACCCAGTTGTGGATGTGACTAGTGATAGAAGCAAGGTCTGATGCTGTAAAGAGCAATATTGCATAGGAACCTGGAATGTTAGGTCCATGAATCAAGGCAAATTGGAAGTGGTCAATCAGGAGATGGCAAGAGTGAATGTAGATATTTTAGGAATCAGTGAACTAAAATGGACTGGAATGGGTGAATTTAACTCTGATGACCATTATACCTACTACTGTGGGTGGGAATCATCTAGAAGAAATGGAAAAACCATGATAGTCAACAAAAGAGTTCAAAATGCAGTACTTGGATGCAATCTCAAAAACAACAGAATGATCTCTGTTTGTTTCCAAGACAAACTATTCAATATCATGCTAATTCAAGTCTATGCCCTGAGCAGTAACGCTGAAGAAGCTGAAGTTGAACGGTTCTATGAAGACCTACAAGACCATCTAGAACTAAAATCCCCAAAATTGTTCTTTTCATTATAGGGGACTGGAATGCAAAAAAAGGAAGTCAAGAAACACCTGGAGTAACAGGCAAATTTGGCCTTGGAGAACAGAATGAAGCAGGGCAAAGGCTAATAGAGTTTTGTCAAGAGAACACATTGTTCATAGCAAACACCCTCTTCCAACAACACAAGAGAAGATCTACACATGGACATCACCAGATGGCCAACACCAAAATCAGATTGCTTATATTGTTTGCAGCCAAAGAGGAGAAGCTCTATACAGTCAGCAAAAACAAGACCAGGAGCTGACTGTGGCTCAGATCATGAACTCCTTATTGACAAGTCCAGAATTAAATTGAAGAAAGTAGGGAAAATCCCTAGACCATTCAGATATGATATAAGTCCCTTATGATTATACAGTGGAAGTGAGAAATAGATTTAAAGGACTAGATATGACAGAGTGCCGGATGATCTATGGATGGAAGTTTGTGACATTGTACAGGAGACAAAGAACAAGACCATCCACAAGAAAAAGAAAATGCAAAACAGCAAAATGGCTGTCTGAGGAGGCCTCATAAATAGCTGTGAAAAGAAAAGAAGTGAAAAGCAAAGGAGAAAAAGAAAGATATAAGCATATGAATGCAGAGTTGCAAGGAGAGAAAAGAAAGCCTTCTTCAGTGATCAGTGCAAGGAAATAGAGGAAAACAATAGAATGGGAAAGACTAGAGATATCTTCAAGAAAATTAGAGATACCAAGGGAACATTTCATTCAAAGATGGGCTTAATGAAGGACAGAAATGGTATGGACCTAACAGAAGCAGAAGATATTAAGAACAGGTGGCAATAATACATAGAAGAACTATACAAAAAGGATCTTCACCACCCAGATAATCATGATGGTGTGATCACTCACCTAGGGCCAGACATCCTGGAATGTGAAGTCCAGTGGGGCTTAGGAAGCATCACTACAAAGAAAGCTAATGGTGGTGATGGAATTCCAGTTGAGCTACTTCAAATCCTAAAAGATGATGCTGTGATAGTAGTGCATCTAATAAGTCAGCAAATTGGAAAAACTCAGCAGTGGCCATAGGACAGGAAAAGCTCAGTTTTCATTCCAATCCCAAAGAAAGGTAATGCCAAAGAATGCTCAAACTACTGCACAATTGCACTCATCTCACACGCTAGTAAAGTAATGCTCAAAATTCTCCAAGCCAGGCTTCAGCAATACGTGAACCGTGAACATCCAGATGTTCAAGCTGGTTTTAGAAAAGGCAGAGGAACCAGAGATCAAATTGCCAACATCCACTGGCTCATGGAAGCAGCAAGAGAGCTCCAGAAAAAACATCTATTTCTGCTTTATTGACTATGGCAAAGCCTTTGACTGTGTGGATCACAATAAACTGTGGGAAATTCTGAAAGAGATGGGAATACCAGACCACCTAATCTGCCTCTTGAGAAACCTGTATGCAGGTCAGGAAGCAACAGTTAGAACTGGCCATGGAACAACAGACTGGTTCCAAACAGTAAAAGGAGTATATTAAGGCTGTATATTGTTACCTTGCTTATTTAACGTCTATGCAGATTACATCATGTGAAACCCTGGGATGGAAGAAGCACAAGCTGGAATCAAGATTGCTGGAAGAAATATCAATAACCTCAGATATGCAGATGACACCATCCTTATGGCACAAAGTGAAGTGAAGTGAAGTCTCTCAGTCGTATCCAACTCTTTGCGACTCCATGGAGTATAGCCTGTCCAACTCTTTGTGACCCCACAGACTGTAGCCCACCACACTCCTCTGTCCATGGGATTTTTCAGGCAACAGTACTGGAGTGGGTTGCCATTTCCTTCCCAGAGGATCTTCCCAACCCAGGGATTGAACCTGGATCTCCCTCATAGTAGGCAGACGCTTTACTGTCTAAGCCACCAGGGAAGTCTCCCAAAGAGCCTCTTGATGAAAGTGAAAGAAGAGAGTGAAAAATTTGGCTTAAAGCTCAACATTCAGAAAACTAAGATCATGGAATCTGGTCCCATTTCTTCACGGCAAATAGATGGGAAAATGTGGAAACAGTGGCTGACTTTATTTTGGGCACTCCAATATCACTGCAGATGGTGATTGAAACCATGAAAATAAAAGACACTTACTCCTGGAAAGGAAAGTTATGACCAACCTAAACAGCATATTAAAATGCAGAGACATTACTATGTAAACAAAGGTCTGTCTAGTCAAGGCTATGGTTTTTCCAGTAGTTATGTATGGATGTGAGAGTTGGACTATAAAGAAAGCTGAGTGCCAATGAATTGGTGCTTTTGAACTGTGGGTTTGGAGAAGACTCTTGAAAATCCCTTGTACTGCAAGGAGATCCAACCAGTCCATCCTAAAGGATATCAGTCCTGAGTGTTCACTGAAAGGACTGATGTTGAAGCTGAAACCCCAATACTTTGGCCACCTGATGTGAAGAGCTGACTCATCTGAAAAGACCCTGATGCTTGGAAATATTGAGGGCAGGAGGAGAAGGGGACGACGGAGGATGAGATGGTTGGATGGCATCACTGACCAATGGACGTGAGTTTGGATAAACCTCGGGAGTTGGTGAAGGACATGGAGGCCTGGTGTGCTGCCATTCTTGGGCTTGCAAAGAGCCCGACATGAACTAGAGACTGAACTGAACCGAAAACAAAGTGCAAAAGGTATTCAAATTATGCATACTGGAAATATAATTAATGTAGCTTTTCAAAATCTGGTTCAGTTCAGTTCAGTCGCTCAGTCATATCCGACTCTGTGACCCCATGAATCGCAGCACGCCAGGCCTCCCTGACCATCACCAACTCCCGGAGTTCACCCAGACTCACGTCCATTGAGTCAGTGATGCCATCCAGCCATCTCATCCTCTGTCTTCCCCTTCTCCTCTTACCCCCAATCCCTCCCAGCATCAGAGTCTTTTCCAGTAAGTCAACTCTTCGCATGAGGTGGCCAAAGGACTGGAGTTTCAGCTTTAGTATCATTCCTTCCAAAGAAACCCCAGGGCTGATCTCCTTCAGAATGGACTGGTTGGATCTCCTTGCAGTCCAAGGGACTCTCAAGAGCCTTCTCCAACACCACAGTTCAAAAGCATCAATTCTTCAGTGCTCAGCCTTCTTCACAGTCCAACTCTCACATCCATACATGACCACTTGGAAAACCATAGCCTTGTCTAGACGAACCTTTGTTGGCAAAGTAATGTCTCTGCTTTTGAAAATGCTATCTAGGTTGCTCATAACTTTCCTTCCAAGGAGTACGCGTCTTTTAATTTCATGGCTGCAGTCATCATCTGTAGTGATTTTGGAGCCCAGAAAAATAAAGTCTGACACTGTTTCCACTGTTTCCCCATCTATTTCCCATGAAGTGATGGGACCAGATGCCATGATCTTTGTTTTCTGAATGTTGAGCTTTCAGCCAACTTTTTCACTCTCCACTTTCACTTTCATCTTCATCTAGAGGCTTTTGAATTCCTCTTCACTTTCTGCCATAAGGGTGGTGTCCTCTGCATATCTGAGGTTATTGATATTTCTCCCAACGATCTTGATTCCAGCTTGTGCTTCTTCCAGCCCAGCGTTTCTCATGATGTACTCTGCATAGAAGTTAAATAGGCAGGGTGACAATATACAGCCTTGACATACTCCTTTTCCTATTTGGAACCAATCTATTGTTCCATGGCCAGTTCTAAATATTGCTTCCTGACCTGCATACAAACTTCTCAAGAGGCAGATCAGATGGTCTGTTATTCCCATCTCTTTCAGAATTCCCCACAATTTATTGTGATCCACACAGTCAAAGGCTTTGGCATAGTCAATAAAGTAGAAATAGATGTTTTTCTGGAGCTCTTTTGCTGTTTCCATGAGCCAGTGGATGTTGGCAATTTGATCTCTGGTTCCTCTGCCTTTTCTAAAACCAGCTTGAACATCAGGAAGTTCACGGTTCACATATTGCTGAAGCCTGGCTTGGAGAATTTTGAGCATTACTTTACTAGCGTGTGAGATGAGTGCAATTGTGTGATAGTTTGAGCATTCTTTGCATTGCCTTTCTTTGGGATTGGAATGAAAACTGACCTTTTCCAGTCCTGTGACCACTGCTCAGTCTTCCAAATTTGCTGGCATATTGAGTGCAGCAATCTGGTAGTAAAGGCAAATAATTCCAGAATGTATGATTTGATAAACTGATAATTTAGTCTTATCTCATACCCCAAATAAATTTAAGTGAATTAAAATTTTCTATGTAATTAACCAAATTTTTGATTTGAAGAATATAAGCTAATTTTTAGAAACATGAGATTAAAAAAAAAAAGTCACAAACAGCAAGCAAAGAAACATTTTTGAATAGACATATTAATAATAATACAAAGCTGATATTTACTGATTTTTACCCTCTAAATATTTTCTCTATGTTAACTTATTAATACATGAAATATGTGGGTCCATAAAGCTTAAATGTCAAGTAAAAATTCAAACATTAATTAAATTATGAGTTAATATTATGAAAAGCAAGTACAGTGCTTTTAATTCAAAAAATATTTTTTTTTATGTTGTTACATGAGGCTTGATAAGAAAACAAATGGAGTAAAAATAGTCACTGTTTCTTTTCCTTCATTCTGTTTTCAACATCTGTCTGATCCTTTCCCTCACTGAATTCATGGTTAGAAGTGTTGACAATTTACCTGGGTACTTCTTTCATCATTAAGTAAAGGTAGTTAACATTTTTTCCCCCAAACTTCAAACAAAATCCCAAAGTCTAAATGTATCTTCTTATGCCCTATGCTGTAGACTGAAATGATCATGGCTTGGCAGTGGTCATGCTAATACATTTAGATCTGAGCCATGTGCCCAACCATACAAGTGAATGGATGGTGATGGAAAAAAACAGTATTTTATAGCCAAGAATAAAGGTAAATTGAATCTAGTGAAGGAAAAAGAAAAAAATGTTCACTATAAGTATATGTGACAGCTAGTGTATGGACATCTTCAATATATTAAGAATTTTTCCAAATCACTAAGATATAAACTTCCCAAGAAAAATAAACTAAGAAAATATATGTAAGTTAACACTGAAGGAAACTTAAAAGGCTGATGAGGGTGTGAAAAACAAAAAAAGAACAATTTTAGTTGTGATGAATGAGATGGCTAATTAAATCATAATGAGTTGAGTAAAAAATTTAGGCCTATAAAGTTGCCCATTATATTTTGGCTGTTTTAAAATTTAAATATGCTTGGTGCTAAGAGTAAGCAAAATGGCTATTCTTCACAGCTGGTAGAAATATAAATTAGTAAATGTAAAAAAATCTATACTTATTTGCCTATCTATACATTTCTGTCAATATATGCATGTGTGTGTGAATAGGTAATAGATGAATAAATTTGACAATGCATATGAAGACTAAAAACTGTCTTCCTCATGTTACTTAATATAGGTATTTTACTATTGAATATTTATACTTAAGGTAAAAATCATAAATGTGAGAAAAATTGCATGAACAACAGTCTACACTGATATGTTTTTTTCTTATATTCTTTTAAACAAAAATGTTCCCATTAAACTTATGGTTTAAGATAGAAAGTAATAAACTATTGCAAGCTGTACCTCTGAGAGATGATTTGAGTAAAATGTACAGGTCTCTATAGGAAACCTGGAAAATAATGATAATCAAACCCAGTACCTCATTACCCTGAACATAAATCCTGTTTACTACAAAAGAATCAGTGATGTAGTGCAGGCCTTATGTGTGAGGATCAATTTTTTTGTTTGTTTACTGTAGCAAGTCTAAAATACATGTTTAAACATAAAATCTTTACTAATTTATTTTTCTATAATAATCTGTGCAAAAAATTCTTACACTTTCATGGAACAAACATTAATGAGAGATTTTAAATTGTCATGCTTCTTATGACTGGATTTTTCATTCTATCTACCAATTTATTTTTAGGCTCTTTTATTCTTTGTCAGTTTTATAGCTTTAATTCTACCTTAAAAGTATAGTTGGATCTTCCAAATCTGTGTTGAATCAGAGTAGTGAGAGCAGACATCCTTGTTTTGTTACCGATCTTAGAGGAAATGCTTTTAATTTTTTCACCAATGAGAGTAATGTTAGCTGTACATTTGTCATTTAGGACCTTTATTATATTGAAGTAGGTTCCCTAAAGTCCAATTTCTGGAGAGATTTTATCATAAATGGGTGTTGAATTTTGTCAAACATTTTCTGCATATATTGAGATGATCATATAGGTTTTATTCTTCAACTTATCAATATGTTGTATCACATTGA
The DNA here is from genome assembly GCF_032452875.1 of Bos javanicus. Classification (NCBI taxonomy): domain Eukaryota; kingdom Metazoa; phylum Chordata; class Mammalia; order Artiodactyla; family Bovidae; genus Bos; species Bos javanicus. The sequence continues at coordinate 57,772,712 of NC_083878.1, forward strand.
TTAATTTGTGTACACTGAAGAATTCTTGCATCCCTGGGATGAATCCCACTTGATCAGGGTGTATGAGTCTTTTAATGATTTGTTGGATTCTATTTGCTAGTATTTTGTTGAAGATGTCTACATCTTCATCAGTGATATTGGCCTGTAATACTCTTCTTTTGTTTTATCTTTGTCTGATTTTTATATCAAGATGATGGTGGACTCAGAGAATGAGCCTGGGAGTGTTCCTTCCTCTGCAATTTTTTGGGAAGTCTTTCTGAAGTGTAGGGACTGATGCTGAAGCAGAAGCTCTGATACTTGGGTCCCTGATGCAAAGAGCTGACTCATTAGAAAAGACCCTAGTGTTGGAAAGATTGAAGGCAGGAGGAGAAGTGGACAACAGAGGATGAGATGGTTGGATGACATCACAGACTCAGTGGACATGAGTTTGAGCAAGCTCTGGGAGATGGTGAAGGACAGGAAGCCTGGCATGCTGCAGTCCATGAGGTTGCAAAGAGTTGGACCTGAAAACTGAACAAGAACAACAGATGCTAATTCTTCTCTAAATGTTTGACAAAGTTACCCATGAAGCCATAGGTCCTGGACTTTTACTGGCAAAAGTTTTTAATAACATTTCCAATTTTAATTTAAATTAAACTAAAGATTTTTAATAATAGTTTCAATTTCAGTACTTGTGATTGTTTATATTTTCTGTTTCTTCCTGGTTCAGTCTTGGAAGTTTGTATCTTTCTAAGAATTTGTCCATTTCTAGGATGTCCAAGTTGTTTGTAGTAATCTCTTATGATCCTTGCAACTTCTCTGTTTTCATCCCCAATTATAGAAGTTGTGGTACAAATATACAATGGAATATTATTCAGTCTATTATTCACTCATAAAAAGAAATGAAATGGTGCCACTTGCAGAGACATGGAAGAACTAAGAGACTGTCATACAGTGTAAGGTAAATTGGAAAGGGAAAAATATTGTATAATATCACTTATATGTGGACTCTGGAAATATATTAGAGATGAACTTATTTGCAAAAAAAGAAATAAAGTTACAGATGTAGAGAACAAACTTATGGTTACCAAGGTTGGAAGGAGAGTGGGATGACTTGGGAGACTGGGACTGACATATATACACTACTGTGTATAAAACAGATAACTAATGCAAAACTACTTTATAGCACAGAGAACTCTACTCTGTGCTAACCTAAACGGGAAATTAACCTAAAAAAGATTAGATATATGAATATATATGACTGATTCACTTTTCTGTACAGCAAGAAACTAGTGCAAACTTGCAAAGCAACTATACTCCAATAATTTTTAATAGTGTGGTCTTCATAACTCAAAGAAGTAAAACTAGGTTGTAATTCCTCAGGACAGAAATGACACACCTATCAATCTGAGCAATATATTTTAAGTTTGTATACTAGAACTCAATGAAGTTTTAGGGGTACTTGCATCATAGTACTGGTTTATGAAATTACTCTGAATACGAGCAATTGTGTAAGATTTACATGTTTCACTTTAGACATAGTGGTGGTGTTGAGAAGAAAATGAGAGGAAAAATGAAATATGATTATGGAATTTATCTTCTTCCTTTCATGGTAAAAACTCTAGAAATGTTTTTCCCAACTCAACCTTAAGAGGATACCTAGGTAGTGATGCAGATGCCAAAATCAATTTCAAAAAAGAAATCTTGTTAAGAATGTCAGTAGTCTAGAGTATTTACTTGCTTGAAGCCCTTTGGGATTCTCAGGATTGCTCTCTACAATTCTTGATATAGAGTCAGGCTAATAGACATTAAATTCAAGCACAAATGTGATGGTAGATCTGACTCTTTTTCTTCTTTCTGTGAATGTTATGAATATCACACATTGTGACAGAACTGAGGTTTTTTTGGGGCCAAGGAGCTAACTCATACAAATAATAAAAATTCTAGGTTGACCATTGTGATACACTGTATAGAATCTCGAGTGAGTAGAGCACAAATGTGGGCTCAGTTTTGTGTTCTAATACTGACATTCTGGTGGCTTCTTAGTAAGAGACTTAACCTATTAAATGTTTATCAAATCGTACATTCTTTTCTTACAGAATCTCTATATTTTTCTCTCTCTTCCTATCTTCATCCACCCCTCCCTCTCTCCTTATGTGTATATGTGTGTGTGTTATATGTGTGATGTATGTGTGTGAACATATATATTTTTTAAAATTTTATTTTATTTTTAAACTTTACAATATTGTATTAGTTTTGCCAAATATCGAAATGAATCAGCCACAGGTATACCTGTGTTCCCCATCCTGAACCCTCCTCCCTCCTCCCTCCCCATACCCTCCCTCTGGGTCATCCCAGTGCACCAGCCCCAAGCATCCAGTATCGTGCATCGAACCTGGACCGGTGACTCGTTTCATACATGATATTATACATGTTTCAATGCCATTCTCCCAAATCTCCCCACCCTCTCCCTCTCCCACAGAGTCCATAATACTGATTTATACATCAGTGTCTCTTTTGCTGTCTCGTACACAGGGTTATTGTTACCATCTTTCTAGATTCCATATATATGCGTTAGTATAACATATCATTTAGAACTAACAAATAGAAATTGAAATTACTATATATTAAACACATATAAAATTTTAGATTTAAAGACATTTTTTCCTTCTACATATTTCATTTTGTATCATGCAGACATGATTTATGACCAGTTTTTCTTACTTTATGGGTGTATTGTTATAAGGAGTTTTCATACTAATGTTTCTGGCTTACAACATTAAAATAGGCAAAATATTATACTGCACGAGCATATTAGGAGAAACAAAGTACATTAGCTTGGTTTAAAAGGTAAAGATACATCAACCATTGGCATAAAGAAGAATACTCTGGCAACATATTCTTTCTAATTATAGTAAAAGTTTTAACTCAGTATTACAAATCAATTCAGTTCATCAATTCTTTAAGATTTTACTTTGTAAAAAATTTTGAATTAAATTAGAAATTTCCAGTAACTTTCCCTTATTATTAAATAGAGAAAACAGGATTTCATATTTAATTGGACATAGATGACTATAATTTATTTTTAGTTTTCCTCTTTGTGCCAGCATTAGGCAAGCCACCAAATTTATATTGATTACATCAGGTTATCATATTCTTAGTCATCAACTTATTTATCACTGCCTCTGGATATCAGCGAAGAGAATGTAAAAGTTGGAACATTATTTTCAATACATCATCTGAAACCATGGGCAGAGAATAGAGAGATGTACAATTAATTGTTTCCTCAAAGAAAAAAATGCCAGTTAGGATCCAGAGACAAACAGTTGAATCTGGTTAAAGGAAATAAGTTATCACCATATTGGTAGAGAAGGAAACATGAGTCAATTGATAAAACTGTCAAGAAAGGAGGTAGGAATAACCCTGAATTCCTCAGAAGACTAGCATGAAAATAAGCATGATCTTTAAATGAATTGGAAGTTTAGGATATTAACAATGAAGAGTGAATATGGAGGTAGCAATGAGAAGTGAGGGGAAATTTTACTACACTCTTAGAAATGTTGGAAACTAACACACACACACAAATATTTAATTATAAAACACTTTCAGAGAAGCTCTTGAAAAAGAAACAAGAGGTAATACTGATGACTAGAAATGTCCGTGAGAGGTGCAATGGGAGAGTTCTTGTGTTGAAGAGAAAAGGATTGAGGGTTTGAGATGAACTAGAAGATAACAGAACTGAAAACAGATGAGAGTATTTAATAAGGAACCAGAAAGGAGTCTTTAAAGGAGGGAGAACAGGAGGGAGATGGGAGTCTTTAAAGGAGGGAGAGTGTCATATGTCACAGAGTATATAATGAAGAAGTGTTCTCTTCAAGTTAAGGCACACATTTCTAAAAAGCATATATGAGCAGCAAAAGAAAAGAAAAATAAAAAAGAAAATCAAGATAGACTCAATGAAACTAATTACTAATAGAATGATAGTTAAACTTCTACATTCATTTTAAACAAAATGTCTATAATGCAACCATGAATAACTTTTACTTAGATTCTATTTTTTATAAAGCACTTAACTAATTTGACTTGATCCTTACAACTCAGAGGTATAGTTTGGGAACTAGGTTCCACAAATATCCAAATTTGTTAATATTTGAGTTCAGATTTTCTCCTATTATATATCTAATTTTCTTCTCAGACTTCATTATATATAATAAGCCAGGACACATGGCTTATTTAATAGGTCTATTTAATTTAGAAACAGAAAATTTTAAATTCAATTAATGGTAATATTATATATATATTTATGTAAGTTAAGAAGATGGGTATTATTAATTGTTTTATATTTGAATTAGCCTTACTGATTGTGTGCATGTTTATTAAATATTACAATAAAAAACTTGAGGATACTATTTTGACATAATTAAAGTTTCTTTTTTGCAGGAATAACTAAAGTCTAAAAGCAAAATTTATATCAATAAAAATATAAATGATAATGCAATGATTGCATTAATACTGAGGTATTCTAAATGAAAACATTTTTGATCATTAAAATTACAAATATAACCAAGGTAGAAGCATGGAAATTGATACTGGGAAAAATGGGAAAACCAGGAAAATATGACATTGTAGTTTTATTTGGATTTTAGACTAATAGGCACTCTTCCTTTCCAAAAAGTCTTGTAATATTTTTGTTGCCATATTTGGATTACACAAGGAAAAAAATGAAATATTTTAAAGCTCTAGTCTATAGAGTATTTTTTTGCATGGCTGTATCTTTTGAATTAATTTCACTTATATTTTCCATTCCCCATTTGCTGAGCTTCTATTTAAGGTGGTGGTCATAAATACAGATCTGGTGCCTGCAGTGACCTTTAATTCCACTCTCTAAATGCAGAAAAGGTACTTTCTGTTTTGCTGTCATAATTACCTCAGAATCCAGTCAGGCTACAGACCCCTTTGTTACCAATTGAAAGAGTATGTTTTCTAAAGAGTATGAGTGCTTGTCTTCACCTCACACTCATGATTGTGGAGAACAAAGCAAATTTATGATCTTGCAACTGGCAAGAGTCATGAGTCTCCTGAAGTGGAACAAGGACATCAACTCTAAGCTTTTAAGTTTGCCATAATTCAAGTTGTGTTATTTGTGATATTATAGAGAAAATCAATAATTTCAGATATGCAGATTATACCACACTACGGCAGAAAGTGAAGAAGAACTAAAGAGCCTCTTGATGGAAGTCAAAGAGGAGAGTGAAAAAGTCGGCTTAAAGCTCAACATTCAGAAAACTAAGATCATGGCATCCAGTCCCACATTTCATGGCAAATAGATGGGGAAACAGTGGAAAGAGTGGCTGACATTATTTTTTTGGACTCCAAAATCACTGCAGATGGTGATTGCAGCCATGAAATTAAAAGACACTTACTCCTTGTAAGGAACGTTATGACCAACCTAGACAGCACATTAAAAAGCAGAGATATTACTTTGTCAACAAAGATCCAGCTACTCAGGGCTATGGTTTTTCCAGTAGTCATGTATGGATGTGAGAGTTGGATTATAAAGAAATGTCAGTGCTGAAGAATTGATGGTTTTGAACTGTGGTGTTGGAGAAGACTCTTGAAAGTCCTTGGACTGCAAGGAGATCCAACCAGTCCATTCCAAAGGAGATCAGTCCTGGGTGTTCATTGGAAGGACTGATGTTGAAGCTGAAATTCCAATACTTTGGCCTACTGATGCAAAGAGCTGACTCATTTGAAAAGACCCTGATGCTGGGATGGATTGGGGGCAGGAGGAGAAGGGGATGACAGAGGATGAGATGGCTGGATGGCATCACCGACTCAATGGACATGAGTTTGGACAAGCTCTGGGAGTTGGTAATGGACAGGGAGGCCTAGTGTGCTATGGTTCATAGGGTTGCAAAGAGCTGGACACGACTGAGTGGCAGAACTGAGCTGAACTGATGCTTTATATTCATGGGCAGTAGGTGAGTTATTCATAGTACAATTAAAATCCCATGCTTAGTTTTACTTTTTTTAGCAATTTAAATAACTAATATATAGAATGATCTAACAAGATATTTAGAAAAATCCTAAAATTATGTGAGATTTGTTAACGACTGCAAACTACAATCCAAATCAGGAATGAATAGAATGTTAATAAAATTCTACACAACTTACAATGTTCATTTAGCTGACCAAATATAAATCCTCTTGGGGAACATATACCAGTATTTTTTTTTTAATAAACACATTTTATTGGAGTATAGTTGATTTACAATATTGTGTTAGTTTCAGCTAATAAAACAAAGTGAACCATTTATATGTATACACACATTCACTTTTTCAAATTCTTTTCCCATGTAGGTTTCCATAGCATACTTAGCAGAGTTCCCTGTGCTAGGTTCTTATCAGTTATCTATTTTATATATAGCAATGTGTATATATTAATCACAAAATGCAGAATATCTGCTATGAGATCTAATTAACAAAATTCAATTATTTTCAATACTCAGCCATTTGTCAATTTCATAGCTGCTTATTTTTATCTATTTGAAAATCACTTACTTGTCAAAAGTAAGATAAAGCACCTTGTTTTTGTACTTTGAAAAGCTGAAGTATTCATATCTCTTGTGTAATGTTAGAATATTTTTAGTCAATTTCTTTAAATAACAACAAAAAAATCACTACCACAAATACTCTAGTGGATTTACAGAAGTGATATGATTGAGGGAAGAGGGAATAATACAGATGATTTAGACCAGGATTATGTTGAGCTCAAAGAATTATCTGGGAAAATATATTCAGATTGATATTGTGACATGAAAGCCCTAGAACAGATGGCTTCCATCTATTTATATTTACTGTTGATGATCCTAAGAAAGAATCATCATCTAAATTTGTGAATCTCTTGAGTAAAGTGCCTGACCTATCAATCATATACATTGATGATTCTGGACAGGCATCATATGCTACGAAATGGAAACACTAGTGTAGTTTAGGTTATTACATTTTAAGGACTATATTGATTATGAATTCAAAAGTAAGTGTATGGAGATATAAAATATACTCTCAGTCTTTTGTGAATAACTCTAGAAAAGTCATTAAATTTCAAAAGGAAGACATGAATATCTAGCATTTAGTATCTTTTTTAGATATGAACATATAAGATAAAAGTGTGATGTATGAAAATATAAATACAAGATTCCTTGATATATTTTTCTTAATATACCAACTGAAAATAACCTTTTTAAAGAAAACAGACATTATTATTTTTATCTTATAACAATATTTAATTTCAAAAACATATAGCTATAATGTGTAAACTTGGGATTTTTTATTAACTTGTTCAGAAAAGTAAAAGTCACATCTATGTTTCTATTTATTTTGATTTTGCTAGTTCACAGTAATCAAATATCAGTTATCATCCTGTAAAGAATATTGATGAGTCTAAATTTCATTATATTCCATTATTAATCAATTATGAATACTAAAAGTAGCACTTATGTAATGTAGTACATTTAAACAAGATTAAATGTAAAGCTGTTACTTGGGTTTTGACTTGTATTTTCCAAAATGCTCTGAGAAATTCAGTAAGTGGATGAATGAAGTGTATGTTTCTTTTTAATAGTCTGAATTCAGATTAATATAGAGGAAGTCTGGAAGGTCATCTGGCTTTACTGGCAGTTTTAAATATATGCCAAATAATAGTTCTAGAGGCTGTATGTCTATAGATTTCTACTGTCTATAAATTGTCAGCCAATTTATTATTTGGACATTTTTCTTCCCAGGGATTTAAAAAATCTGTTTCAGAATAAGAAATATGTATCAATCCCCCATGTGTCTTTAAAAGAAACAGAGATCTAAAACCAGTTTGGATTCCTTCGGTTCATTTTTCAGTTGCTGGTAGTCAAGGAGTATTCCCTCCTCCCAAAACTTGTAGAGTGTGCGGTTGTAAATTGCTCTTCTCTTTTGACAAGCTGTTGTTCTGAAGAATATGGCTATTTATTCCAACAGGTAATTTTTCCAGGCTACTAAACTTTCTAGCCTTGAAATGAATTTTCTATTGCATAAATGACTTTCAACTATCTAACCCCTAAACACGTAAACAATTTTCCTTTCTATTTCTGAAAATCATTCTTAACTGTATCATTTGTTTTGCTTATTTCTACATATGCATTTTCCAAAAGTATAGTGAGGGTAGATGAAGGAATTAATGGTGAAGAAGAAGTTATATGTGTGACTTTATGATTCATAAAAAATATTTCAAAATGATTACATTTCTCCTGCACTAGTAAGAATATTATCCTAATTATTTTGTTGTTCATTTCTGGTACATCACTTAACTATATAGTTATGTAGATTTGCTAAATCATTTGGGATTAGAGATTCTGGAATTTTTTCCCTCTTTGCATTTTCCTTTAAAAGCTTAAATATCAAAAGCCACTATGATGAGACAATGTGTGTGTGTGTGCTAAGTCGCTTCAATCATGTCTGACTCTTTGTGACCCTATGGAATGTAGCTCTCCAGGGTCCTCTCTCTATGGGATTCTCCAGGCAAGAATACTGGAGTGGATTCCCATGTCCTCCTTCAGGGGATCTTCCTGACCCAAGGATCTAATCAGAGTCTCTTATGTCTCCTGTGTTGTTGGGTGGGTTCTTTACCACTAACGCCACCTGAGAAACCCATGATGAAGCAATAGTTACCAGTAAACACAAATTCTTGTGGCTCTCTTGCGGGGCTTCCCTTGTAGCTCCTTTGTGGGGTTTCCCTTATGGCTCAGCTGGTAAAGAGTCTGCCCACAATGCGGGAAACCCGGATTTCATTCCTGGGTTGGGAAGATCCCGTGGAGAAGAGAAAGGCTACCTACTCCAGTATTCTAGCCTGGAGAATTCATGGCCTGTATAGTCCATGGGGTCCCAAAGAGATGGGTAGGACTAAGCCACTTTCACTTTCTTTTCAAACACAAATTAATTCAATGTCTCTAAGCATGCTTGAAATTTCTAAATGCTAACACCATATTTTATAGTGTTACTAAAAGATAAAGATAATTCAAAACTAAACTGTGTAACAAAAAGTACTCTTTTCGTGGGGGAAGGTGGTTATTTTCACTCTAAGAAAAATTCGTTTATTGAGGTTTTGCAAGTTTCCCACTACTACCTATTTTTATAGGTCAACAACAACAGCAATAACAAATTAAAAGATCTGATCACACAAACACATATTTTCTTCATAGAATTAAAAAGAACTTTAAATAAAATTTCTCATCTCTTTGAACAGACTTTCTTCACTCTAGCATTGATTTTGATGGACAGGACAACTGAACAAGAAAAGCTGTGATTTAAGGAGATGCACACACAGAAGCAATATTAAAATGTTTTATTATTTGTATTAATGTTGAACCTTGTGACAAAGTGATCTTGGCATTCATTCAAAGATACACTTTAGGCCTAATCTTTTCAACTCATTCAATTCATAGATATACCTCTTGAACAAAATTTTAATTCATCAAGGGAGACTTGGCTAGTTTTTGTCCAAGAACTTGGGCATCCTCCATGACATTGCCCTTCTTGGATCCAAGATATTCAGATCTTCTGAGAATTTCCTCAATTCAAAACTTTGCTACAATGGGGAAAACTCAAAATCAAATGAACAAAATAAAGTGAACACCATCCATTCCTTGATGAAAACCAGTTTAAAATAAATAATTTGTAGATACTTTCAAGATGGCCTATGGTGGGGGGTGGGGGGAGGAATAGTGTGTAAAGACCAGAGTGGTGGCCCAATTTTAACACTGAACATTTTTAATATTGACTTTTAGTATTGCTACATTTTCACATAAATTAAGGTGCACATAGGGAATCTTGTATTCTTTCGCTTTTTAAGAAATTATGCATTTCTTAAAGTGAGATATAAAATAGTTTGAGCATTTTCTGGATAGGCATTTTCAGGTGTATAAAAACTTATTGGAATTTAAAATCACATTACCTAAGCTTTTGCTTTTGCAGTTAACAGCTAATAAAAATCTTTACAATTTTTCTGTAATATTTCTACTTCCTCTGCATTTTCAGTCTTAAAAAAATCATGCCTTATGCATACATTTTTTTGAACATACATTTTTATAAGTGATGAGTCTAGATCATTTAAACAGATTGACTTGTGAAAATAATGTTCTATGTAGTAAAGAGAAGAATTACAAAGATCACCATTATGCTCTTTGTTCTCTATAAGACTAAAATATGAATGGATAGACAAAGGAGTTTATCTATTGTCAGGGACATGTAGAGGGGCAGCAAGTGGAATCTGTGTGGTAAGAACCTGAGATATACAGTTTCCAAAATCAATATTAGAACAAATGGGGAAACAATTCAAATACAATTAGGAAATGTAATCAGAAGAAAGATAAATTTGCAGACATCAAACTTTTAAAAAAATAAGTAACATTATATATATATTCGTGATGTGATATTTTTTATCATTAATTCCTTTGGATTGTTCATATATAGTATCTAAAAACAGAAAATAATTCACTAATGTGGAAAAATGTAATATCAACTTACAAAACAGAATAATGATCACATAAATAAACAATAAAAAGTTAAAAATATAATGAAAGACAAGAGCTTACTTACCATGGCCATAAAACAAAATATTTTAACAAAATTGGGTGAACTAACCCAATCAGATATTAAAGCACAGACCATCTAAAATTTTAAAACTGTAGCATTGGCTAATAAATAATCGAGTGGAACAGAAGCTGAAAGTCCAAAGTATACTAAAGAAATATGAAACTTTATTATGATAATAAATTTCATATTCCAAATTGCTAGGGTCAAAATATGCTTATTAATATACGGTAATGGTATGATTAGACATTCATTTATAAGGATAAAATGGCATCACTTGTTAAAATACGTCAGTGAAACTTAAGAGTTAGGATCAAAAGATAGATATGAGCAACATAAATATACTGGAAAATTATGACAGACTTTCTTTAAAATCTGCATGTGTATAAGTACCTTTCAACTGTATCTCAAAATTCAGATGAATAATAAAAACAAATAACAAATATGATGCATTAGTTCAGTTCAGTCGATCAGTTGAGTCTCACTCTTTGTGACCCCATGGACTGCAGTACACAAGGCTTCCCTGTCAATCAACTCCTGGAGTTTACCCAAACTCATGTCCATTGAGTCGGTGATGCCATCCAACCATCTCATCCACTGTCGTCCCCTTCTCCTCCTGCGTTAAGTCTTTCCCAGCATCAGAGTCTTTTCAAATGAGTCAGCTCTTCACATCAGGTGGCAAAAGTATTGGAGTTTCAGCTTCAACATCAGTCCTTCCAATGAACACCCAGGACTGATCTCCTTTAGGATGGACTGGTTGGATCTCCTTGCTGTCCAAGGGACTCTCAAGAGTCTTCTCAAACACCACAGTTCAAAGCCATAAATTCATTGGCACTCAGCTTTCTTTATAGTCCAACTCTCACATCCATACATGACCACTGGAAAAACCATAGCTTTTGACTAGATGGAACATTGTTGGCAAAGTAATGTCTCTGCTTTATAATATGCTACTTAGGTTGGTCATAACTTTCCTTTGCAGGAGCAAGTGTCTTTTAATTTCATGGCTGCAATCACCATCTGCAATGATTTGGGAGGCCCCAAAAATAATGTCAGCCACTGTTTCCACTGTTTCCCCATCTAACTGCCATGAAGTAATGGGACCAGTTGCCATGATTGTAGTTTTCTGAATGTTGAGCTTTAAGCCAACTTTTTCACTCTCCTCTTTCATTTTCATCAAGAGGCTCTTTAGTTCTTCACTTTCTGCCATAAGTGTGATGTCATCTGCATATCTGAGGTTATTGATATTTCTCCTGGCAATCTTAATTCCAGGTTGTGCTTCATCCAGACCAGCATTTCTCTTGATGTGACCTGCATACAGATTTTTCAAGAGGCAGATCAGGTGGTCTGGTATTCCCATCCATTTCAGAATTTTCCACAGTTTATTGTGACCCACACAGTCAAAGGCTTTGCCATAGTCAATAAAGCAGAAATAGATGTTTTTCTGGAACTCTCTTGCTTTTTCAATGAGCCAGCGAATGTTGGCAATTTGATCTCTGGTTCCTCTGCCTTTTAAAACCAGCTTGAACATCTGGAAGTTCATGGTTCACATTTTGCTGAAGCCTGGCTTGGAGAATTTTAAGCATTACTTTACTAATGCGTGAAATGAGTGCAATTGTGCGGTAGTTTGAGAATTCTTTGGCATTGCCTTTCTTTGGGATTGGAATGAAAACTGATCTTTTCCAGTCCTGTGGCCACTGCTGAGTTTTCCAAATTTGCTGGCATATTGAATGATGCATAGAATCTTATAATAATTCTGTTTCTAAACACAGAAATATCAAAAAGCAATGGCCAACAGAGTACAAATATTTATAATACCACAGAATAAATGATCCATAATCTTAATTCAAAAAAATCTCAAAAAGGAAGACCTAAAAACTCAATGGGATAACAAATAAGAGATTCAAAATTAATTTTTAAAATGCTCAAAAAATATTAGATAGTTCTAATATATGAAAATATATTTTAATTAATGATTTGAAAATTAAAACCATATTTAGTCATAGTGTTTTACCATTAAACTGACAGAATTCAAAGACATGACAACATATGCTGTTGGCCAAGTTGTGGAGAAATGTAGTTTCATTTTATTATTGCTGCTGGGACTGTGAAATGCATAACCCCTGTGAAGACACTGTCTACAAAAATGAATATGCATTTACCACTTGATCCATAAACCACACTTTTTAGAATATTGTAGTTTTAAAATATGCGTCAAGTGGGAAAAAAACACAGATGCCACTGAATAAGTCTAAAATACTATTTCTAGGGCAAGAAATATATAACAGGAAAGAAAAATAAGTGAATATAACTGCTTAGTTTTCAGGAAACTAGTTACCTACAAAGAATAGAAATGAAAAGGATAGTAGGAAGAGAAGAAAGAACAAGATTTTATACATAGAAAGAAACCAATATTGTTGTTCAGTCGCTAAGTCATGTCTGAGTCTTTGCAACCACATGAACTGCAGCATGTCAGGCTCCCTGTCCTTCACTGTTTCCTGGAGTTTGTTCTAACTCAAATCCATTGAGTCAATATGCCATCCAACCATCTCATCCTGTGTCACCGTCTTCTTCTCCTGCCCTCTATCTTTCCCAGCATCAAAGGCTTTTCCAATGAGTCAGCTCTTTGCATCAGGTGACCAAAGTATTGGAGTTAAAGCTTCAGCTGAATATTCAGCTCAATATTCCAATAAATATTTAGGGTTCATTTCCTTTATGATAGGGACTCTCGGGAGCACCATAATATGAAAACATCAATTCTTCGGTGCTTAGCCTTCTTTACAATCCAACTCTCACATCCATACATGACTACTGGAAAAAGCATAGCTTTGAATAGATGGACCTTTGTTGGCAAAGTAATGTCTCTGTTTTTTAATATGCTGTCTAGTTTGATCATAGCTTTTCTTTCAAGGAGCAAGCATCTTTTAATTTCGTGGCTGGAGTCACCATCTGCAGTGATTTTGGAGCCCAAACAAATAAAATTTGTCACTCTTTCCACTTTTTCCCTATCTATTTGCCATGAAATGATGGGACTGGATGCCATGATCTTTGTTTTTTCAATGTTGAGTTTTAAGCCAGCATTCACACCATCTCTTTTTACCCTCATCAAGAGGCTCTTTAGTTCCTCTTCCCTTTCTGCCATTAAAGTGGTGTCATTTGCATATATGAAGTTTGTTGATATTTCTTCCAGAAATCTGATTCCAGTCTTTGCCTCATCAAGCCCAGCATTTTGCTTCATGTACTCTGCATAGAAGTTAAATAAGCAGGGTGACAATATACAGCCTTGATGTACTCCTTTCCTGATTTTAAACCAGTCTGTTGTTCCATGTCCTGTTCTAACTGTTGCTTCTTGTGCTGCATTCAGGTCTCTCAGAAGACAGACAAGGTGATCTGGTGTTCCTATCTCTCTAAGAATTTTTCAGTTTGTTGTGATCCACAGAGTCAATTGTTTTAGTGTAGTCAGTGAAGCAAAAGTAGATGTGTTTTTGGAATTCTCTTGCTTTTCCTGTGATCAAGCAGGTGTTGGCGATTTGATCTCTGGTTCCTCTGCCTTTTCTAAATACAACTTGCACATCTGAAAGTTCTCAGTTCACCCACTATTGAAGTCTAGCCTCAAGGATTTTGAGCATTATCTTCCTACCAAGTGAAATGAGCTCAATTGTTTGGTAGTTTGAACAATCCTTTGCATTGCTCTTCTTTGGGATTGGAATGAAAACTGACCTTTTCCAGTGCTGTGGCCACAGCTGAGTTTTCCAAATTTGCTGGCATATTGAGGGCAGCACTTTAATAGCATCATTTCTTAGGATTTGAAATAGTTCAGCTGAAATAGTTCACCTCCATTAGCTTTGTTCACTGTGCTATTTGCTAAGTCGAGTCAGTCCTGCCCGACTCTGTGAGACCCCATAGACAGCAGCCCACCAGGCTTCACTGTCTCTGAGATTCTCCAGGCAAGAACACTAGAGTGGGTTGTCATTTCCTTCTCCAATGCATGAAAGTAAAAAGTGAAAGTGAAGTCACTCAGTCATGTCCGACTCTTAGTGACTCCATGGACTGCATTGTAATGCATCCTAAAGCCTATTTGATCTTATAAGTGGAAATACATGCCTTTGCCCAACAATTCCTCATCTTCTCTACCTATTAACCCCCGCAAAACACCATTCTACAACTCTTTTTATGAGTTTGCATTTTTCAGATTCCACACATTACTGACTGGGAGGGATTGGGGGCAGGAGGAGAAGGGGACGACAGAGGATGAGATGGCTGGATGGCATCACTGACTCGATGGATGTGAGTCTGAGTGAACTCCGGGAGTTGGTGAGGGATAGGGAAGCCTGGCGTGCTGCGATTCATGGGGTCGCAAAGAGTCAGACACGATTGAGCGACTGATGTGATCTGATCTGATCTAATAGTATTTGTTTTTCTCTGTCTGTTATTTCAATAAGCATAAAGCCCTCAGTGTACACTCATGTTGTCTCAGGTGGCAGGAATTCTCTTTCTCATAACTATATAATATTCCATTGTGTTTATATACATATATGTGTATATATGCATACCTTATTCTTTCATACAATGACAGACACCACTTAGGATGTTTCCATATCTTGGCTATTGTGAATAATGATGTAACAAACTGTGCAGATATCTCTTCGTGATCCTTGCTTTATTTCCTTAAATATTATATATATATATATATATATATAACATATATATATTATACACATTATATATATTTAACATATATATTACATATATATATGTGTATATATATATATTATATGCAAAAAAATAGAGGAAAACAACAGAATGGGAAAGACTAGAGATCTCTTCAAGAAAATTAGAGATACCAAGGGAATATTTCATGCAAAGATGGGCTCGATAAAGGACTGAAATTATATGGACCTAACAGAAACAGAAGATATTAAGAAGAGGTGGCAAGAATACACCCAAGAACTGTACAAAAAAGATCTTCATGACCCAGATAATCATGATGGTGTGATCAGTCACCTAGAGCCAGTCATTCTGGAATGTGAAGTCAAGTGGTCCTTAGGAAGCATCACTACAAACAAAGCTAGTGGAGGTGATGGAATTCCAGTTGACTATTTCAAATCCTGAAAGATGATGCTGTGAAAGTGCTGCACTCATTATACCAGCAAATTTGGAAAACTCAGCAGTGGCCACAGGACTGGAAAAGTTCAGTTTTCATTCCAATCCCAAAGAAAGGCAATGCCAAAGAATGCTCAAACTAGCATACAATTGCACTCATCTCACATGCTAGTAAAGTAATGCTCAAAATTCTCCAAGCCAGGCTTCAGCAATACGTGAACTGTGAACTTCCTGATGTTCAAGCTGGTTTTAGAAAAGGCAGAGGAACCAGAGATCAAATTGCCAATATCTGCTGGATCCTCTAAAAAGCAAGACAGTCCGAGAAAAACATCTGTTTCTGCTTTATTGACTATGCCAAAGCCTTTGACTGTGTGAATCACAATAAACTGTGGAAAACTCTGAAAGAGATGGTAATACCAGACACCTGACCTGCCTCTTGAGAAACCTATATGCAGGTCAGGAAGCAACAGTTAGAACTGGACATGGAACAACTGACTGGTTCCAAATAGGAAAAGGGGTACATCAAGGCTGTATATTGTTACCCTGCTTATTTAACTTATATGCAGAGTACATCATGAGAAATGCCGGGCTGGAAGAAGCACAAGCTGGAATCAAGATTGCCGGGAGAAATATCAGTAACCTCAGATATGCAGATGACACCACCCTTATGGCAGAAAGTGAAGGCGAATGGAAAAGCCTCTTCATGAAAGTTAAAGAAGAGACTGAAAAAGTTGGCTTAAAGCTCAACATTCAGAAAACGAAGATCATGGCATCTGGTCCCATCACTTCATGGGAAATAGATGGGGAAACAGTGGAAACAGAGTCAGACTTTATTTTTTTGGACTCCAAAATCACTGCAGATGTTCATTGCAGCCATGAAATTAAAAGACACTTACTCCTTGGAAGGAAAGTTATGACCAACCTAGATAGCATATTCAAAAGCAGAGACATTACTTTGCCAACAAAGGTCCGAGTAGTCAGTGCTATGGTTTTTCCAGAATCATGTATGGATGTGAGAGTTGAAGAAAGGTGAGTGCCAAAGAATTAATGCTTTTCAACTGTGGTGTTGGAGAAGACTTTTGAGAGTCCCTTGGACTGCAAGGAGATCCAACCAGTCCATCCTAAAGGAGACCAGTCCTGGGTGTTCATTGGAAGGACTGATGTTGAAGCTGAAACTCTAATACTTTGGCCACCTTATGCAAATAGTTGAGTCATTGGAAAAGACCCTGATGCTGGGAGGGATTGGGGGCAGGAGTAGAAGTGGACAACAGAGGATGAGATGGCTGGATGGCATCACTGACTTGACACACATGAGTTTGTGTAAGCTCCGGGAGTTGATGATGGTCAGGGAGGCCTGGCATGCTGAGTTTCATGGAGTCACAAAGAGTCGTACATGACTGAGTGACTGAACTGTACTGAATGACCTTAAGTACACATCATATTCACAGTATCCAGCCGGAAGAACATTTAAAAAGAAAATTAATCCTACTTTTTTTTGAATATCTTACTCTAACTGTATGTTTTCTGTAAGATGTGTATGTTTTCTATAAGATACTAAAGACAAAAGGTTGCATAGGACTATTGAAGTCTACTAAGTAGCTTTACTGTTAGCAGAGGTACATTTAACTATCCTTACGCATATGACATTGCCTTATAAAAATTTCAGGCAACAACTCCTATGAATCAAAATTCTCACTATATAAGTATATACAGTGGAGAAAAACCCTGTTTTCTTGGCTAATACTTGGAGGCATTGACATAAACTTGTGATTTTTTTACCATGTGTTCCCTACTTCTCACCACTAAAACAGTTTAAACTCAATTGCATTTTGGTAGTAATGAATAAAGTTAGTACTCCAATATTGATTTCTAAATTCCATTTACATAACTGAGCCACTCTTACTATCCCTTATTAAATTTCACCAACTTTTAATATGCTGATTCCAAGTCTAGAGAGAACAAATAAAATGCAATTTGTTCCCAAAATAATTTGTTTGGGGAAAAAAAAATCTTAAAGACTAAGGAATATTTAAAAGGAAAATTTATATATCAAAATAAATAGTGATAATGGTGATTTTAATTTTAATTTTAACTTTACTTAAATGTAAAAGAAGAGTACCCATAAGTTCCACATGGATAATCTAAATAAACATTAAAGAAAGCAATTCATTTAAAGAGACAAACAAATGCTAATAAATGTATGAAAGTGAAAGTGTGAATCAGTCATGTCCAACTCTTTGAGATCCCATGGGTTGTAGCCTGCCAGGCTCCTTTCTTCTTGGAATTTTCCAGGAAGGAGTGCGTAGCCATTCCCTTCTTGAGGGAATATGCCTGACCCAGGGATCGAACCTGAGTTTTCTGCATTGCAGGCAGATTTTTTGTTGTCTGAGTCACCAGGGAAGCCAATAAATGTACAAGAGATGACAAAATTAGAAATCATCAATTGATCATTCAGTGACTTGGATATTCACAGGCTCTCTATAACTTAATAGCATCAGCAACAGGGCAAACTGATTAATAAGAGCATCAAGATAATAGGTTAATAATAGGATAATCCCTTGTTGTGATAAATACATATGACATTTGTTGTATTCCTGGCAAAACATTTTAACTTGGATCCAATCATGAGACAGCTATCAGACAACCAAACATGTATGTATTTAAAAATAACTTGCCTATACTGGTTAGCAACAACAACAACAAAAAATCCAAGTTAGTTTAGGAAAAGAGACACTTCTAAATTAAATGTAGACTAAAGTACAAAACAACCAAATTCAGTGTATGATACTTTTAAGCAGACCTTAGAATAAGAGGAAAATATTTCTAATGTTTGTTATTGGGACAATTCATGAATCAATGTTAAATTATTGAGAAATATGCACATACTATCTTTATGTAGAAGGTTGTTTTTGTTCTTTGCAGTGTTTGTTGGTAAAACACAGAGATTTCTTCAAAATACTCACAAATGTATTAGCTAAAAGATAATGTCTATGTAGGAATACATATAAGTTTTTTGAATGTTGAGTTTTAAGCCAGCTTTTTCACTCTCCTTTTTCACTTTCAAGAGGCTATAGTTCCTCTTCGCTTTCTGCCATGAGGGTGGTGTCATCAGCACATCTGAGGTTATTGCTATTTCTCCCAGCAATCTTGATTCCAGTTTGCGCTTCATCTAGCCTGGCATTTTGCATGATGCACTAATGGGTTCTAAAAACTCTGTTTGAAGAAACAAGTGCACATGCTGCTGCTGCTGCTAAATCGCTTCAGTCATGTCCGACTCTGTGCGACCCCAGAGACAGCAGCCCACCAGGCTCCACCATCCCTGGGATTCTTCAGGCAAGAACACTGGAGTGGGTTGCCATTTCCTCCTCTAATGCATGAAAGTGAAAAGTGAAGGTGAAGTTGCTCAGTCGTGTCCGACCCTCAGCGACCCCATGGATTGCAGCCTTCCAGGCTCCTCTGTCCATAGGATTTTCCAGGCAAGAGTACTGGAGTGGGGTGCCATAGCTTTCTCTGAGTACACATGCAATAAATAGTAAAAAAATGCATTTGCTGTAGCTTTGATGTATCATGTTACCAACTCTAGACTAAACTGTATAGTAAGCTTATAAAGTAGCTTTTCTGTTGTTTTTATATCATAGTCCTATAAAAATTCTATCACTAGCTTGCCTTGACACTGAGGCTAGAATCCAGTCTGTTTCACAAGGCAGGGAGGGAGAGGAGAATTACTCTGCACAGCAAGCAGGTACAGATAGAGTGCTGGCTATACAAACCTAACCAACCAGTCAAAAATCATTATATTTCCCATTGAGAAGAGCCAACAGAGGTGGATAAAGTGAGTGAAAGTACCATATTATCCCACCACAATTATATAATTGGTACCAACTGCTGACCTAAAGGACAGCCAGTCTTTTGCTTCCAGCAGAGCCAGGCATGATTGAAGCAGTTTGATAGTGAAGAGTATATTCTATGTTCTATAGTATTATTCAGCTCAATATCAGCATTTGTTGTATTTCCAAATATCAAACCTGTTTTCTGGTGTCAATGGAAGGTTGAAAAATGATGTCTCTGCAAATGAAGCGGATTTAAGGTAAAACTGGAAATCACAATGAACAGTTGAAATTTCTAAGAGTCAAAAAGAAATTCTTAAAAAGTGGAAGAAATATGGGTAACTTTGTTATAGAGATTTGAATATCCACAGGAATAGTCTACAAATGTCCAATCCAACATTTTATTTTGTCTGTCTAGTTCCAGAAGGAAAAGGAGAGCAAGGTCAAATTGGACAATTTGAGGAGAGTTTTAAAAGGGCTATTATCAAAGATATGAGAAGTGTTCGAGCAAATCATAAAGGGTAATATAGGACCAGGGAACTGGTAAGAGGTGAGAAGAAGAAATTCTACTCGACCATGGGAATGGGTGAGAGAGATGGAGAGTCATTACTGGAATTGGAAACTGAGGGTGAAGTGAAAAGAGTGTCCTCATCAGAAGCTAGATCTATGCTAACATATCTAGAAGGAAAGATAGCGCTAAGTCGTGTCCTACTCTTGCAATCCCATGAACAGTAGGCTGCCAGGCTCCTCTGTCCATGGGATTCTCCAGGCAAGAATACTGGAGTGGGTTGCCATTTCCTTCTCCAGGAGATCTTCCAGACCTGGAATTGAACCCAGGCCTCCTGCATTGCAGGCGGACGCTTTACTGACTGCGCTATGTGGGAAGCCCAAGGACTAGAAGGAAACCAAGGGCTATTCTCACAGATTTTTTGACTTTTCCTGCTAGAGTTCACCATTGAATAAACTAAACTAGATGTCAGAGAGAATAAAGGTTAATTTTATAACTCAATTAGGCTATACTTTAGGACCCGATTTTAGGCCAAATGCTAGTGTATATGTTTCTGGAAAGGTGTTTTTTTAAGGCTGTGATTAACATGTAAATTCAAAAAACATTCAAAAAAAAGAAGATCATTCCATCTGGTCCATCACTTCATGGCAAATAGATGGGGAAACAATGGAAACAGTGACAGACTTTATTTTCTTGGGCTTCAGAATCACTGCAGATGGTGACTTCAGTCATGACATTAAAAGACACTGCTATGACAAACCTAGACAGCACATTGAAAATCAGAAACATTGCTTTGCTGACAAAGATCCATATAGTTGAAGCTATGGTTTTTCCAGTAGTCATGTATGGATGTGAGAGGTGGAACATAAAGAAGGCTGGACACTGAAAAACTGGTGCTTTTGAACTGTGGTGTTGGAGAAGACTCAAGAGTCACTAGGACATCAAAGAGAACAAAAGAGTCAATCCTAAAGGAGATGCTGCTGCTGCTGCTGAGTTGCTTCAGTCGTGTCTGACTCTGTGCGACCCCATAGATAGCAGCCCACCGGGCTCCCCCGTCCCTGGGATTCTCCAGGCAAGAACACTGGAGTGGGTTGCCATTTCCTTCTCCAGTGCATCAAAGTAAAAAATGAAGGAAATAAGTGCTGAATATTCATTGGAAAGACTGATGCTGAGGCTGAATCTCCAATATTTTGGCCATCTGATATGAAGAGCTGACTCATTAGAAAAGATCTTGAGGTTGGAAAAGATTGAAGGCAGGAAGAGAAGGAGATGACAGAGGATGAGATGTTTGGATGACATCACTGACTCAGTGGACATGAGTTTGAGCAAGCTCTGGGAGATGGTGAAGGACAGGGAATCCTGGCAGCCCAAGCGGTTGCAAAGAGTCAGACATGACTAAGTGATTGAACAACAACTTTTAAATTATAATAGTAGACCATGAGTAAAGAAGATTACATTTCATGAAATGTATATGATTCATCCAATAAAAGATTTTAGAAGAAAAGACTGTGATCCCCCTAGAAGGAAAGAATTCTACCTCCAGACTACTTTCAACTCAAGACTTCACCGTCAAGTCTTGCCAGAATTTCAAGCTTACTGGCAAGCCACCCAAATAATGTAAACATCTCTCCACTCACCTCCTCTTTCTCTCTCTCTCACACATACACACACATGCACACACACACACACGTGCACTCACATATATATATGGTGGTGGTGGTGGGGCGGTTCCCTGGTGACTCAGATGGTAGAGAATCTACCTGCAATGCAGGAGACCCTGGTTCTATCACTGGGTCAGGAAGATCCCCTGGAGAAGGAACTGGCAACCCACCCTAGTATTCTTCCCTGGGAAATCCCATGGACAAAGGAGCCTGGTGGGCTACAGTTCATGAGGTTGCAAAGAGTCCGACATGATTTAGCAACTAAAGAGCAGCAATGTATATTTACAGTTTGTTCCATTTCCCTGGAGAAGTCTACCTTGTACAAAGGATAAGGGGGCACCAATCAAATTCTTACAGGCAAGATTTGTGTACAAGTCTTTGCATGTAGATATATCAAATTGGCTATGGTGGAAAGAGTTTGAAATCTTCCAGAGAATACTAATAGAATAATGAAAACTTTTGAAAGTTAAAGAGCTGACAATAAGTAAACCCTGACATCAAATTAAGTTGTATTTCATCTGTCTTTCTGTTGTGCTAATGTAAGTGTCTGAGTCAAATCTCATTATTTATAACAAAGAAACAGCAGCAGCACCTGTGAACTTTTTAGAAATGCAAATTCTCAGGGCAAAATCCCAGATCTTAGAATCAGTGACTCTTGATACTAGGACTTAGGAACTTGTGTTTTAGCAAGAACTCTGTGTAATTATGATACAGACTAAAGTTTGAAAACCATGGTTGATTAATTAATTTGGAAACCAAATATACTTTAACATAGTGCTAGCTTATATTTCGGAGAAGGCAATGGCACCCCACTCCAGTACTCTTCTTCCCTGGAAAATCCCATGGACGGAGGAGCCTGGTGGGCTACAGTCCATGGGGTCCCTAAGAGTCAGACACAACTGAGCAACTTCAATTTCACTTTTCACTTTCATGCTTTGGAGAAGGAAATGGCAACCCACTCCAGTGTTCTTGCCTGGAGAATCCCAGGGACGGGGGAGACTGGTGGGCTGCAGTCTATGGGGCCGCACGGAGTCGGACACGACTGAAGCGACTTAGCAGCAGCAGCAACAACAGCAGTTTATATTTATTATTATTTTACCTAGTTTGTGACCATAATAAGGCATAAATACCATTAATTCAATTAAGTATAGTCTATCAATAATGTATATTTTATTCAGTTATGAATAGAAAGCTAAAACTGGGGCTTTTAGTGGCTTTTGTTTCAACCCATCACTGGAGATGCCACAAAAGCTATTGGAAAGTATAAGAATATGACTAATAATAATTTTAAAAATGATGTCACTCTTGTAGGAAAAAAAAAAAAAAAGATAGCTCTGATCTGCCATGGGAGGGAATGACAGTAGAGTTTAGAGAAGATCCAGGTATCAAAATATGGAAACAGATGTATTTATAGAACATAAATATCTGATCAGAAACTTCTGAATAGGACCAGCCAGAGATGGTGAAAGAAAAAAATGCTTTTGTAAAAATCAGTGTGGAGGCTCAGGGTACATAAAGGCAGGATGTGGTATGCAGCAGATGGAGGTAGCCTATCCTGGGCTGTGGCAACAAGGTTGTCTGCTTTATGCCACATCCCAGCTTAAATTCACCAGAAGAGCATAAGGAGGGACCTGGAGCCCTGCCACTCTCCTCAGGTACAAATTAACTGTCAAAGTGGCTGAGCTAAGCAAGGGAAATGAACTAATGGAAACATAATTAGATAACTGAGGATACACTGTTACAAGAAAGAGCACAAGCCAAATAGATTTGTAATAGTTGAAAGGGAGCTACTGAGGGCATGAACTTAATACTTGCAATTATGAAAACTCATATCAAGACATAAGTATAAAATGTGCAATATTTTAGATAAAGAACTTGAAAATGAAATAAAACCAGAAATAAATTATTGAGCTGTGAGATCTTGTTGAAGAACTCTTTTTTTAATAGACATATATAACAGAAATATGGAAGACAAAATCAAATTTAAAATATATAGAAGATAGAAATGTTATTAACATCTATATACTAAGAGTCCAAGTTTTAAATGTTTGCAGTTGAACTTTCTATTTGTACATTTCCAGGTAAGTACATTTGACTAAGATTACAGTTCATAACAATTATGAAAGATGATTTCTTTAAAAATATTCTTTAAAGCCATTGGAGAGCAATCATGAGGTGGGGAAATAACAGCCCATTTCAGACCCATTAGATCATTCAGAATGCCAAACACTAGACATATGAATAATGTCAACCAAGATCACCAGCTCCATGCTGGCCTAATTAGAGCTGCCCATATCAAACATGACTGTAGTTAACACTGTTTTGTGGTACAGTATATCTGAAAGTTGCTAAGTAACTCCTAAAAGTTCCCATTATGAGTTAAATTTTTTTTCTTTCTTTCTTTCCTTTTTCTTCCTTCCTTTTATTTATTTTTTGTCAGTAATTATATGAAATGATGGATGTTAACTAAACTTATCATGATAATCACTCTGCAACAAATGTAAGTCAAGGCATTGAAACAAATTATTGTACACATCAAACTCATACACTGCTGTATGTCAGTTTTACCTGAATAAAACTGAAAGAAAAAAAATCTTGCTGTGATACAAGAAGCAGGCTTATTATGGAAAAAGTGTCACTGAATCCAATATGGCTAGTATTGCAGAAGTCATCCCTTCAGAATGCTCAATACATTTATACAAAAGGAGTCCAGTAACATCCATCTGAATATGATACAGTGGAAGCATCTTGACTGAGAATGGGGTTTTATTATTAAAGATGCTTAATAGAGAGTGAATTTCAAGGGCAACTTGGTCAAATCTCAAAGTAAAATAGGAAAAGCAAAATATGTAAGTGAGAAATTAAATGCAAGTAATAATGTTATAAATCACTATTTTGGGGAGGTTTGTTTTACAGTAAACACTAACACACAAAGAATATCACATGTAGGTAGCCATATCCAAAGTGAATGTGTGTGAGTGTGCTCAGTCACTCACTTGTGTCCAACTTCTTTGTGACCCACATGGACTATAGCCCACCAGGCTTCTCTGTCCATGGGATTCTCCAGACAAGAACACTGGGGTGGGTTGCCATTTCCTCCTTCAAGGGATCTTCCTGACCCAGGGATCTAATCCATGTCTCCTGCAATTCCTGCATTAACAGGCAGGTTCTTTACCATTGAGCCACTTGGGAAGCCCCCAAAGTGAATGCCTTATTTTACAATTCCTCCAATGTTTTATTAAAGTCCTGGTGCCTCCATATTCTTGCCAGCAATTCATGCAGTGGTTTCCTTTCTTTTTTTTTTTTTTTTAACTTTACAATGTTGTATTGGTTTTGACTCTTTTTTAATCATTCTAATAATTGTGTAGTGATATTTCATTGTGACTTAACTTACATTTCTCTAATGACTAATATTATTGAGAATCTTTTCATGGCTTTATCTGACATCTTTTTTGGTAAAGTGTCAGTTTAAAATTTTGCCTATTTTTTAAATGGATTATTTTCTTGTTACCGAATTGTGAGAGTATTTTACATACTGTTTACAAGACATATTACTTACAAATATTTTTATCTAGTCTGTGGTATCTTTTCCTTGTTTTAATAGTATCATTTTAATAATAGACCAATCTAATTTGGTGAAGTCCAACTCATTAATGTGTTATTTTATATATTGTATTTTTGTGGATATATCTAGGAAATTTTAGCCTTAAATTAGGATCACAGAGGGTTTGCTGTATTCAGGATGTGGACTAGAGTGAAGTACATCACCAAAGCACAGAAATAGATACTCATTTTCAAGGACTTCCAAGTGGAACCACATTGCTCCTATTTCTGGTGCCCATTCCACCATCACTGAGGGCAGAGATTTTTGTCTCTGTAATTCTTTTCTGTATTCCCAGTGATTATAACAATTCTTAGCATATACTAAGAACATAATATTATTAGTCAAATGAAAAAATACAATAAAGAAAAAGGTTTTTTAATTTTAGAAATCCCAGGAAAGATAAACATAAGATATGAAACAATAAATTGTACTTTTATGTATGTGTAAAGTTTTAACTATTACAGAGACAGTGGAGGATAGATAGATATATTGATCCTAGAAGGAAATAATCTGCTAATTCATAATGATCATGTCATTAAGGCATCAAAGTGATTTCACTTCTCTTCTTTATGCTTTTTATTTGCTATACTTAAGATATAAGTATATAAGATATTTGCTATACTTAAGATATATTTTCTTTCCCAAAGGCATGCCAAAGAATGCTCAAACTACTGCACAATTGCACTCATCTCACATGCTAGTAAAGTAATGCTCAAAATTCTCCAAGCCAGGCTTCAGCAATACGTGAACCGTGAACTTCCAGATGTTCAAGCTGGTTTGAGAAAAGGCAGAGGAACCAGAGATCAAATTGCCAACATCCGCTGGATCATGGAAAAAGCAGGAGAGTTCCAGAAAAACATCTATTTCTGCTTTATTGACTATGCCAAAGCCTTTGACTGTGTGGATCACAATAAACTGTGGAAAATTCTGAAAGAAATAGAAAGAAAAAGAAATACCAGACCACCTGATCTGCCTCTTGAGAAACCTATATGCAGGTCAGGAAGCAGCAGTTAGAACTGGCCATGGAATAACAGACTGGTTCCAAATAGGAAAAAGAGTACGTCAAGGCTGTATATTGACACCCTGCTTATTTAACTTCTATGCAGAGTACATCATGAGAAATGCTGGGCTGGAAGAAGCACAAGCTGGAATAAGATTGCTGGGAGAAATATCAATAACCTCAGATATGCAAGTGAGATCACCCTTATGGCAGAAAGTGAAGAGGAATTAAAAAGCTTCTTGATGAAAGTGAAAGAAGACAGTGAAAAAGTTGGCTTAAAGCTCAACATTCAGAAAATGAGGATCATGGCATCTGTTCCCATCACTTCATGGCAAATAGATGGGGAAACAGTGGAAACACTGCCAGTCTTTATTTTTGGGGGCTCCAAAATCACTGTAGATGGTGATTGCAGCCAGGAAATTAAAAGACATTGACTCCTTGGAAGGAAAGTTATGACCAACCTAGATAGCATATTCAAAAGCAGAGACATTACTTTGCCAACAAAGGTCTGTCTAGTCAAGGCTATGGTTTTCCCAGTGGTCATGTATGGATGTGAAATTTGGACTGTGAAGAAGGCTGAGCGTCGAAGAATTGATGCTTTTGAACTGTGGTGTTGGAGAAGACTCTTGAGAGTCCCTTGGACTGCAAGGAGATCCAATCAGTCCATTCTAAAGCAAATCTGTTGTGGGTGTTCTTTGGAAGGACTGATGCTGAAGCTGAAACTCCAGCATTTTGGCCACCTCATGCGAAGAGTTGACCCGTTGGAAAAGACTCTGATGCTGGGAGGGATTGGCGGCAGGAGGAGAAGTGGACAAGAGGGGATAAGATGGCTGGATGGCATCACGACTCGATGCACATGAGTTTGGGTGAACTCCGGGAGTTGGTGGTGGACAGGGAGGCCTGGCATGCTGCAATTCATGGAGTCACAAAGAGTTGGACACGACTAAGTGAGTGAACTGACTAACTGACTGAACTAAGATAACCATCTATTACGTTTTAACTAAGCAAAGAAAAACAGTGAAGGTTGGTAAATTGGACTCTATTTCACTAGAATACCAAGGCTTACTCCCATAGACTTTCAAACATTTAATGTAACTTTTGATTTTCCCAAAGTGCCAGATTCATGTAACACCTGATGTGTATTACAACAAGATAAAGACAAAAAAGAACAATGGTCCATTATTCAGTTTTCAATGAAGAAAGTCATGCATTCTCTCATGTTTTAATAGCCACAACTGAATTAAATAATTGGATTTTTAAATATTTAACAAGGAACACTCAAATGATCCATGTTCAGATCAAGAGAATTCTCTCCAAAAAAATCACATTGGACTACAAAAAGCATTTTTACTGGAGGGAAAAATCTCTAGATTTTAAAAAGCATATTGCCTCAGTAAATGCTATTACTTTTACCTCAATGTACTCTAAAATACTTTAAGTGCAGTAGAGCTCCAGTAAAGAAAGTAGTTTACTTCTCTCTGTGGGTCTCTTTCCCCAAATATTTCCAGCAATAAAATATACTTTGCACATAATGGGTTGAGATGTGTGAGGTTTCTCAAGCATCTACCAACTTTTCAACTGTCTTTAAGAATGATACACTATTAACTATAATTCTCACAAAGCTTTAATTTGTTTTTATTTTTTGCTGCTATTATTATTATTATAGTTTGCTTATTTTAATTTCTTTCTTCATAGCTTTTTAAAAAATAAGATCATTATACCTGTATCTTGACTTTTATTTGAGGACTTAAAATAATGGTTGGAGACCTGTGAATGCTCAGCTTTTCTCAAATAAAAAGGTGTATATGTGTGTGTACATGTGCATATATAATTATGAGAGTAGAATCTATCATTTTTAATTATTTTATTTTAATTTCTTAGATTTCTAAAACTAGTCAGTTATGTTTTACTAACTTTGGTGTATTACAGAATATGTAAGTTTTCATTTTTGAAGAAACAATAATATATCTTTGGTGCTCATTATTATTTTATATTACATGTAAACTGAAAACCAAAGTCCCTTGAATACTTATTTTATTAATTAAACTAGTAATTCTAATGTATAATGAGTATATTACTGAGATCAGTTATCTTGTGATAAAGCATAAACTCTTTTCTCTGGATTTTTTGAGGTTCTATTTAAGTGGGGTTGCTAATAAAGCATAAGTTATCCATGTTTTTTAGACAAATTTGAGGTCATGTTCTTACAGTTTAATTCTACTGATAATTAGTTTTATACCATAAGAAAATTTAAAAATATATAAATATATTTACCTTTGCATGCATGGATGCTCAGTCATGTCTGATTCTTTGTGACCTCATGGACTGTAGGCCACCAGGCCACTCTGTCCATGGAATTTTCCTGGCAAGAATACATTGAAGTGGCTTGCCATTTCTTACTCCAGGATATCTTCCTGACCCAGGGATCAAACCTGCATCTCTTGTATCTCCTATATTGGCAGGTAGGTTCTTTACCACTGTGCTACCTGGAAGACCTCTGCTTAATTTATTTCCAGTGGTGGTGCATGTAAGACAAATAAAGCCTTTATAAAATCTCTGCTTGGAGGAACAGTGTTTTATTGTTGTTGTTGCTTTGTTTTTGTTTCTGTTTTTATTTTTCTTTCTTGGAGAAAATTTCCAGTTAAAAACATTTTTTTTTTCAATCTTGCAATTATTATTTTTCTAATTTCTTAAAAATGTTATAAAGTTGAGGAAAGAGCAAATAATTGCTAACTAAATTTAGGAGGATGTGAGAATCTAGAAACACAAGAAAAGTCCCTCCTTGCTCTGAGTATATTTTAAGGCCAAAGCAAACTGAAGCTTTAGGCCAGTGACCTTGAGGAGAAAAGAGATGAGGTTTTACCAGTTACAGGAAACGCACCTTTAATAAGCTATGAATACAGAGTCACAAAACTAGAATGAAAATTAAAAGCTAGAAGCCTGATCCTTCCCATGAAAATCTTCCCTTTCAGGAGACAGAAAGAATGGACTAAATAAAAAAAGAACAAAAACAACAAAATCCCTGAGGAATTGTGGCTATAGTTCAGCTTTCTCATTTTTTTTTTTTTTTTGGTAGCTGTAGTTTTCAGTGCCATAATGAATTGTTATATAAGATTATCTCTGACTTCCAAAGGCTTTAATACTTTGCAGGATTTTAAGACAATCCACTCTCAAAAACAATCTTCATTCAGAGTCTTGAGGAGCCAAAAGCAAATTATATAAGCATGATTCTATTAAAGATAGGTGCAAAAATAACAGACATACAAATATTTCAGATAAAGAAAATACCAGATGTAGATCATAAAATAATAGTTTGATATTTTCAAGAAATAAAACACATTTAAAATATTTGTAAAAGAAAGGAAATTATAAGCATGTTGTCACATATTTAAGAAGCATGGGGTTCATGAAATACTAATCCCATGGCCAGTTTGACCAAAAGTATGATGCAATAGTGAGAAATTATTTAGAATACAACTCAGAGACAAAAATATTTAACATAAGAAAGAAGTTTAGAAATTTGGATGACTGCATGACAAGGACCAAGATACATTTTTGTGGAATATAAGAAAGGAAAGAAAAATTAAAACAGAGGCAAAAGTCAAAGAAATAATGAACTGATAAAAGATTCAAGACCTAGATGCAAACTCACAATGTATATGAAGCAGATGAAAGAAAATAGTTTCATACTGACATGAATGCTGTTAAAAGAAAGAAAAGAAACAAAGAAAATGAAAGGTGAGCACTAGCCCAAGAAATAAAACAGACTACCTTAAGAATATCAGTAAGACCAAAGATTACTTACAGTCTAGTAGATACCTGAATACAGTAAAATTATTTTTACAGTGAGTGATGAAATTACCAAATTAGAATTCTAAGATTAGTACAAAATATATTCCAAAGGCAAACAAGGATACAAGTTTCTAAGCACACATATATATGAAAATTAATTACAATAAAGCCTCACTAGGTGTAATTCTAAAGGATATAGCTCTGCCAAAAGGTGAATGATTACTAGGGGAATTAGAAAATAAATATAAAATAGATCCTATGGCAATCTAATAATGCCTATAGACCACTTCTCAGGATAAATATTAAATGAATACATTGAAATATTTAATTTTTAATGAAATAATTATCAAAATATTAATAGAAAAATATATACACAGAGGCAATGTCATACAGTGAATTCATTAATTTTATTTATTTGGCATTTATTTAGAACTCATTTGGTTTTGTATTTACTATATAACACTAGATGACAGGAAACAACAACTATGCTCAGAGGGTCTTATATGGTACAGATACACAGAAACATTAAGTTCTTGGGGATGCTATTTCAGGGAATATTGTGAACCCAATGTGGGGTTTCTGAATACAGAGATTGGAAATATTGAGTATGACTATCTGATATATTTAGTTTCTAATATACAGTTGTCTCAAATTCACAATAAAAGAGTCAAGACTCCACTCTCACTTACCGGATATTTTAATTTTGAGAGATTATGATGTCAAGTCAGAATAAATCTTACCATAAATGTAAGACTGGATAAGAGGGTATGTAAGACAGATGTGAATGATGGAATCATGAACAGTGAAGACATCTAGGGAGAAAGAATCACCATTTCATAGAAAGTTCACAATGTTTACAATCTTGAGCAGTTCTGAGACATTAATAAACAAATAAAGAACAATAGTGATAATTTATATTAATGACAGAGAGACTGAAGAGAATGAGTATTATTAAAAATCAGAGAACTTAATGCATGGAAACTCAATATTTAAAAGCATATGATAATAGAAGACCTAATTAAAGATAAAGGAATTTAGTGACAAGGTCCCTGAAACAAGACGCAGTCATGCCAGACAGAATCCATGACCAGGGAAAAGGCAATGAATGCTGACAGAAGGGTTGATAAGGTAAGAAGGTGGAAATATGTATATTCTTATTGTAAAATGTATATTTTTACCACTCCACAAATCCCATTGTTAATTCTCTAAACTTTTAGCTTTCTAATCCCTCGAAGCGTCTTATGCATTCAGTTCAGTTCAGTTCAGTCACTCAGTCGTGTCCGACTCTGCGATCCCGTGAATTGTAGCACACCAGGCCTCCCTGTCCATCACCAACTCCCGGAGTTCACTCAAACTCATGTCCATCGAGTCAGTGATGCCATCCAGCCATCTCATCCTCTGTCCCCTTTTCCTTCTGCCCCCAATCCTTCCCAGCATTGGGGTCTTTTCCAAGTCTTATGAATAGAGAGCTGGATATTCTGGGAATGCTCAGATATTAGACTAAATGTGTATTCATACCATGGGGAAATGAGCAAAGGAACATCCAAAAAGGAGATTTACATTAAATTCCTCAATACTTCCTGTTCTATGTATGGTATATCAAAAGTATACAAGCTATTGAGTTTATTCCATCATTGTGAAAAAATTTATACTGATCCTGAAGTCAAATTTTTTAGCAGATTTCCACATTTCTATTTAATATTGATATCATATGGGAAACTAACTTAATGCCTTTGAACTTCTCTCTTTTTTTACTTCTTTACCTCTTTACTCTTTACCTTCTTTACCTCTTTACTTTTTTTCTTCTCTCTTTTTTAAAAGTTGATAGTGATATTCCCTGACACATTATTAAATTACTATGAGGTCCCACATTGTATAATGCTACAATGGTTTTTTGCACATGGTGTAAATGATATGCTTGTTACAACTATCAGTAGTCACTGCAAAAGTTAACTCCAGGTTAACTATTTACTAAAGAGATAAATTTGTGGAAATGAAGTAGGAAGCATATTTTTGCTAATATGATGCTAAATTAAGTAACATGAAGTTAGGATATAGAATGTGTGCAGTGCTTAGTCCCTCGGTTGTGTCCTCCTCTTTGCTACCCATTGACTATAGCTCACTAGCCTTCTTTGTCCATGGGGATTCTCCAGGCAAGAATTCTGGAGTGGATTGCCATGCCCTACTTCAGAGTATCTTCTCAACCCAGAAATCAAACCAGAGTCTCCTGCATTGCAGGAGGATTCTCTACCAGTTGAGCTAACAGGGAAGCCCAGGATATAGACTAGGGTTTCTCAAACTTGACACATTGACATTTGCTTCCAATAATTCTTTGCTGGAAAGGGAACTATCCTGTGAAGCGTAGGGTGTTTAGCAGCATCCCTGGCCTCTTCCTACTGCCAGGAGGCCCCTCCAACTTCCAGCTGTGCTAATAAAAATTGTCTCTAGATGTTTCCATGGGAGCAAAATCATCTATGACTAAAACCAACTGAAATGGATGATTCCCAATCATGAAAACAATTTAGTACCCCAGCCATGAAATTAAAAGACGCTTACTCCTTGAAAGGAAAGTTATGACCAACCTAGACAGCATATTCAAAAGCAGAGACATTACTTTGCCAACAAAGGTCTGTCTAGTCAAGGCTATGGTTTTCCTGTGGTCATGTATGGATGTGAGAGTTGGACTGTGAAGAAGGCTGAGCGCCGAAGAATTGATGCTTTTGAACTGTGGTGTTGGAGAAGATTCTTGAGAGTCCCTTGGACTGCAAGGAGATCCAACCAGTCCATTCTGAAGGAGACCAGCCCTGGGATTTCTTTGGAAGGAATGATATTAAAGCTGAAACTGCAGTACTTTGGCCACCTCATGCGAAGAGTTGACTCATTGGAAAAGACTCTGATGCTGGGAGGGATTGGGGGCAGGAGGAGAAGGGGACGACAGAGGATGAGATGGCTGGATGGCATCACTGACTCGATGGACGTGAGTCTGGGTGAACTCTGGGAGTTGGTGATGGACAGGGAGGCCTGGTGTGCTGCGATTCATGGGGTCGCAAAGAGTCAGACACGACTGAACGACTGAACTGAACTGAATGTATGATAGAAGAAAGAGTAAAATCAAAGCATGTTAATTGCAGATGGAGACACTCCTTTATCATTATCTTTCAATTCAATGTTGCCCCAGGAATTACAGTTTTAAAATGAGTGATATAAAAGTAATAAAATACCTTGTTAGATGATTTAGTGGGATATAGAATCTTATAAGCTGAAAAGATCTATCATAAAGGATTTACCATTGTGTTGGAAGGAAGGAAGAAGTGCTTAGTTGTGTCCACCTCTTTGCAGCCCTGTGGACTGTAGACTGCCAGGCTCTTCTGTCCATGGAGTTTTCCAGGCAAGAATACTGGAGTGGACTGCCAGTCCCTACTCCAGGGGATCTTCCAGACCCCAGGGATTGAGCTTGTGTCTCTTGCATCTCCTGCATTGGAAGGCAGATTCATTACTACCAGTGCCACCTAGGAAGCCCATTATGTATGCCAGTGCTAAGTGACATATGACTAACTAGTGGCTTTGCAGATGAAATACAAAGAATCCCCACCTAGAGAAAAGAGAAATATTTTTATTTAATCTACCTAATTAGGAAGACCTTTAAGTGTATCATAACACTTATTTTTCTCTAAAGCTCTATGATGAATAAATTGTATTTTAAAACATAAAATTATTATATAGGGGAATTCTATTCCTATTCATTTTTAAAACCCATTAACTCAAAATGCTTAGTAAAAATACGATTCATTTACCCTATATCTAGAAGCATGGAAGAGTAAATATTGTGAAGAGACTTGAATGTGTGTTTTTAATTCTCTTTAAATATGTAACCAAACTATGAAAAAAGAGAGAAGAAACCACATGAGTCAAAAATGTGGAGAAAGTACAAATTCAGAAAAATAGAAGTCACAGAGATCACTTAATTTATATTAGATATAATTTAAATACTGTATACATTAAAATAACTCTCTAATTATAAATGAATACTTCTCTAACAAAAGTACTTCCATTACACTTTAATTGATCAAATAAATATTTCCATAATTGAAATAATATATAAAAGCAAAATTAAAACACAAAACTTATCCCAAATCCCACCATCATTTCATTTTCTTGGCTGTCTTTGCATGAACAATTCATACTCTGTTATATGAATGGACACATCTGTATAGAATTAATGTAATTTCATTGTAAATATAGCTTTTATTTATTATTTCATTAATATTATCTCATATACAATCTCTATAGCTTATTTTATTCTCACTTAATTGCACACAGTGGAAATCCTTTCAAATTAATTTCATAGTGCTAGCATATTTTTTTAATCAACTACAGAAAATGATTAATTTATTTCCTCATTGATGTGAAACCATTTCATTGTCAGTATCTGGTACTATAGAAAAACTGAAAAATATTGTTGTATGAATACCTGTGAATGATGAAAAATAGGAATTAAAAACTGTGAGTAGAACTTGATTTTAAGAAGGATAAAATATGTTAATTTGTATTTTCATGTATTTCCTTAAGAAATAGCCTTTGAATTTGTTCAATCAGTTAGATACAATATGCTGTCTAAATTTTATAATGGAATAGTTTTGCTTTTACACTGAAAATATTTCTTGGTCAAGAAGTTTTTCAACAAATGTAATTCATTTTAAATGTATATTTTGCTATGACCAACCTCAAATCATATAGAACCCACACAATGTCTCCTGTTAAATTTTATTGAAAATTTAAGGTTAAACATAGTTCTATTGTCATTTTTGATGTTGCAAAATAAGGCATTTGTACAGCATAAGTTTCATTATATATCCACATGACCTAGCTAGACCAGAGAGAGACAGAGGAAAGAGAGACTTAATATAATGCAGAGAAAGTTACTTAGTTGTAAGTGTACTTACTCAAAGGATTATCAAAAGTAAACACCAATTAGATTCAGAGATTAAATACAGAATAAAAAGCCCTCTCTATTCCTGCTGGATCACTAGGTTTTCCCTCCTTATGAAGGATAACTGCTCTGATCTGCAACATCCAGTTCAGTTCAGTGGCTCAGTCATGTTCAACTCTTTGTGACCCCATGTCACAGCACGCCAGGCCTCCCTGTCCATCACCAACTCCTGGACTTCACTCAAACTCATGTCCATTGAGTTGATGATGCCATCCAGCCATCTCATCTTCTGTCATCCCCTTCTACTCCTACCCCCAATACCTCCCAGCATCAGGGTGTTTTCCAATGAGTCAGCTCTTCACATGAGATAGCCAAAATATTGGAGTTTCAGCTTTAGCATCAGTCCTTCCAATGAACACCCAGGACTGGTCTCCTTTAGGATGGACTGGTTGGATCTCCTTGCAGTCCAAGGGACTCTCAAAAGTCTTCTCCAACACCACAGATCAAAAGCATCAATTCTTCGGTGCTCAGCTTTCGTCCCAGTCCAACTCTCACGTCCATACATGACTACTGGAAAAACCATAGCCTTGACTAGATGGATCTTTGTTGGCAAAGTAATGTCTCTGCTTTTGAATATGCTATCTAGGTTGGTCATAACTTTCCTTCAAAGGAGTAAGCGTCTTTTAATTTCATGGCTGAAGTCACCATCTGCAGTGATTTGGGAGCCCCCAAAAATAAAGTTGAACACTTTCCACTGTTTTCTCATCTATTTCCCATGAAGTGATGGGACCAGATGCCATGATGTTAGTTTTCTGAATGTTGAGCTTTAAGCCAACTTTTTCAGTCTCTTCTTTCAACTTCATCAAGAGGCTTTTGAGTTCCTCTTCACTTTCTGCCATAAGGGTGGTGTCATCTGCATATATGAGGTTATTGATATTTCTCCCGGCAATCTTGATTCCAGCTTGTGCTTCTTCCAGCCCAGCATTTCTCATGATGTACTCTGCATAGAAATTAAATAAGCAGGGTGACAATATGCAGCCTTGACGAACTCCTTTTCCTATTTGGAACCAGTCTGTTGTTCCATGTCCAGTTCCAACTGTTGCTTCCTGACCTGCATATAGTTTTCTCAAGAGGCAGGTCAGGTGGTCTGGTATTCCCATCTCTTTCAGAATTTTCCACAGCTTATTGTGATCCACACAGTCAAAGGCTTTGGCATAGTCAATAAAGCAGAAATAGATGTTTTTCTGGAACTCTCTTGCTTTTTCCATGATCCAGTAGATGTTGGCAATTTGATCTGTGGTTCCTCTGCCTTTTCTAAAACCAGCTTGAACATCTGGAAGTTCTCATTTCATATATTGCTGAACCCTGTCTTGGAGAATTTATAGCATTACTTTATTAGCGTGTTAGATGAGTGCAATTGTGTGGTAGTTTGAGCATTCTTTGGCATTGCCTTTCTTTGGGATTGGAATGAAAACAAAAGTATTAGGCTGGTTAAATATACATAAGGTTTATATACACAAAATTAAATATTGAATTTAATAATAATACATTTGAATATATTTAAAATATATATTAATTTAGTTGTAAATATATTTTAATTTATTATATAATATATTTTCAATTTAATATATAAAAATATATAAAATACACTTAAATATATACAAATAATTATATACATATATATTTAAAGGTTTAGACTATGAATTTCAAATAATTTAAACTAGGCTCAGACATATCTTTATTAATCATAATAGAAATCATTACAATCAACACATTTTTGCCAACAAGAAACAAGTTGATTTATTCCTGTAGCATAAAAATCCATGCCTTGGGATTCAACAAGCTCTTGAAAGCATTTTCTTCCTTCTGCTGGTTGTGGCAGCATTTTCCCTGCAAAGTTATTGAGATTCTTAAAGAGGTCATAATTAGTTGGCAAGAGGTTCAGGTGAATATGGCAGATGAGGCAAAACTTCATAGCCCAATTCATTCAACTTTTGAAATGTTGGTTGTGCAACATGAAGTCAAGCATCATTGTGGAGAAGAACAGGGCCCACTCTGTTGACCAATGACAGCTACAGGTATTGCAGTTTGGGGGGACATCTCATCAGTTTGCTGAGCACACTTCTGAGATGTAATGGTTTCTCCAAGATTTAGAAAGCTGAAGTGAATCAGATAGGTAGCAGACCACCAGTGACCATGACCTTTTTTTTGATGCAAGTTTGGCTTTGGGAAGTGTTTTGGAGCTTCTCAGTCAACCTCCGAGGTGCTCATCTCCAGTTGTCCTGTTGTATTAAATCCACTTTTTGTCACACATCATAATCCAATCAAGAAATGATTAGTCGTTTGTGCATAGAATAAGAGAAGATGACACTTTAAAATGACGTGTGTGTGTGTGTGTGTGTGTTTGGTCAGCTCATGAGCCACCCACTTTTTGTCATCTTTCCAATTTGCTTCAAATGCAGAATGACCATAGGATGGTTGATGTTGAGTTCTTCGGGAACTTCTTGTGCAGTTGTAAGAGAATCAGCTTTGATGATGCTCTCAGTTGGTCATTGTAAATTTCCAATGGCCAGCTACTATGCTCCTCAACTTCAAGGCTCTTATCTCCTTTGTAAGACTTCTTGAACCACCACTGCACTGTGTGTTCATTAGCATTTCTTGAGGCAAATATACTGTTGATGTTGCGAGTTGTCTCTGCTGCTTTATCACCCATTTTGAACTCAAGAAAATCACTTGAATTTACTTTTTATCTAATGTCATTTCCATAGTCTAAAATAAATATAAAATACACAGCAAGTAATAAGAGATGATAAGAAAGGTGCATTAAAATGAGGTATAACAAAACCACATTTATTTAAGAATGTATTCCAACATCAAATGGTAAATTTCAATGATGCAAAACTGCAGTTACTTTTGCACCAGCTTAATATTTGCTGATTTAAGAAAAAAACAAAATTAATTTTGTATTGATAGAATCACAGTGCTGTCTCTAGGTTTTTTATTTTTTAGGTAATATATTTATTTTAATTAATTAATTTTTAAATGTTTTTAAACATTTTAATTGAGGGATAATTGCTTTACAGTATTGCATTGGTTTCTACCAAACATCAGTATGAAAGAGCCATACATTTACCCATGTCCCCTCCCACAGAACATCCCTCTCACTTCCCTCCACATCCCATCTCTCTAGGTTGTAGCAAAGCACCACATTTTGAGCTCCCTGCATTATACAGCAAATGTCCACTGGCTATCTAATTTTACATGTGGTAATATATATGTTTTAATGGTACTTTCTCAGTTTGTTCCCTTTTTCCTTACTCCTGTATCCACAAGTCTATTTCTATGTGTTTCCATTGTTGTCCCACAGATAAATTCATCAGTAACATCTTTGTAGATTCCATATATATATATATACACACACACACACACACACACACACACACGCAATATTTCTTTCTCTTTCTGACTTACTTCACTCTGAATAACAGACATGCTTCATCCACCTCATTAGAACTGAGTCAAATGAGCTCCTTTTTATTGCTGAGTATACTCCATTGTATATATGTACCATACTTCTTTATCCGTTCATCTATCAACGAACATCTAGGTTGCTTCCATGTCCTAACTATTGTAATTACTGCTACAATGAACATTGAGGTACAGGTGTCTTCTTCAATTAGGGTTTCCTCAGGGTATATGCCCAGTAGTAAGACTTTGGGTTGGGTTCATATGGTAGTTTTATTCCTAGTTTTTTAAGAAATTCCTATATTGTTCTCCATAGTGGCTGTATCAGTTTGCATTCCCACCAACAGAGCAAGAGGTTCCCTTTTCTCCACACCCTCTCCAGCATTTATTGTTGGTAGATTTTTTGATGATGGCCATTCTGACCGTTGTGAGGTGATAACTCATTGTAGCTTTGATTTGCATTTCTCTAATAATGAGTGATGTTCAGCATCTTTTCATATGGTTATTAGCCACCCGCATGTCTTCTTTGGATAAATTTCTGTCCACACACCCATGGGCACCTTATCTTCAATAAAGGAGGCAAGAATATACAATAGAGAAAAGATAGTCTCTTCAGTAATTGGGAAAACTGGATAGCTACATGCAAAAGAATGAAATTAGAGCACATCACAATACCATAAACAAGAATAAACTAAAAATGAATTAAAGACCTAAATGTAAGACCGGAAACTATAAAAACTCTTAGAGGAAAACATAGCAGAACACTCTGACATAAATCACAGCAAGATCCTCTATGACCCCCTCCCAGAGTAATGGAAATAAAAACAAAAATAAACAAATGGGACCTAATTAAAATTAAAAGCTTTTGCACAGTGAAGGAACCTATAAACAAGGTGAAAAAACAGCTCTCTGAAGAGGAGAAAAAAAAAATAGCTAATGAAATAACTGACAAAAGATTAATTTCCAAAATATAAAAGTAGCTCATCCAGCTCAATATAAACAACCCAGTAAAAAAAGTGTGCAGAATGCCTAGGCATTCACACTCAAATTATATGATTATGAGATACATCTCTGTGTTATGTGTAACCTCAATTGATTCATTTTAGTGTGGTACCTTTTTCTATTTTATGAATATATTCAACATTTTATCAATTCCACTGAGATTGAATTTGAGTTTTTATTTTTTTAATTATATTTCATATATTTGTCTATTACTGCCATTTGGAAATAACATTGGGCTTCCTAGGTGGCACTAGTGATAAAGAACCCGCTTGTCAATGCAGGAGTCATAAGATCTGCAGGCTTGATCCCTGGATCAGGAAGATCCCTGGAGGAGGATATGGCAACCTACTCCAGTATTCTTGCCTGGAGAATCCCCATGGACAGAAGAGACTGGTGGACTACAGTCCATAGCGTTGGAAAGAGTCATACATGACTGAAGTGAGTTAGCACAGCACAGCATACAGCCATTTGGAAGAAAAGCTATGATGAACCTAGATCAGATCAGATCAGTCACTCAGTTGTGTCCGACTCTTTCCGACCCCATGAATCACAGCATGCCAGGCCTCCCTGTCCATCACCAACTCCCAGAGTTCACCCAGACTCACGTCCATCGAGTCAGTGATGCCATCCAGCCATCTAATCCTCTGTCGTCCCCTTCTTCTCCTGCCCCCAATCCCTCCCAGCATCAGAGTCTTTTCCAATGAGTCAACTCTTTGCATGAGGTGGCTAAAGTACTGGAGTTTCAGCTTTAGCATCATTCCTTCCAAAGAAATCCCAGGGCTGGTCTCCTTCAGAATGGACTGGTTGGATCTCCTTGCAGTCCAAGGGACTCTCAAGAGTCTTCTCCAACACCACAGTTCAAAAGCATCAATTCTTCAGTGCTCAGCCTTCTTCACAGTCCAACTCTCACATCCATACATGACCACTGGAAAAACCATAGCCTTGACTAGATGAACCTTTGTTGGCAAAGTAATGTCTCTGCTTTTGAATATGCTATCTAGGTTGGTCATAACTTTCCTTCCAAGGAGTAAGCGTCTTTTAATTTCATGGCTGCAGTCACCACCTGCAATGATTTTGGAGCCCAGAAAAATAAAGTCTGACACTGTTTCCACTGTTTCCCCATCTATTTGCCATGAAGTGATGGGACCAGATGCCATGATCTTCGTTTTCTGAATGTTGAGCTTTAAGCCAACTTTTTCACTCTCCACTTTCACTTTCATCAAGAGGTTTTTGAGTTCCTCTTCACTTTCTGCCATAAGGGTGGTGTCATCTGCATATCTGAGGTTATTGATATTTCTCCCAGAAATCTTGATTCCAGCTTGTGTTTCTTCCAGTCCAGCATTTCTCATGATGTACTCTGCATATAAGTTAAATAAACAGGGTGACAATATACAGCCTTGACGAATTCCTTTTCCTATTTGGAACCAGTCTGTCATTCCATGTCCAGTTCTAACTGTTGCTTCCTGACCTGCATACAAATTTCTCAAGAGGCAGATCAGGTGGTCTGATATTCCCATCTCTTTCAGAATTTTCCACAGTTTATTGTGATCCACACAGTCAAAGGCTTTGCCATAGTCAATAAAGCAGAAATAGATGTTTTTCTGGAACTCTCTTGCTTTTTCTATGATCCAGCGGATGTTGGCAATTTGATCTCTGGTTCCTCTGCCCTTTCTAAAACCAGCTTGAACATCAGGAAGTTCACGGTTCACCTATTGCTGAAGCCTGGCTTGGAGAATTTTGAGCATTACTTTACTAGCGTGTTAGATGAGTGCAATTGTGCAGTAGTTTGAGCATTCTTTGGCATTGTCTTTCTTTGGGATTGGAATGAAAACTGACCTTTTCCAGTCCTGTGGCTACTGCTGAGTTTTCCAAATTTGCTGGCATATTGAGTGCAGCACTTTCACAGCATCATCTTTCAGGATTTGGAATAGCTCAACTGGAATTCCATCACCTCCACTAGCTTTGTTCGTAGTGATGCTTTCTAAGGCCCACTTGACTTCACATTCCAGGATGTCTGGCTCTAGATCAGTGATCACACCTTTGTGATTATCTGGGTTGTGAAGATCTTTTTTGTACAGTTCTTCTGTGTATTCTTGCCATCTTGTCTTAATATCTTCTGCTTCTGTTAGGTCCATACCATTTCTGTCCTTTATCGAGCTCATCTTTGCATGAAATGTTCCTTTGGTATCTCTGATTTTCTTGAAGAGATCCCTAGTCTTTCCCATTCTGTTATTTTCCTCTATTTCTTTGCATTGATCGCTGAAGAAGGCTTTCTTATCTCTTCATTATTAGACAGGGTATTAAAAAGCAGAGACATCATTTTGCCAACAAAGGTCCGTATAGTCAAAGCTGTGATTTTTTCAATTGTCAGGTACGGTTGTAAAATTCGATCATAATGAAGGCTGAGCACCAAAGAATTGATTCTTTCAAACTGTGTTGCCCCTTGGACAGCAATGAGGTCAAACCAGTCAATCTTAATGACAATCAACTCTGAATATTCATTGGAAGGACTGATACTGAAGCTAAGCCCCAAAACTTTGGTTGTCTGATGTAAATAGCTGACTCATTGGAAAAGACCTTGACGCTGGGAAAGATTGAGGTCAGGAGGAGAAGGGCGTGATAGAGAATGAGATGGTTGGATATCATTATCAACTCAATGGACATAAGTTTGAGAAAACTGCAGGAAATAGTGAAAGACAGTGAAATCTGGTAGGCCTCAGTCCTTGGGGTCACAAAGAATTGAGTGACTGAACAGAAACAACAACAAAGAACTATTTAGTATTAATACCATTATGAACAGCTTGTTTCTATTTTTGGCACACATATGAACACAATGCTTTTTACTTTATACTTGGGAGAGGGATAAAAATCAAAAGATATGTATCTTTCCAACAATTATTGATGATGTAGAAAATTTTCCCAATAGTCTTCCATTTGCATTCTCATGTGCAGTTGTGAGCCCCTATTCGTCTCCTTTTCGATAGCCCTAAATGTGTCAATATGTCATTTTTAATCACTTCCTAGATGTATGTGATAGCTCATTACAGTGTACATTGCATTTATCTGACTTCTGTTAATATTTATGAATTTTTCAAATAATTAATTAATGTTGGGATTCTGTTTTATAAAATATTTTCATAATTTTCTTACTTAGTATTCTGTGTTTTTTTAAATTGAAATAAACATGCTTAATATAGGTACACGCATACCCTCTTATATAGCGGACAGATTCTTTGCTGTTTATGTATTGTATGAGTATCACCACTCTCTCACTATTTTCTTTGACTTAATTTTCTTAAGTTGTGCTTTGAAAAATGAAATTATTAATTTTTTTGATAATTTTAGTCTTTGTTTTATTTATTAGCTGTTATTTTTCCTAAATCATATATCCAACCAGCTTTATTTCATACTTTCCTAGCTTCTAGGAAGTTTCTGTAATCTTTCTGTTTGGTTTTCCAGAATTAAAAATCAACACAGTGGGTAAATGAAAAGGAATAAACAGGAAAATTTACTTTATTTGATAATGACTGTTTTGTAATTTGACCAGTTAAATTTATACCTACATGCATTTATTTTGGAAGACTTCAAGTTCTACAATTTGAAGGGGGTCGTCAGTTACATTATCATGTGTAATCTATGACACAGGCAATAAA
Source organism: Bos javanicus (assembly GCF_032452875.1). NCBI lineage: Eukaryota > Metazoa > Chordata > Mammalia > Artiodactyla > Bovidae > Bos > Bos javanicus. Next base: position 57,815,853 of record NC_083878.1, read on the forward strand.
ATGTATGAAATGGCACTGCTTCATGGATAGTTTACAAAACAGAAATGATAAAAAGATAGTGCTCTTACGTAAGTAGTGGAAAAACTTAGTGCTTGATTTATTTAATGGATGTAGCCAAAAGTTTTGTTGGTAATAAAAATAATCTTTGTAGAATTATGCAGTCATTTGGAATGCTATAAAGGAGCTGTTGTCAATAAAAGCTGTGATTATTACTATGGTTTCATTCCATTTTGGTGAGTAATTAGTTATTATCATTATTTATCACTTTATTTTATGGTTACTGCTTGCAATTTCAGACTTTAAATACTGAAAATGTAAACAGTGTTAATTACAGTATGAATTGCATGTGTTGTTAAATTATTAATAAGTATTTTTAAAATGAATATTCTAATAACAATTTGTATTTTTGCCTGATTTCTTGTTCATCATACTTTTGAACAAGTTGATATGTTTGTAATATTGAAAATAGTATTGCAGAAACAAATGCTATTCCCATGGGGCTGGTTTCAGGAATTAAACTTTATGATGTTTACAGTTAAACACAGAGATAACATTGATAAAGGAGAGATACCTTATATCTTTAATAAATTGTATATTCATTATTTAAAGGCACCTTCTAAGAGATACCTGAAACTGAAAGTGAAGACGCTCAGTCGTGTCTGACTCTGCGACCCCATGGACTGTAACCTGCCAGGCTTCTCCATCCTTTCTCCAGGGGATCTTCCCCACCCGGGGATCAAATCCTGGTATCCTGCACTGCAGGCAGACTCTTTACCATGTGAGCTACCAGTTCAGTTCAGTTCAGTCACTCAGTAGACTCCGCAACCCCATGAATTGCACCACACCAGGCCTCCCTGTCCATCATCAACTCACGGATTTCACTCAAACTCATGTCCATCGAGTCGGTGATGCCATCCAGCCATCTGACCTTCTGTCATCCCCTTCTCCTCCTGCCCCCAATGCTTCCAACATCAGAGTCTTTTCCAATAGGTCAACTCTTCACATGAGGTGGCCAAAGTACTAGAGTTTCAGCTTGAGCATCATTCCTTCCAATGAAATCCCAGGGCTGATCTCCTTCAGAATGGACTGGTTGGATCTCCTTGCAGTCCAAGGGACTCTCAATAGTCTTCTCCAACACCACAGTTCAAAAGTATCAGTTCTTTGACACTCAGCTTTCTTCACAGTTCAACTCTCACATCCATACGTGACCACTGGAAAAACCATAGCCTTGACTAAACGGACTTTTGTTGGCAAAGTAATGTCTCTGCTTTTGAATATGCTATTTAGGTTGGTCATAACTTTCTTTCCAAGGAGTAAGCGTCTTTTAATTTCATGGCTGCAGTCACCATCTTCAGTGATATTGGAGTCCAAAAAAAAAAAAAATAATAATAATAATAAATAAAGTCTGACACTGTTTCCACTGTTTCCCCATCTATTTGCCATGAAGTGATGGGACCAGATGCCATGATCTTCGTTTTCTGAATGTTGAGCTTTAAGCCACCTTTTTCACTCTCCTCTTTCACTTTCATCAAGAGGCTTTTAATTCCTCTTCACTTTCTGCCATAAGGGTGGTGTCATCTGCATATCTGAGGTTATTGATATTTCTCCCAGCAATCTTGATTCCAACTTGTGCTTCTTCCAGCCCAGCATTTCTCATGATGCACTCTGCATATAAGTTAAATAAACAGGGTGACAATATACAACCTTGACGAACTCCTTTTCCTATTTGGAACCAGTCTGTTTTTCCAGGTCCAGCTCTAACTGTTGCTTTCTGATCTGCATATAGATTTCTCAAGAGGCGGGTCAGGGGTCTGATATTCCCATCTCTTTCAGAATTTTCCACAGTTTATTGTGATCCACACAGTCAAAGGCTTTGCCATAGTCAATAAAGCAGAAATAGATGTTTTTCTGGAACTCTCTTGCTGTTTCGCTGATACAGAGGATGTTGGCAATTTGATCTCTGGTTCCTCTGCCTTTTCTACGTTCAGGAAGTTCACAATTCACGTATTGCTGAAGCCTGGCTTGGAGAATTTTGAGCATTACTTTACTAGCATGTGAGATGAGTGCAATTGTGCAATAGTTTGAGCATTCTTTGGCATTGTCTTTCTTTGGGATTGGAATGAAAACTGATCTTTTCCAGTCCTGTGGCCACTGCTGAGTTTTCCAAATTTGCTGACATAATGAGTGCAGCACTTTCTCAGCATCATCCTTCAGGATTTGAAAGAGCTCAACTGGAATTCCATCACCTCCACTAGCTTTGTTCGTAGTGATGCTTTCTAAGGCCCACTTGACTTCACATTCCAGGATGTCTGGCTCTAGGTGAGTGATCACACCATCGTGATTATCTGGGTTGCGAAGATCTTTTTTGTACAGTTCTTCTGTGTATTCTTGCCACCTCTTCTTAATATCTTCTGCTTCTGTTAGGTCCATACCATTTCTGTCCTTTATCGAGCCCATCTTTGCATGAAATGTTCCCTTGGTATCTCTAATTTTCTTGAAGAGATCTCTAGCCTTTCCCATTCTGCTGTTTTCCTCTATTTCTTTGCATTGATCACTGAGGAAGACTTTCTTATCTCTTCTTGCTCTTTGGAACTCTGCATTCAGATGCTTATATCTTTCATTTTCTCCTTTGCTTTTTGCTTCTTTTCTTTCACAGCTATTTGTAAGGCCTCCTCAGATAGCCATTTTGCTTTTTGCATTTCTTTTCCATGGGGATGGTCTTGATCCCTGTCTCCTGTACAATGTCACGAACCTCATTCCATAGTTCATCAGGCAGTCTATCAGATCCAGTCCTTTAAACCTATTTCTCAGTTCCACTGTATACCATAGGGATTTGATTTAGGTCATACCTGAATGGTCTAGTGGTTTTCCCTACTTTCATCAATTTCAATTTGAATTTGCCAATAATGAGTTCATGATCTGACCAAAAGTCAGCTCCCGGTCTTGTTTTTGCTGACTGTATAGAGCTCCTCCATCTTTGCCTGCAAAAAATATAATCCATCTAATTTTGGAGTTGACTATTTGGTGATGTCCATGTGTAGAGTCTTCTCCTGTGTTGTTGGAAGAGGGTGTTTGCTATGACCAGTGCGTTCTCTTGGCAAAACTCTATTAGTCTTTGCCCTGCTTCATTCCGTATTCCAAGGCCAAATTTGCCTGTTACTCCAGGTGTTTCTTGACTTCCTACTTTTGCATTCCAGTCCCCTATAATGAAAAGGACATCTTTTTTGTGTGTTAGTTCTAAAAGGTCTTGTAGGTCTTCATAGAACCATTCAGTTTCAGCTTCTTCAGCATTACTCGTTGGGACATAGGCTTGGATCACTGTGATATTGAATGGTTTGCCTTGGAAATGTACAGAGATCATTCTGTCGTTTTTGAGATTGCATCCAAGTACTGAAGTTTGAACTTTTTTGTCAAATATAATAGCTACTGCATTTCTTCTAAGGGATTCCTGTCCACAGTAGTAGATATAATGGTCATCTGAGTTAAATTCACCCATTCCAGTCCACTTTAGTTTGCTGATTCCTAGAATGTTGACATTCACTCTTGCCATCTCATGTTTGACCACTTCCAATTTTCCTTGATTCATGGACCTAATATTTCAGATTCCTATGCAATATTGCTCTTTACAGCATCGGACCTTGCTTCTATCACCAGTCACATCCACAAATGGGTGTTTTTTTTTCTTTGGCTCCATCCTTTCATTCTTTCTGGAGTTGTTTCTCCACTGATCTCCAGTAGCATATTGGGCACCTACCGACCTGTGGAGTTCCTCTTTCAGTATCCTGACATTTTGCCTTTTCATACTGTTCATGGGTTTCTCAAGTCACTCAGTCATGTCCAACTCTTTGTGACCCCATGGACTGCAGCACCCCAGGCTTCCTTGTCCTTTGCTATCTCTTAGAGTTTGCTCAAACTCATGTTCATTGAGTTGATGATACCATCCAACTCTGTCACCCCCTTCTTCTCTTTTCCTCAATCTTTCCCAGCATCAGGGTCTTTTCCCTGATGAGTAGGCTCTTTGCATCAGGTGGCCAAAGTATTGGAGCTTAAGTATAAGTCCTTTCAGTTAATATTCAGGGTTGATTTCCTTTAGCCTTGACTTGTTTGATTTCCTTGTTGTCCAAGGGACTCTCAAGGGTCTTCTTCAGCACCACAGTTCAAAGGCATCTATTCTTTGGTGGTCAGCTTTCTTTAGGATCCAACTCTCACATCTGTACATGGCTTTGGAAAAACCATAGTTTTGACTATACGGATCTTTGTCAACAGAGTGATGTCTCTGCTTTTTAATACACTGTCTAGGTTTGTCATGATTTTCATACAAGGGACAAACGTCTTTTAATTTTGTGCCTTTAGTGACCATCCACAGTGATTTTGAAGCCCAAGAAAATAAAGTCTGACACTGTTTTCATTTTTTTCCCCATCAATTTGCCATGAACAAATGGGACCGGATGCCATGATCTTGGTTTTCTGAATGCTGAGTTTTAAGTCAGCTTTTTACTGTCCTCTTTCTCCTTCATCAAGAGGCTCTTTAGTCCATCTTTGAGTTCTAATTAATTCTTAGATCAATCAGAGATAAAAGTCATTTCTATGTGGTGTACAGTACACATAATATACATATGTAGTAGTTTAGTGTTAGTTCCTCAGTTGTGTCTGACTCTTTTCAAGCCCATGGACTGTGGCCCACAAGGCTCCTCTGTCCATGGGTTCTGCAGGCAAGAATACTGGAGTAGACTGCCATTCCTTTCTCCAGAGGTTCTTTCAAACCCAGGTATGGAACCTGGGCCTCCTGCAGTGCAGGCAGATTCTTTACCAACTGAGCTACAGAGAAGATCCAATATACATACATGCACGTATACATATATGCACAAACATAACTCCAAAAAATAATTTAGTGACATTTGCAGTTTCATAAAAAGCAAGTTAGAGATATTTTGGTAGAGACAGAAATGTACTTTAATTATTTGAGCCAGATTTCCTGGGAAAGACTGAGACACAAATTTACATACAGTAAATTGAGGAGTGTTCTTATTAACATCAGTGAGAGAACAAGAGAAGCAAGACTGAGAAAGAGGAGAACAGTTCAGCTTCAGATGATTCGATAAGAAGCTCTAAAACTCATATAGATCATCAAAATTACTCCCCCTGATCTACCAGTAAAGTCTTAGAACTACCAAAGGAAATAGTCTAGCAAGAGTAAACTGGCATAAGGTATCTGCCTACGGCAGTCCCCAGGAAGATATTCCATTCTGAGCAACGAGTAGCCAACACTCCCAGAAACTGGAGGAATGGGTCTGAAAAGAAGTAGGTGGCACGTTACAGCACTCACTCCAATATGCTGAGTAATGAGAATGACACTTATCTCAAAGTAGTCAAAGTGATAAATGGAGGACTAGGAAACTTCAGTCCTCCTTTCTCCATGGAGACACTGAGATAATAAAAATATACAGGTCAGAATAGGTCTGTGAGAACTTTAGAGACCAATGGTTTGCTCAGCAGAATCCTTGCTGATCAGAAGGGAATGGAATATGTTCAAAGCAATAAAAGAATAAAAACGTTATCAACAAATAATACTGTATCTGGAAAACCTGTCTTTAAAAAATGAAGTAGAAATTGAGATTATCCCAGGTAAACAAAAGTTGAGGCAATTCATTACTAGACCTACTCTACAAGAAATGTTAAAGGAGGTCCTTAAAGTTGAAATAAAAGGATCGAAATAGGAACACAAGGCAGAGAAAGAAGTTCTCCAGGAAAGATGAAGAAGTGGGCAAATGCATTAACCTATAATATTGCAATTTTGTTGTACAGATGCTAAATGCTAACACATAAATTATAAATTTATGTTAATGGGTAAAAAATGTATAAAGATGCAATTAGTCACTTCAATAACCCAAAACCAGGTGGATGGGAGGGTAAAAATGTAGAGATTTTTGTACACAATCAATTTTAATAGATTTATAAATTTAAGATATGTGTAGTTACAATGGAAACCACAATAAAAGTACCTATGGAATACACACAGAAATAAATGAGAAGGGCTTGAAGCTTATTATGAGAAAAACAAATCAGTGAAATCATAAAGGAAACAGTAAGAGAGAAAATGGACAAAAATTCTATATGACATAGCATAAATGACTAATAAAATGGAAATAGTAATTATTTTATCTATAATTACATTTGATATAAATGTATTAATCTTACCAATAAAAATTATACAGTGACTGAATGGACAAATGAAGATAGCATCTAACTACATCACTTTCACAGCGTCATCTTTCACCTAAGTTTTCGTTCCAATCCCAAAGAAAGGCAATGCCAAAAAATGCTCAAACTACTGCACACTTGCACTCATATCACATTCTAACAAAATAATGCTCAAAATTCTCCAAGCCAGGCTTCAAAAGTATGTGAACTGTGAACCTCCAGATATTCAAGCTGGATTTAGAAAAGGCAGAGGAACCAGAAATCAAATTGCCAACATCCACTGGATCATCAAAAAAGTGAGAGAATTCCAGAAAAATATCTACTTCTGCTTTATTGACTATGCCAAAGCCTTTAACTGTGTGGATCACAACACACTGGAAAATTCTTAAAGAGACTGGAATATCAGACCACCTGATATGACTCCTAGAAATCTGTATGCAGATCAAGAAGCAACAGTTAGAACTGGAAATGGAGCAATAAACTGGTTCCAAACTGTGAAAGGAGTATATCAAGGCTATGTATTGTCACTCTGCTTATTTAACTTATATGCAGAATATATCATGAGAAACGCTGGGCTGGATGAAGCACAAGCTGGAATCAAGATTGCTGGGGGAAATATCAATAATCTCAGATATGCAGATGACACCACCCTTATGGCAGAAAGTGAAGAATAACTAAAGAACCTCTTGATGAAGGTGAAAGTGGAGAAGGAAAAAATTGGCTTAAAACTCAACATTTAGAAAACTAAGATCATGCCATCTGGTCCCATCACTTCAAGGCAAGTAGATGGGGAAACAATGGAAACAGTGAGAGACTTTATTTTGGGGTGGCTCAAAATCACTGCAGATGGTGATTGCAGCCATGAAATTAAAAGATGCTTACTCCTTGGAAGAAAAGCTATGACCAACTTAGACAGCATATTCAAAAGTAGAGGCATTACTTTGCCAACAAAGTTCCATCTAGTCAAAGCTATGGTTTTTCCAGTAGTTGTGTATGGATGTGAGATTTGGACTATAAAGAAAGCTGAATGCCAAAGAAATAATGCTTTTGAAATGTGGTGTTGGAGAAGACTCTTGAGAGTCCCTTGGACTGCAAGGAGATCCAACCAGTCCATCCTAAAGGAAATCAGTCCTGAATATTCATTGGAAGGACTGATGCTAAAGCTGAAACTCCAATACTTTGGCCACCTACTGCGAAGAACTGACTCGTTTGAAAAGACCCTGATGCTGGGAAATATTGAAGGCAGTAAGAGAAGGGGACGACAGAGGAAGAGATGGTTGGATGGCATCACCGACTCATTGGACATGAGTTTGAGTAAATTCCGGGAGTTGGTGATGGACAGGGAAGCCTGGCATGCCACAGATCATGGGTTAGCAAAGAGTTGGATAAGACTGAGCAACTTAATGACCTGAACTGATCCAACTGCATGCTATTTACAAGAAACTCATTCTAGATTTAAGGACACACAAAGGCTGAAAGTGAAATGAAGAAAAAGATAACCTGTGCAAATGAATATTAAAAGAACAGGGGGATGTCTATACAAATAAACAAATAGACTGAAGTCAAAAATTGTTTGTTAGCTAACAAACACATGAAAAGATGCTCAACATCACTCATTATCAGAGAAATGCAAATCAAAACCACTATGAGGTACCATTTCTCGCCAGTCAGAATGGCTGTGACCCAAAAGTCTACAAGCAATAAATGCTGGAAAGGGTGTGGAGAAAAGGGAACTCTCTTACACTGTTGGTGGGAATGCAAACTAGTACAGCCACTATGGAGAACAGTGTGGAGATTCCTTAAAAAACTGGAAATAGAACTGCTTTATGATCCAGCAATCCCACTGCTGGGCATACACACTGAGGAAACCAGAATTGAAAGAGACACATGTACCCCAATGTTCATCACAGCATTGTTTATAATAGCCAGGACATGGAAGCAACCTAGATGCCCATCAGCAGATGAATGGATAAAGAAAGCAGTGGTACATATACACAATGGAATATTACTCAGCCATTAAAAAGAATACATTTGAACCAGTACTAATGAGGTGGATAAAACTGGAGCCTATTATACAGAGTGAAGTAAGCCAGAAAGAAAAACACCAATACAGTATACTAAGGCATATATATGGAATTTAGAAAGATGGTAACAATAACCCTGTGTACGAGACAGCAAAAGAGACACTGATGTATAGAACAGTCTTTTGGACTCTGTAGGAGAGGGAGAGGGTGGGATGATATGGGAGAATGGCATTGAAATACATATAATATCATATATGAAATGAGTCGCCAGTCCAGGTTCGATGCATGATACTGGATGCTTGGGGCTGGTGCACTGGGACGACCCAGAGGGATGGTATGGAGAGGGAGGAGGGAGGAGGGTTCAGGATGGGGAACACATGTATACCTGTGGTGGATTCATTTCAATGTTTGTCAAAACCAATACAATATTGTAAAGTTTAAAAATAAAACAAAATTTAAAAAAAATAGCAAAAAAAAAATTGTTATAGGAGTTTTTGAGCAACATTATACAATGATAAAAGGGCCAATTTACCAAGAAAATATAAAAATTATATATGTTTATGCCTCAATCATCAGAGCTCTGTAATATATGAAGCACACTGACAGAATTGAATAGATAAGAGATAGGAACATAATAATGCCTCTATTTTAATAATGGGTAAAATAACCAGACATTAAATCAATAAGGAAATAAAGATCTTGAGCAAACTGTAGACAAATTCTTGAATTCATAAAAGAATTCAAGAAGATTGAAATCATACAAATCATTTCTGATCACAATTAAATGAAACTAAAATTTAATAGTAGATAGAAAAGTAAAAAAATCTACAAATGTTTGGAAACTCATTACACTCTTAAATTTCCAGAATGTCAAAAATGAAGTCTCCAAGGATGTTAGGAAATGCCTCGAAATCAAAAATGAAATGAAATCACAAATGAAATAAAAAACATCTCATACCAAAATTAGTGTAATTCAGTGAAATATGTGCTATGAGGGAAATTTATATCAATAAATATATACATTTAAAAATGAATGACCCAAAATAAACCACCTAAAATTGCACATTATGAAACTAGAATAAAAACTATTAGACTCAACCCAAAGCTAGCAAAAGAAAGGAAATAAAGATTGGAACAGGGATAAATGAAGTAGAGAATAGGAAAATAATTTAAAAAAATCAAAGAAACAAAAGTGCTTTACTCAGAAATACTTGTACAATGATCATAGATAGCATCACTATTCATAACACCCAAAAGGTGAAAACAGTCTAATTCTGTCAACAGATGAATGAATAAACAAAATGTAGTGTATAATACAACAGATTATCATATGCTACAACACATTGAATCTGAGGGCATTATGGCAACTACAATAAGCCAGTCACAAAAAAGCAAATACTATAATTGCATTTGCAGGAGGTTTTGAAAATAAAGTCATAGAAATAGAAAGTAAAATGATGGTTACCAGGGGTTAGGGGAAGGGGAAAATAGAAACAGTTTTTTAATAGGTATAGTTTCATATTTGCTAGATTAAAAGTTCTGAAGATCTGTTTTACAACAATGTGAATATACTAGACCCTACTAAATCGTATACTTAAAAATGGTTAAGATGATAAATTTTGCAATATTTTATTACAATAATAATAACTTTATATTTATGTGCATATATTTTATATGATATATATATTATTTTAATATATAATTACATGATATTTTATTAAATATATTAAACTATGATAAACCTAGACAGTATATTAAAAAGTAGAGACATCACTTTGGCAACAAAGGTCCACCTAACTAAAGCTATGATTTTTCCGTAGTCATGTATGGATGTAAGAGTTGTTTCATAAAGAAGGCTGAGTGCCAAAGAACTCATGCTTTCAAATTGTGATACTGGAAAAGATTCTTGAGAATCTCATGGACAGCAAGGAGATCAAACCAGTCCACCCTAAAGAAGATCAACCCTGAATATTTATTGGAAGGGCTGTTGCTTAAGGTGAAATTCCAGTACTTTGGCCACCTGATGTGAAGAGCCAGCTCACTGGAAAAGTTGATGCTGGGGAAGATTGAAGGCATGAGGAGAAGGGGACAACAGAGGATGAGATGGTTGGATAGCATCACCAACTCAATGGACATGATTTTGAGCAAACTCTGCTCCCAGATAGTGAAGGACAGGGAAGCCTGATGTGCTGCAGTCTATGGGGTTGCAAAGAGTCAGACATGACTTAGTGACTGAACAAAAATAAATATTACTTTATATAATTTAAATATTATGTATAATCAGTCTCTGGGGATGGGATCCAAGTATCAGTTTTTTTAAGAATTCCTAGATGAAAAGCTTGCACAACTAAGGTCAAGAAATGGAAACCTGCACTGAACTAGTAAGCGGACCTAGTAAGTGACTCTGAACATCAGTTTCCTTATTTGCAAAATGAGCTTAATAATGCCTGTCTTGTTTACTTATAAATGAAAAAAGTCTTTCTAGACCTCAAAAAGTAACTAAAAAATCAAGTTTTGAAGAAAAATCGTGATAGAATCTAGGTGTTGCATATATATGTGTTAGCTGTTAAATTTCTTCAATTTACTATATGTGTGAAACGATTTCTTTTTAATTTAAAATCACGTATTGTTGTGTTGTAAAAAACAATCCTCAATAATTTAGTCATGATTTTATGGTACTGTATTAAAAGGAAAAAGTAGTGTTAATCATTTGGTAGGTTAACTTATTGTTGGTTGTCTAAGTATTTACTTCCTCTCCCAGTAAGAGCATTGCATTTCTTTGCTCTATAAATATCAGAATTTCCTGTGTATCTTGCTTTTTCCAGTGGAATCTGAACAAGAGTGATATATACCCATCACTCCTGAAAAGAAGCATGGCTCTTATTGCTCATGAGGCCAAATTTTCCCAACCTAAGTTTGTTTTTTGTCCTCAAATAAAGAGAACTTCAGGTGCACGATCAGGATATGTTAGAGGAACAAAAAATAAACCTTTGTTTTTGAAAGCAACTAAAATATATAAGGTTTTTGTTAATGCAATATAACAACAGCTCACTGGCACAGTTTGAAAGCTATTAAAATGAAATCATCTCTAACAATACAAATCAACCTGATGAAGAAACAAACGTTAATGCCTAAAGAAACTCATTTGTACAAGCAGTTTCAGGAACATCTAGTTAAAATTCTGGAATGAAGAACTTATTATATAATTAACAATGCTCTGAAGTTATGTCTATGTTCCTCCATTTAAGAATCTATCTTCTGCATTGTTTTAAATTACCCCAAGTAAAATCTAGCATATTTTCTGATCAATTAATTGCATTCCATTTTAAATGTATACTGTACTTTCATTAACCAATTTTCTGCTAAGGTTTTAATCTATCTTTTGTGAATACAAATAATGTGTTGCTCAGTCATGTCTGATGTTTTGAACCCCCATGGACTGTAGCTTCAACGTAAATATTTATAGAAATCTCAATCTAGTTTACTAAATGAACTGAACTTCATTCTTTCTTACTGACCACCCCTTCATATGTGTGATGTGAGTTCCAAACTTCTCTATGATATGTAAATACTTGTGCAGGTCCTATAGTTAGTCAGTAATGCTCACATAATAAAATATCTCTCAATCACTTAAGGTAAGACATCCTAACAAATGTAAAATCAATGTAATTAATTTTTGTGTAATTAAACAATTGCTTTTCTTCTCCAGTTTGTGAATGCCTCAACTAGGTAACTGCAGTGAAGTGGACAAAAAAAGGTAAACTTTTTTTTATGCTGACTTTTCCATTTAATAACTGCAGTTTGGGGGTCTTTTATATTTGGGATGTTTAACAAAGAAGAAAGAGCATCAGAAATATTTTATCTACTGGTAGAATAAAAAGTAAGAATTTTATCTGGCAAAATTTTAATCTGAACTATTGACCTCTGCATATGGCAGAATCCAGTGCTGATTCTTTGTTGGCTATCATGGATTTTATCTGTAATATATTTATCATGGCCAGTGCCATCTCCAACTGGTAACTTAAAGATCCCTCCTCACTTTGGAGTTTCCATCAGAGCATCCCTTTGTAAATATGATCTCAGAATTCCTGAAGTACTTATTATGGAGTTATTATCTGCTTCACTGGAAACTTGAACACTTTTGGAATTACAATCCCAACACACCCCTGTCTCTGCTTTGCCACAGGCAGGGGTTTCTGTAAACTTCTGTAGGTGTAATTCAGGCAGTGGACACCATGTTCCTTCAATTGCACAACAAACATATCGAGCACCCATAGCAGGTTATTGAAAACCTCATCACTAAGCTTGAGAAAGATAAGTATTCCCTTCTCCTCTCACAGATGCAAGGACAGAACGTAGCAGGGTACTGAAGTCTTCTCAAATTTTTTAAGTTATTCTCATCACTGGCCTCCTGAACCAGTCAACAGAATCTCAGCATTTTCTTATAAAGACCAGAAAGGAAAAGACTGTCCTAGGAAAGTTAGTTCCATAATTTCTTAGCATGTTTAGGCCAAGCTGTGAAACAGCTGGCTTTAGGATACTGGGATATTGCAACATGGTACAGAAAAAAGGAAAACGTGAAAGAAAATAGCATTCAATCTATTGTTTCATGACTTGATGTTCACATGCAATCTGTATCAAGATGTATTCCCAGACGTGTAACTTCTGTGTCATAGGGCATGTGCACTGTTAAAGGAATTGACCCCATACCCTCCAGTGAGGCCATATTCACTTCCATTACCACAAAGAATTTTGAAATTACTTGTTTACCAATTTATTTTTTACTCAGTTTAACCAGATTACTGCTTTAGCCCTCTGGATAGATGAAAACACTATAATTACTTTTAAAATGTATTCTTTTAAAAATGATTAAAGTTGCATATCTTTCCATTTGTTGATAGATCTTTTTATGTATATACTCTGAATTTATGTTTTAAAATGTGACTGCTATATTAACCTATAGATCATTTTACAGATACTGTAATATTATTATCAGTATAATTATATTTCTCTATATTTGTTGCCAGAGTGTATAATTTGATATATGATAAACATATTACTGTATTACAGTCTATGATTTAATTCACTGGCAATCAATTAAGTTAATCAATTAAGTTAATAAAGTTAGACATCTAAGCTTCATCTTGAACTTAAACCTCTTCATGCTAAGGATCCTTGCAAGGTGTTTACTTCTCTTTCTAAAAGTATAGCATATATTTTAAGATTTTGTACAAAATTTGATTCAATGATTCTATATCTAGGAAGTAATAAAACACTATTTCATAATCAGAAAAACATAAAATTCTATAAAACCATTGAGAAATATTTATGTAAATTATTTTTTCCATATGATTGCTGCTGCTAAGTCATGTCAGTCGTGTCCGACTCTGTGCGACCCCATAGATGGCAGCCCACCAGGTTCCCCCATCCCTGGGATTCTCCAGGCAAGAACACTGGAGTGGGTTGCCATTTCCTTCTCCAATGCATGAAAGTGAAAAGGGAAAGTGAAGTCCCTCAATGCGACCCCAGAGACGGCAGCCCACCAGGCTTCCCCGTCCCTGGGATTCTCCAGGCAAGAACACTGGAATGGGTTGCCCTTTCCTTCTCCAATGCATGAAAGTGAAAAGTGAAAGGGAAGTCATTCAGTCGTGTCCGACTTATAGTGACCCCATGGACTGCAGCTTACCAGGCTCCTCCGTCCATGGGATTTTCCAGACAAGAGTACTGGAGTGGGGTGCCCTCAATTAAGATAGCTATTGTTGCAAAATATTCACACTACAGCATGCCTGTAAACTACATTCCTATGTATATAAGCAGAGAGATATATAGTACATATATGCATATGTATACATCTAAAACCTATTTACAGAACATAGAAAGTATATGAAACATATATACTACATGTAATTATGCATGTACCTATAAACTCATTCAAAGGAATAGATTTGGTATATTTTTGTTTTAAATAGTGGGATTACAGATGTTTTCATTGTAGTTGCTCTTCAATGTAGTTGCAGTTTCATATCAGAAAATTATATGATTTAATATATATGAATATAAATATTTATAATAATTAGGTTGAGAGGTGAAAAACATAAAATTAAAATTAACCAATTCATGCAAATTAATATGAATAATAAATTATGATATTAAAAACAGAAATACAGTATTATATATCTGTAAAAAATGAACCATAAATTTGATGTTTCTTTAGACATCAAACCAGTAACAGGCAATAAGTAGAATAATAAACTGGTCAAGTACAACACAAGTTTTCTAGGTGGTAAAATTGAGTCTGTTTTTCTTTTTTTCTCCATTTAGAGATGATACTGGAGCAGTGGGATCTTTGTGGTATTACTATCTTGTCAATAGTGACAGTTTTGATTAGGCTGTTTGTTATAATGTTCCGTGAGTATAGAATAATGGTTTAAGATTTAATATTTTGAAACTTAAAAAAAAAAAAAAAACTTTGGCTAATAAAGTAAGCTAGTTCCAATAGGAAAAAAAATATACATATATACTTATATGAGGAAGTCAGATGAAAATGGAAATGACTTAAAAATAGATATCAAAACTCAGTGGCCCTCCTATATCAAGCTTGATCTTGATTATATCTTTATTTATTTTTATTTTATTTATTTCTAAAATTTTAATTGGAGGCTAATTACTTTACAATATTGTATTGGTTTTGCCATACATCAACATGAATCCACCACAGGTATACACGTGTTCCCCATCCTGAATGCCTCTCCCTCCTCCCTCCCCATACCATCCCTCTGGGTCATCCCAGTGCACCAGCCCCAAGCATCCAGTATCATGCATCGAACCTGGACTGGCAATTCGTTTTATATATGATATTATACATGTTTCAATTCCATTCTCCCAAATCATCCCACCCTCTCCCTCTTCCATAGAGTCCAAAAGACTGTTCTGTATATCTGTGTCCCTTTTGCTGTCTTGCTTACAGGGTTATCATTACCATCTTTCTAAATTCCATATATATGTGTTAGTATACTGTATTGGTGTTTTTCTTTCTGGCTTACTTCACTCTGTATAATAGGCTCCAGTTTCATCCACCTTGTTAGAACTGATTCAAATGTATTCTTTTTAATGGCTGAGTAATACTCCATTGTGTATGTACCACAGCTTTCTTATCTATTCATCTGCTGATGGACATCTAGGTTGCTTCCATGTCCTGGCTATTATAAACAGTGCTGCGATGAACATTGGAGTACACGTGTCTCTTTCAATTCTGGTTTCCTCGGTGTGTATGCCCAGCAGTGGGAAGAGATTTCTCCAAAGAAGACATACAGATAGCTAACAAACACATGAAAAGAAGCTCAACATCACTCATTATCAGAGAAATGCAAATCAAAACCACAATAAGGTACCATTTCACACTAGTCAGAATGGCTGCGATCCAAAAGTCTACAAGCAATAAATGCTGGAGAGGGTGTGGAGAAAAGGGAACCCTCTTACACTGTTGGTGGGAATGCAAACTAGTACAGCCACTATGGAGAACAGTGTGGAGATTCCTTAAAAAACTGGAAATAGAACTGCCTTGATTATATCTTTAAAAGGTTAACTTTCCCTGTGGGAGACTCCTGTTTTGGGTAAAAATGTTCTATTTTAGAATTACCCATGGTGAAAATCTACATGTGCCCCAGAGAAAACTGTTCCTGAGATATTTAAGTAAGCTATTATTTGGAGAAATCTTCAAAATAGAACCTTTCTTGAAGGTACACTGAATGTTAAGAAAAATTATTTTAACTGCCTCTTTACAATTCTACCATGAAATAATATGGTCTATAAAAAAAGATCCTGGAGCAAAACTTAGAAGTATGGAGGAGGATGTGTATTGTTTAACCAGCTGCTATAAATTTAATGGGGTAACATTATTGTCACAAAAAATTTTATTGATTTTTTTTCCAAGATACTTATCTACACATTCATTGTGTCAGTTCCCAAATTTACTTTACTGTAAATTCTGGTAAGAACATATTAATTAGCTGCTATTTAAAATGAAAGTAAAGAAATATGATTTCATTTGAATAAAGATTTAACTGAGTACAAGTATTTGCTGACATTTAAATCTTTTATTTTTGCCTGACTTTGAAAAATGTCACATAATTTGAAATTTAACATTTCATCAACATATGCATTAGGACTATTTTTCATACAAATTTTCATTTTGTGTTCTATACTATTGTATGCTATATTTATTAATATAAATGAATGATTTAATTGAATAAATTTGCACTAGTACCATTAAAATATATAGATTCCTATAAGTTATCTTTTTAAAATACAAGAAATCTAAGACTGTCAGGTACCATACCAAAATTATAGTAGTAACTCAGTGAATACCATTTAATTAACATTTTCCTTTCCCATTTTATAACAAGGAATTGAAAACATTGCTGAGAAAGCCATTTTAGGAATGTGGCTTAAAAAGATACTTCATTCTTTTTAAGCTCACAACAGTTGCTTTTGTGTTTGAATCTATGGGTGTATGAATTTGAGCTCCAAAACATTGTAACTTTTGAGATATTACAACTTACAGTTCCATCTTTTCATGCAGTTTCTGGGAGGAAAGTGGGTTAAGATGCTAGAAGTTTTAACTTCACGACTGAGGAAGTGTTTATACAGTACAGTGTTGATTATCTGAGCTATATATTTATGATTTCTGCATTTGCTGCATTTATCTAAAACTAAAAAGAAAAAGATCTGCAGATGATTTTTTTCTATGCTATAGTCAATGATGTAAAATCTGATTTCAGCATTTGATGCCTAATAACAGTCATTACATGTATTTTCATAGTGTCTTGTTCATGCTTTGCATATTGGAATTTAGGAGTGCTAAGTTAAACAGCACCTCTTACATCAATTAAAATAGCTATTGCTGCCATCATGTTCACAGTACAGCGTGGCTGAAATTACTACCCTGTATTCTCAACAGTCTGTAGATCAGCAAAGAATTGGTTGATCCAGGATGTGTTCAGCAAGCACTTAGATTTGACTGAGATTATCTATAAGACCTGTCCCACCTCATGTGTGTTTGGGCAAGGACCCAATATGAAAGGGCAGCAGCTTCAAAGTGGATTCAGTTCAGTTCAGTTCAGTCGCTCAGTCATGTCTGACTCTTTGCAACCCCATGGATTGCAGTACACAGGTCTTCCCTGTCCATCACCAACTCCTGGAGTCCATCAAGTCAGTGATGCCATCCAACCATCTCATCCTCTTTGGGCCCCTTCTTCTGCCTTTAATCTTTCATAGCACCAAGTTATTTTCCAATGAGTTAATTCTTCACATCAATGAATTAGCATTACAAAGTGAATTAGTATTTAGCAAATCTGAAATCTCCTCAGGCTGAGACTTGGAAATGGTATATTGTCACTTCCTCCTCATTCATTTAGCCAAAAAAAACAACAACAACATTTTTTCTCCTCTACTGGAATTCTGAGCAAAGAAAGAAAGACAGAAATCAGACAGCTTGAAAAAAATTGAAGACTAACTTTCAATATGGGCTAAGTTGGGGTGCTTATGTTTCATTCCTTTGTTAGTTTAAATTACATGACTCCAGTATCACTAAAACATGAGAGATTCATCACAGTAGGAATTTCTATAAACTAACTATACTATAGTGCTGAGTTACACCTATCAAATTGTTCACATAACTCACTAATCAGATTAATTACTCCATTAATTACTCAATTACTCATTAATGACTTCCCTGGAGGCTCAGATGGTAAAGCGTCTTGCTTACAATGCGGGAGACCTGGGTTCGATCCCTGGGTTGGGAAGATATTCTGGAGTAGGAAATGGCAACCCACTCCAGTACTCTTGCCTGGAAAATCTCATGGACGGAGAAGCCTGGTAGGCTACAATCCATGAGGTTGCAAAGAGTCAGACAGGACTGAGTGACTTCACATTACTACACTTTATTCTTTGTTGTTGTGTTGTTCAGTTGCTAAGTCACATCCAACTCTTTGCAATCCTATGGATGGAACACACCAGCCTTCCCTGTCCTTCACTATCTCCTGGAGTTTGCTCAAACTTATGTCCATTGAGTCAGTGACGTCATCCAATCATCATTCTCTTTCTCCTTCTGCCCTCAATCCTTCCAAGCTCCAATGAGTTGGCTCTTCCCATCAAGTGGCCAAAGTGTTGGAGTTTTAGCTTAAGCGACAGTCCTTCCAATGAATATTCAGTGTTGATTTCCTTTAGGATTGACCGCTTTGACCTCCTTACTGTCCAAGGGACTTTCTCTAATTTTCTATAGCACCACAATTTGAAAACATTAATTCTTCAGTGCTCAGCCTTCTTTATATCCAACTCTCGCCTTTATCTATCCAACTCTCACATCTGTACATGACTAATAGAAAACCATAGCTTTGATTATATGAATCTTTGTTGGCAAAGTGATGTCTCTCATTTTTACTATGCTAAGTTTGTCAAGTCTTTCTTCCAAGGAGCAAGTGTCTTAATTTCAGGGTTTCAGTCACTGTCCTCAGTGATTTAGGAGCCCAAGAAAATAAAATATGTCACTGTTTATGCTTTGTCCTCATCTATTTTCCATGAAGCAATGGGACTGGATGCCATGATCTTAGTTTTTTGGATGTTGAGTTTTAAGCAAGCTTTTTCACTCTCTTCTTTTACCTTCATCAGAAGGCTCTGTAGTTCCTCTTAGCTTTCTGCTATTAGAGTGGTATCATCTGCATATCTGAGATTGTTGATATATCTCCTGACAATCTTGACTCCAGTTTTGGATTCATCTAGCCCAGCATTTCTCATCATGTACTCTGTAAAACAAGCAGGATGACAATATATAATATTGACATACTCCTTTCCCAATTTTGAACCAGTCTAGTGTTCCATGTCCAATTTAACTGTTGCTTCTTGACATGTATACAGGTTTTTCAGGACACACATCCCTTTAACAAATTTACAGAGTTTATTGTGATCCAAAATACGGATTATACAAAACTGACTCAGAAGAAATATGGGGATTTGAGGATGCATGTTGAATTAAATAATTAAATTTAATAAATTATAATAAAATCACAATAATGTCCAAAAAGGCATACAAAAGAATCAACACAGATGAATAAGAAGTAATAAATAAAATAAAATATATTTGAAAGATAAATAACATGGTAAATGCATGTATAAATTCATTGAAGACTATGTCATTGAAAGGTTTATAGATAAATGTCACTTTCACCGTACAGTACAGATGTTAAAATGGGCTTCATTGTTGAAATTCTTAAAAACACAGAAGAAATAGCACAGCCAATCTCTTTAACTGTTGATGTGATATAAAAAGTGTCCTTATTTTGGAAAAATCCAATGTGGCTAGTATTCCCCAAATCATAACTCAATAATGCACAATATGTTTACAAAAAAAGAGATCCCAATAATATCTATATGACTATGTAACGATGGAAGTTAGTTGACTGAAGAGATAGTATTATTAAAAGTGTCTAACAGGGCATAGATAGGACTTCCAGGGCAATTCAGTTCAATTTCAAAGTTATACAGAGAAAAAAAAAAGTGAGAAATTAAATCCAAATATATGTGTGCATGATTAGTTGATCAGTTGTATCCAACTTTTTGCGACCCTGTGGACAGTATACTGCCTGGCTCCTCTGTCCATGGCATTTTCCTGGCAAGAATACTACATTGGGTTGCTAGTTCCTCCTTCAGGGGATCTTCCTGATTCAGGGATCAAACCCATATCTCATGAGTTTCCTGCATTGTCAGGTGGATTCTTTATCACTGAGCCACCTGGAAGGCCCTATATCTATTGAGAAGACTAAAACTGTTAAAAAATTTTTTTAACTTAATATTTTTCTTCTACTTGAGACATAAAAAGCCATGAGGGAATGCCACTCTAAGAGGAAGAAAAAATGAGTAATTTAAAAATTCTAATTCAAGTCTACCAGAGTGCTGAATTCTCAAAGCAACCATACACACTGAATTCTGAAGAGTGTCAAGTTTCTGCAAGAAAGGACAGATCATGTTATTTATTTCAACTTTGGTAGAGCATAGGAGAAATAAATGGAAGCCATAAAATTAAGTGAGATGAGAAGAACTGGAGCATTTAAAATTTTACTAAGGCTTGACCAGGGCTTTTAAAAATTAATTTGCTTTTTATGAAATGTAGTTGTTTTATAATGTGTTAATTACTGCTATACAGCAAAGTGATTCAGATATATATATATACACACACACACACACACACACACACACACATATATATATATATATATATATATATATATATATATATATTCTTTACCATTATGGCTTATCATAGGATACTGAATATAGTTCTCTATGCTATACAGTAGTACCATGTTATTGATCCATTCTATATGTGAAAGGTTACATCTGCTAACCCCAACCTCCCACTCCATCCATCACCTAGTCTTCTCCCACTTGGCACTTACCAATCTCTTCCTTATGACTGAGATTCTGTTTCTATTTCATAGATAAGATCATTTGTGTCATATTTAGATTCCACTTATTATATCATATGATACGTGTCTTTTTCTTTCTGATTTACTTCACTTGGTATGATAATCTCTAGTTGCATCCCTATTGCTGCAAATGACATTATTTTATTCTTTTTATGACTGAGTAATATTCCATTGCTTATATGTACTACCTCTTATTTATCCATTCCTTTATTGATGGGCATTCAGATTGTTTCCATGTCTTGGTTATTGTGAATAGTGCTGCTATGAACATAGGGATGCATATTAAGGTTTATCAGGTCTTGTATGAAAACTTTATAACTTTTAGGTACCTAAATAGAGGAAGTATACATTTACTTGCCAAGTATTTCCCTAAAAGTTCACAGAATGTATGCACTTGTGTTGAAGAATATTTGCTATTTTTGTTTCTTTTTTACATCTTCAAAGGCAAAATATTTAGATTACATGATACAAAGCTTAAAGTATCCACTATCTTGTTCTTCACAGAAAATATTTTGCAATATTGACCTAGAACATATTATGAAAACTAAGCATATGTTGCCTGTCACTAGGGAAGGGCCCAGAAAGTGGAGAAAGTTTTATTGCTCACAATATGCACACAGTACCATATGAGACTGAACCTGGGAAAGAAACATTGAAAAACCTTTATAAACCTATCATAAGCCTTAAGTCAAGCAAGATGCATGATCAAGAGCATGGTCAATAAAAAGACTTCCTTTTTGGTGGGGATATGCATGACTTGCTGAATCTGAGGATGAAGCAGGAATACTGACAATATCTATCTAGTCTTCCAGACCTCACAATGAACACAAGGAAGCAACTGAAGTCTAGCATTTGAAACTGGCCATTATTTACACTGTGATCATGACTCCTATGGTACACTGAAGGTCACCACATAAATATGACCAATATTCATTATTTGTGGCTTCTTAATGTGCAAATTCTCCTACTTGCTGAAATTTGCTTACCACTTCAAAATCAAACATAATAGCCTTTTTGCTGTCATTTTTTGGAAACACATAGAGTATTGATAAATCTGAGTTAACCTGACATTTATATTTCTTACTGAGGTCAACCAAGATAATGCTCTGCCATCATGGTCTACTAGTGCTACATTTTTTCATAATTGTATGTTTTTCTTTGGTGATTTTGCTGTTTTAAATGATCCATAAGTGTACTGCTAGTGTGTTGTCTAGTGTTCTAAAGTGCAAGAAGGCTATGATACTCCTCATGGAGGAAATATCAGTGTTAGACTAGCTTCATTCAGGTATGTATTATAGTGCTAATATAGCACTATACATACATAGCACATAATACGTACATATATATGTATATATATAGATGCATATGTAGCCATGAGTTTCATGTTAATTGATAAACAAAACATCATTAAATACAATTTCTTTTAACAGGAAAAAAAAAAGCACAAAATAAGGCTACATATTTATCTGGTAATGAAAATAATATGACCTGACATTTTTAGGAATTTATCTTGTAATTCCTCTGAAAGCAATGGGTCAGTATTCAGAAACTTAATATTCTCAGCAACTTTATAAAACGTGTGTGTGGTGCTTAGTCGCTCAATTTTTTCTGACTCTTTGTGACCCCATGGACTGTTGCCCACCAGGCTTCTCTGTCCATGGGGATTCTCCAGGCAAGAACACTGAAGTGGGTTGCCATGCCCTCCTCCAGGGGATCTTCCCAACCCAGGGATTGAACCCAGGTGTCCCACACTGAAGGCTGATTCTTTACCATCTGAGCTACCAGTGAAGCCCTTATAAAGTGAAGTTACAAAACATAACTCTAAATATTACCAATTGTCTGTAATACAAAACAAATACAGATTAACTAGATTAGCCTCAAACCTCCACACAAATACTCTGACAAAAGAAAATCATGCCCAGCTTTGAACATAAATATTCTTTAACAGTCTCTGTTGGGTTGTTTTTGTTTTTACACATAGTGTCCATAATTAATTAAAAATAAAGCAATACACAAAATTACAAGGGAAAAAAAGCATTGTCAAGACAAAATACTCAGTTGAAAAAGACACTGATATGAAAGAATACAAACTTTAAAATAACTCTTATAAATGTGTCAGAAGATCTTGTGGGGAAAAAGACAAGATGTCTGAGATAGATTAGGAAAACTTAAAAGATTTAAGCTATACAATAAATTTAAGTAAAAATATTAGAAATGAGGAGCAATACCAAAGATGAGAAATGCTTTTGATAGAATTATCACAAAATAAGATACAGAAGAAATAAATATCAGAGAAATTGAAGATAAATCAATATGATTTTTTTCAAATTGAAACACAGACAAAAAAGAACAAATTATTCAAAACTGTATAAGACTATCAAATGGTCTACAGACACATAAACATTTTTGAAATACTAAATTTGGAGGAGAGATGACAAGGAAGAATGCATTTAAAGAGTTAATGAATATAAAATTCCCAAATATAATGAACAACAACAATTTGTGTATCCTGAATGCAAGAAGAATAAACTTGGCACATCATTGTCTGATTTTTGAATCCCAAAGATCAAATCTTGAAGTCAGCTAGAGGAAAAGAAATATTATATAAAACCTAATGAAGACATCAGACATTGCTTCAGAAACTATGTGCGCAAAGTGATGATAGAATGATATTGCTAAAGAATAAGGAAAAAAAAAAAAAAGACTTTCAACCTAGAATTCTAATTCTATTCCCAATGGAATGTCCTTCCAATTTAAAGACAAAATAAAGATTTTTGATACAAATAAAAACAGAGTATTAATTGTTGGAAGAGCTATTCTGTAAAGATTGTTAAAAGCAGTTCTTTAAGTAGAAAAGTTATACCTATGGAAATAAGAATCTATAGAAATAAATGAAGACTATAAAAATGGAAACATGCATAAATACCATTTTATTGAATTTTAAATTTATTTAAACATGGTTGAGTACATTGAATGGAAAATAATATCTAAAATAAAATTGACAAAAAGATATACACATAAAATATAAAATACAGGTATCAGGTAAAGAGAACTAATGATCTGCTTTTTGTAAGCAAAAATGTGGATAAGGGTAAGGAAGGGAATTGCTTTCCAACAATGAAGATAACTATAACATGCAAATTGTGACTAGGTATTCACTGAAAACCTTAGTGGTCTGAAAGGAGCAGAGAAAACATGGAAATTTGTACACCTAAATTCACCTCAGAGAGAATGAAGAAGACCATGATAAGATCTGCAAATAATAAAAATCTTAGTGTTATGCACTTCTGGAACCAACCCTCTAAAGTCCTTTCTAGGACAAAGGCTGTGGATTTTTCTTAGAGTCAAAAATAAGTAAACTGAAATGAAGACAAATAAAAGAGAAAGTGCAGACAAAAGTGGAAAAGAAAAGCAGTGGAGGCAAATTTCAAAAAGTGAAAGAAACATGTTTTACCACTTCACAAAAGAAAAGAAGAGAGAACTGCTGAATTATACAGGTGGGACAATTACTTTGGTAGACCTTTCCCTACTGAAAGAACAAAAATTTTATATATCTTAAAACTAAGCAACAATGAAAAAAGAACTGTGTCTAATTCCATGCAAGTTTACTGCAGGTTATAAGAATCAGCTAATGCTCCTAAGAAAATGAAGGCATACTAGAAATACACATATGCAAAACAAGTAAAACTGAAGCTTTAATATTTTAAATAAGCTGAAAAAATTTAAGAAAATCTAAAGTACATATACTTTTTAAAACTTTTTAAAAATATGAAACAGTATAGATAGTAATATTATAAGCCAAAAATATAATAAAATTAGCGTTATTTCAAATAAATTTATCATTGTTATCTTATTATTCCTAAAATAAATTTAAGATTACTTAAAGTGTGGAGTGAAAGAACTCACTGCAAACCTGGGAAATAGAAGCAAAATGGTCAGCACTTATGTAATGAGATACTATTATGTGATTCTTGGGGGTAATGACAGAGATGGAAGAGAAGCAGTTGGTACTGAGTTTTAACATTGTCCCTAATGGGAAAGCAATGAATAAAGGACCTCTTTTCAAACAAGTAAGATTAAGACTACTAATGCTACTGTTACTATTATTGTAGGACTTCCAGGTGGTGCAGTGGTAAAGAATCCACCTGCCAATGCAGGGAATTCAAGAGTTGAGGGTTCGATCTCTGGGTAGAAATAGCAATGGAATTGTCAATCCACTCCAGTATTCTTACCTGGAAAATTCCATGTACAAAGGAACCTGACAGGCTACAGTCCACAGGGACGCAAAGAGTTAGACGTGACTGGTCACATTATTGAGGTATTAATAATAATACAAAGGTAACAAAATTTTAAAAATTAAAAAATCTTCATAGAAAGAAAAAAAATCATTGATATAGATATGTGTTTGTATGTAGCATGTGTGTGTGTGTGCATGAGCACATGCATATAGAGAAAAAGAGATCACTTATTAAATTTTTATTATTATCTCAGGTAGAAAAGGAATACCTTTGCATAGGATAGAAATTTATACATTAGAAAACTAAATGCCTTCTGCAAAATATCATTTTCCTAAATATGAACCTAACCAAAATAACATGAATTACGTTTCTCCTATCAGATCGGCAATATCCAACGGTTTGATGACATATTTTCTTGATAGTCCTTTGGGAATATAAGCACTTGCATAAATTGTTGGTGTGAAATAAAATAATATGAAGCTAGTATCTGGCTGAATGGATACAAAACCAAGACCCATATATATGCTGTATACAAAAAACCCACTTCAGACCTAAACACACATATAGACTGAAAGTGGGAGGATGGAAAAATATATTCCATGCAAATGGGAAGCAAAAGAAGGCTGGAGTAGCAATCCTCATATCAGACAAAATAGACCTTAAAGAAGATTACAAGAGATAAGGAAGGACACTATATAATGATCAAAGGATCAATCCAAGAGGAAGACATAACAATTGTAAATATCTACACACCCAACAAAGGGGCACCTCAGTACATGACAAACACACTAACAGAAACAAAAGGAAAAAATAACAGTAACACAAAAATAGTAAGAGACTTTAACACCCCAATCACGCCAATGGACAGATCATCAAAACAGAAAATTAATAAGGAAACACAAGTCTTAAATGACACATTAGATGAGATGAGTCTCACTGATATCTTCAGGACATTCTATCCAAATGCAGAAGAATACACCTTCTTCTCAAGGGCACATGGAACATTCTCCAGGATAGACCACATCTTGGGTCACAAATCAAACCTCAGTGAATTTAAGAAAGTTGAAATCATATCAAGAATCTTCTCTGACCACAATAATATGAGACTAGATATCAATTAAAAGAAAAAAAAAACTGTAAGAAACACAAACACATGGAGATTAAACAGCATGTTTCTAAATAACCAACAGGTTACTGAAGAAATCAAAAGGGAAATAAAAAAATTTCTATAAACAAATGGCAATGAAAACATGACAACTCAAAACCTTTGGGATGCAGCAAAAGCAGTCCTAAAAGGGAATTTTATAGCAATACAATCCTACCTCAAGAAACAAGAAAAACATCAAATAGAAAACCTAACTTTACACCCAAAACAACTGGAAACAGAACAACAACAAAAACAAAAACAAATTTAGCAGAAGGAAAGTAATCATAAAGATCTGAGCAGAAATAAATGAAAAAGAAATGAAAGAAACAATAGTAAAGATTAATAAAACTAAAAGCTAGTTCTTTGAGAAGATAAACAAAATTGACAAGCCTTTAGCCAGATTCACCAAGAAAAAAAAAA
This sequence comes from Bos javanicus, assembly GCF_032452875.1. Classification (NCBI taxonomy): domain Eukaryota; kingdom Metazoa; phylum Chordata; class Mammalia; order Artiodactyla; family Bovidae; genus Bos; species Bos javanicus. The sequence goes on from NC_083878.1 coordinate 57,842,365, forward strand.
AAAAGAGAGAGAGAAGAATCAAATTAACAAAATTAGAAATGAAAAAGGAGAGGTTACAAAAGATGATGCAGAAATACAAAGGATTATAAGAGACTATTATGAACAACTATATGGCAATAAAATGGATAACCTGAAAGAAATGGACACATTCTTAGAAAAGTTCAATCTTTCAAGACTGAGCCAGGAAGAAACAAAAATTAAGAACAACACAATTACAAGCACTAAAATTGAAGCTATGACCAAAAATCTCCCATAAAACAAAAGCCTAGGACCAGGTGCTTCACAGGAGAATTCTCTCAGATATTTAGAGAAGAGCTAATGCTTATCCTTCTAAAACTCTTTCAGAAAATTTCAGAGGAAGGAACACTTCCAAACTCATTCTATGAGGCCACCATCTCCCTGATACCAAAACCAGACAAAGATAACACACAAAAAAGAAAACTACCAGCCAATATACCTGATGAACATAGATGCAAAAATCCACAACAAAGTTTTAGCAAACAGAATTTAGCAACACATAAAAAAGCTCATACACCATAATAAGTTAGGTTTATTCCAGGGATGCAAGGATTCTTCAATATATGCAAATCAATCAATGTGATACACCATATTAACAAAGGGGAGGATAAAAACCATATGATTATCTCAATATATGCAGAAAAAGACTTTGCAAGATTCAGCACCCATTTATGCTTAAAACTCTTCAAAAAATGGGCATATAAGGAAACTACCTCAACATAGTAAAGGCGATATGTAATAAGCCTACAGGAAACATTATCCTCAATGGTGAAAAACTGAAAGCATTTCCCCAAAGATGAAGAACAAGACAAGTCCATTTCCACCACTATTATTCAACATATTTCTGGAAGTCCTAGCTACAGCAATCAGAGAAGAAAAATAAATAAATGGTACCCAGATCAGAAAAGAAGTAAAGCTCTCACTCTTTGCAGATGACATGATACTGTACACAGAGAACCTTAAAGATAGCATCAGAAAATTACCAGAGCTAATCAGTGAATTTAGCAAAGTTTCAGGATACAAAATCAATACACAGAAATCACTTTCATTTTTATATGCTAACAATGAAAAATCAGAAAGAGAAATTAAGGAATCAATCCCATTCACCATTGCAACAAAAAGAATGAAATATCTAAGAATAAACTTACCTAAGGAGACCAAAGAACTGTACACAGAAAATTATAAGACACTAATGAAAGAAATCAAAGATGACATAAACAGATGGAGAGATATTCCATGTTCCTTGGTAGGAAGAATCAATATTGTGAAAATGACTATACTACCAAATGCAATCTACAGATTCAATGCAATCTCTATCAAAATACTAATGGCATTTCCTACAGAACTTGAACAAAAAAATTCACAATTCTTTGGAAACACAAAAGACCTTGAATAGCCAAAGGAGTCTTGAGGAAAAAGAATGGAGCTGGAGGAATCAACCTTCCTGATTTCAGATTATACTACAAAGTTACAGTCATCAAGACAGTATGGTACTGGCACAAAAACAGATATATGGACCAATGGAACAAGATATAAAGCCCAGAAATAAACCTATGCACCTTTGGAAACCTTATTTTTAACAAAGGAGGCAAGAATATACAATGGGTTAAAGACAGCCTCTTCAATAAATGGTACTGGAAAAATTGGACAGCTACATGTAAAAGAATGAAATTAGAACACTTCCTAACACCATATACAAAGATAAACTCAAAATGGATTAAAGAACTAAATGTGAGACCAGAAGCTATAAAACTCTTAGAGGAAAACATAACCAGAACAGTCAATGACATAAATCAAAGCAAGATCCTCTATGACAGAGTAATGGAAATAAAAACAAAAGTAAACTAGTGGGAACTAATTAGACATAAAAGCTTTTGCACAGCAAAGGAAACATTAAGCAAGGTGAAAAGACAACCCTCAGAATGGGAGAAAAATAATGGCAAATGAAATAACTGACAAAGGATTTAATTTCCAAAATATAAAACCAGCTCATACAACTCAATGCCAGAAAAATAAGCAGCCCAGTCAAAAAGTGGGAAAAAGACCTAAACAGAAATTTCTCCAAAGAAGACATACAGATGGCTAACAAACACATGAAAAGATGCTCAAAATTGCTTAGTATTAGAGAAATGCCAATCAAAAGCACAGTGAGATATCACCTTACACCGGTCAGAATGGTCATCGTCAAAAAGTCTACAAACAATAAATGCTGGAGAGGGTGGGAGAAAATTACTAGAGCTAATCAGTGAATTTAGCTCTAGTAATTTTCCTTGCTCTGTTGGTGGGAATGTAAATTGATACAGCCATTATGGAAGATAGTATGGAGATTCCTTAAAAACTAGGAATAAAACCACCATACAACCCAGCAATCCCCCTCCTAGGCATATACCCTGAGGAAACTAAATTTGAAAAAGACATATGTACCCCATTGTTCCATGCCCAGTTCTAGCTGTTGCTTCCTGACCTGCATACAGGTTTCTCAAGAGGCAGGTCAGGTGGTCTGGTATTCCCATCTCTTTCAGAATTTTCCACAGTTTATTGTGATCCACACAGTCAAAGGCTTTGGCATAGTCAATAAAGCAGAAATAGATGTTTTTCTGGAACCCTCTTGCTTTTTCCATGATCCAGCAGATGTTGGCAATTTGATCTCTGGTTCCTCTGCCTTTTCTAACACCAGATTGAACATCTGTAAGTTCAAGATTCACGTATTGCTGAAGCCTGGCTTGGAGAATTTTGAGCATTACTTTACTAGCATGTGAGATGAGTGCAATTGTGCAGTAGTTTGAGCATTCTTTGGCATTGCCTTTCTTTGGGATTGGAATGAAAGCTGACCTTTTCCAGTCCTGTGGCCACTGCTGAGTTTCCGAAATTTGCTGGCATATTGAGTGCAGCATTTTCACAGCATCATCTTTCAGGATTTGGAATAGCTCAACTGGAATTCCATCACCTCCACTAGCTTTGTTCATAGTGATGCTTTCTAAGGCCCACTTGACTTCACATTCCAGGATGTCTGGCTCTAGGTGAGTGATCACACCATCGTGATTATCTGGGTTGCAAAGATCTTTTTTGTACAGTTCTTCTGTGTATTCTTGCCACCTCTTCTTAATATCTTCTGCTTCTGTTAGGTCCATACCATTTCTGTCCTTTATCGAGCCCATCTTTGCATGAAGTGTTCCCTTGGTATCTCTAATTTTCTTGAAGAGATCTCTAGTCTTTCCCATTCTGTTGTTTTCCTCTATTTCTTTGCATTGATCACTGAGGAAGGCTTTCTTATCTCTTGCTATTCTTTGGAACTCTGCATTCAGATGCTTATATCTTTCCTTTTCTCTTTTGCTTTTCACTTCTCTTCTTTTCACAGCTATTTGTAAGGCCTCCTCAGACAGCCATGTTGCTTTTTTGCATTTCTTTTCCATGGGGATGCTCTTGATCCCTATCTCCTGTACAATGTCATGAACCTCAGTCCATGGTTCATCAGGCACTCTATATATGCAGGTCAGGAAGCAACAGTTAGAACTGGACATGGAACAACAGACTGGTTCCAAATAGGAAAAGGAGTTCGTCAAAGCTGTATATTGTCATCTTGCTTATTTAACTTATATGCAGAGTACATCATGAGAAATGCTGGACTGGAAGAAGTACAAGCTGGAATCAAGATTGCCAGGAGAAATATCAATAACCTCAGATATGCAGGTGAGATAACCCTTATGGCAGAAAGTGAAAAGGAATTAAAAAGCCTCTTGATGAAAGTGAAAGTGGAGAGAGAAAGAGTTGGCTTAAAGCTCAACATTCAAAAAACAAAGATCATAGCATCTGGTCCCATCACTTCATGGGAAATAGATGGGGAAACAGTGGAAACAGTGTCAGACTTTATTTTTCTGGGCTCCAAAATCACTGCAGATGGTGACTGCAGCCATGAAATTAAAAGACGCTTACTTCTTGGAAGGAAAGTTATGAGCAACCTAGATAGCATATTCAAAAGCAGAGACATTACTTTGCCAACAAAGGTTCGTCTAGTCAAGGCTATGCTTTTTCCTGTGGTCATGTATGGATGTGAGAGTTGGACTGTGAAGAAGGCTGAGCGCCGAATAATTGATGCCTTTGAACTGTGGTGTTGGAGAAGACTCTTGAGAGTCCCTTGGACTGCAAGGAGATCCAACCAGTCCATTCTGAAGGAGATCAGCCCTGGGATTTCTTTGGAAGGAATGATGCTGAAGCTGAGACTCCATTTCTTTGGCCACCTCATGCGAAGAGTTGACTCATTGGAAAAGACTCTGATGCTGGGAGGGGTTGGGGGCAGGAGGAGTAGGGGATGACAGAGGATGAGATGGCTGGATGGCATCACTGATTCAATGGACGTGAGTCTGAGTGAACTCCGGGAGTTGGTGATGGACTGGGAGGCCTGGCGTGCTGCAATTCATGGGCTCGCAAAGAGTCAGACACGACTGAGCGACTGAACTGAACTGACTGACTGACCTCATTGTTCATTGCAGCACTCCTTACAATACTATAACATGGAAGCAACCAAGATGTTCATTGACAGATGAATGAATAAAGAAATTGTGGCACATATACACAATGGATTATTAATCAGCCATAAAAGGAACTCCTTTGAGTCAGTTCTAATGAGGAGGATGAACCTAGAACCCATTATACAGAGTGAAGTAAGTCAGAAAGAGTAAGATAAATATCATATTCTAATGCATATGTATAGAATCTAGAAAAATGGTACTGAAGAATTACAGGGCAGCAGTGGAGAAACATACATAGAGAATAGACTTGTGGACAAGGGGAGAGGGGAGGAGAGGGTGAGATATATGGAAAGAGTAACATGGAAACTTACATTACCGTAAGTAAAATAAATAGCCAAAGGGAATTTGCTCTATGGCTCAGGAAACTAAAACAGGGGCTCAGTGTGAACCTAGAGGGCTAGGATGAAGAGGGAGATAGGAGGGAATTTCAAAAGGGAGGGGTTATATGTATATATGTGTGGCTGATTCATGTTGAAGATTCACAGAAAATGACAAAATTTTGTAAAGCAATTATCCTTCAATAAAATAATTTATTTTAAAAAATTAAAGACAAAATAATATAAAGCAAGTTTTGGCATGAAGATGTAGAGATCCAGAAAGACATTATTCTCTCCCCTTCTGTGAATTAATTTCTTTTCTTAGTTCGTCAAAGAAGGAAGATTCTAAGGCAAGGCATCAAATAAAAGGATAAAACATGATGAGACTAAGGTTTTGAATTCCAAATGATGGCTGCAAACTTTCTACACAGGTCAGAAGATTACATGTACTGGGAAGGAATATAGGAAATATGTTTACAATAATTTTTTTTCTTTTTTGTTTATTTTTTGAGAGGAAAAAAATTAACCTAGAAGCAACAGCTGGACTTAAAAAGAGCATTGATTTCTCCCAAGGTGAAAAAATACACTGAGTTAAGCTAATCTACAGGAAAAATTTCCAGAAAATAAAAAACTAAATTGATTATCAGATAAATAACCTATATTTTATATGTATGTCCCATACAGTATTTGGGGCATTTTATATTAAGTGTTTATTTTTTGCCAAATATTAAATTTATCTGTTCATCCTACATTTTATTTGTCAGCACTTTTTAGAGTGAACATGTTTAATTCCACAATAAACTCATGCAACTAATTTATTTAGAGTATAATTTGTCATTCACCACCTCAGAAAGTGAATTCTAAAAAATAAAGTATGTTGGGAACAAAAATTATTCAAAAGAGAGATGGTACACATGGTGTTTTGTTTCAGCTTTTATTTTTTCCATTTCTTCTCAGAGTCATGAGTATATTTTTCCATATTACTTTATAATCCTATCTGTTCTTTAAAAGATAAAGATGTTATAAATATATTTAGTTGGATTAGTATATGATACAACTATCATCAGGTTGCTAGAGAACTGGGGAATCATGACAAATTTAGCTGTTTGGCCATGTGCAGAAGTAGAGAATCAAGCTGATAGATGGAAAGAAAGCAGCTGCTAGCTATAGTTCATTTATCAATTATATTCATTTTTCTTAGTGGCATAATGAATATCCAGGGAATACCTAATGCCAAGAATGGAAAATAAATAAAGCAGATTAAGTGTAATGTGGAACAAAGGGATTTAGAGAAATCAAGTACAACCTGAAGAAATAATTCTCTATTTTGAGCCTCATAATCAACCTCTGGTGAAATAGAGGATTAGCTGGAGTGAGTATGGACACTCTGCCTGGTAACTGGCTGCTGCAGACATTCTGGAGATAAATTGTGTTTCAGCCAGAAGTCATTTTTATAATATATTTAACAAGACATATTTATGATAATTTTAATTGGTTTAAAGAAAGAAAAAAATCTAAACTATATCTCTTTTTGGCTCTTTATTGCTAAACATGCCCCCTTTTCACCCTCTTTCTCCTCTTCCTCCTCCAGATATTCACCAAATATGGCACTTGGAAATAGAGATTATTACTGCCTGTCATTAACTCTAGCCAGTAAGTGACTCAAACATCACTATGAAAAAATATAATTGAGCACATATCTGTATCCGCATATTCACTGCAAAATTATCCATAGTAACCAAGATATGGAAACAACTGAATTGTCTTTTCAAAAATGAATGGGTAAGGAAAACAGGGCATACATACACAGTAGAGTATTTTCAATCGTAAAAAACAGGAGGAATCCTGCTGCTTATAGCAACATGGATAAACCTGAAGAATATTGTATTAAGAGAAGTTATACTGGCACATAGTTCATGGTCTTACTTGTATGCAAAATCTAAAAATATCAAACTTATAGTAGCAGAAAGAATGATGTTATTAGGATCAATGCTGGAGCTTGATAGAAATGGAAAATACTGGTCAAAAGATACATGCTTTCAGCTATAGATGAATAAGTTCTGGAAATAATTTCTAGTTGCGGTAACTATAACTAATAACAACATATTGTATACTCAAAATTTACTAAGACAGTAAATCTCAAGTGTTCTCATCCCTTCCCCATGCACACACAATGGTAACTGTGAGGTGATATGTTGATCATAACAAATCTACATAGATTACATTTATGGTTGTCTTGTTCTTTTTCCAAAGTTTTATTTTCATTTTATTTATTTATTTATTTTTGGTTGCCCTGGGTCTTTGTTGCAGCTCGGGGGCTTTCTCTAGTTACAGCAATTGAGGGATACTCTTTGCTGCACAGCATGGTCTTCAGAGCACACAGGCTTCAGTAGTTTCAGCTTGCACACTCTAAAGTGTGTGTTCAATAGTTGTGGTGCATAGGCTTAGTTGCCCTGATGCATGTGGGATCTTCCGGGACCAAGGATCAAACCCATACCTCCTGCACTGGCAGGTGGATTCTTAACCACTAGACAACCAGGGAAGTCTGTATGTTTGCTTGGCTCTGAATACATTTTTTAATGTAATAGACAAGCAAATTGTAAACAAATGTAATGATTAGTTCATTAAAAATTGAGACAGTGACTTAGATGGTTAAGAGTCTGCCTGCAATAGAAAAAAAAAAAAAACGAGGTTCAATTCCTGGTTTGGGAAGATCCTCTGGAGAAGGGAATGATTACCCATTCCAGTATTCTTGCCTGGAGAATTCCATGGAAAGAGGAAGCTTGCGGGGGTATAGTCCCTGTTGTGACAAAGAGTTGGAAATGGCTGAACAACTAACACTTTCAAAGCTTCATTAAAAGTTTCCATCAAAAAGAATACTCAATGGCTTAAGAGTTAGTGAAACATGTTGAAAGTTTAGAGTCCTATGTACCACTTAAAAAAAAAAAAAAAAGTCTGCCCTAATAGATCTTTCTTGAGGTAATCAAGAATAAGCTCCATAAGTCTGCTCTCAGAGTTCCAGACTCTGTGGATCACAACAAACTGTGGGAAATTCTTAAAGAGATGGAAATGCCAGACCACCTTACCTGTCTCCTGAGAAACCTGTGTGTAGGTCAAGAAGCAACAGTTAGAAGCTGACATGGAATAATGGATTGATTCAAAGTTGAAAAAGGAATATGTCAAGGCTGTATATTGTCACCCTGATTGTTTAACTTATATACAGAGTACATCATGTGAAATTCCAGGCTGGGTTAATCACCAACTAGAATCAAGATTGCTGGGAAAAATATAAAGAATCTCAGTTATGCAGATGACGACCCTAACAGCAAAAAGTGAAGAGTAACTAAAGAGCCTCTTGATGAAGTTGAAAGAGGAGTGAAAATGTTGGCTTAAAACTCAGCATTCAGAAAACTAAGATCATTTGTCACTTCATGGCAAATAGATGGGGAAACAATGGAAACAGTGAGAGACTACATTTTGGGGCTCCAAAATCACTGCAGATGATGACCACAGCCATGAAATTAAAAGATGCTTGCTCCTTGGAAAAGCCATGACCAAACTAGACAGCATATTAAAGCAGAGACATTACTTTGCCAACAAAGTTCTGTCTAGTCAAAGCTATGGTTTTTCCAGTAGTCATGTATGGATGTGAGAGTTAGGCCACAAAGTAAGCTGAGCACCCAAGAACTGATGCTTTTAAATTATGGTGCTGGGGAAGACACTTGAGAGTCCCTTGGACTACAAAGATCATTCTGTCGTTTTTGAGATTGCATCCAAGTACTGCATTTCAGACTCTTTTGTTGACCATGATGGCTACTCCATTTCTTCTAAGGGATTCCTGCCCACAGTAGTAGATATGATGGTTATCTGAGTTAAATTCACCCCATTCAGTATCACAGTAATCCAAGTCTATGCCCCAACCAGTAATGCTGAAGAAGCTGAAGTTGAACGGTTCTATGAAGACCTACAAGACCTTTTAGAACTAACACCCAAAACAGATGTCCTTTTCATTATAGGGGACTGGAATGCAAAAGTAGGAAGTCAAGAAACACCTGGAGTAACAGGCAAATTTGGCCTTGGAATACGGAATGAAGCAGGGTATAAAGACTAATAGTTTTGCCAAGAAAATGCACTGGTCATAGCAAATACTCTCTTCCAACAACACAAGAGAGGACTCTACACATGGTCATCACCAGATGGTCAACACTGAAATCAGATTGATTAAATTCTTTGCAGCCAAAGATGAAGAAGCTCTATACAGTCAAAAAAAAAACAAGACCAGGAGCTGACTGTGGCTCAGATCATGAACTTCTTATTGCCAAATTCAGACTTAAATTGAAGAAAGTAGGGAAAACCACTAGGCCATTCAGGGTTGACCTAAATCAAATCCCTTATGATTATACAGTGGAAGTGAGAAATAGATTTAAGGGACTAGATCTGATAGATAGAGTGACTGATGAACTATGGATGGAAGTTTGTGACATTGTACAGGAGATAGGGATCAAGACCATCCCTATGGAAAAGAAATTCAAAAAAGCAAAATGGCTGTCTGAGGAGGCCTTACAAATAGCTGTGAAAAGAAGAGAAGCAAAAAGCAAAGGAGAAAAGGAAAGATATAAGCATCTGAATGCAGAGTTCCAAAGAATAGCAAGAAGAGATAAGAAAGACTTCCTCAGCGATCAGTGCAAAGAAATAGAGGAAAACAACAGAATGGGAAAGAGTAGAGATCTCTTCAAGAAAATGAGAAATACCAAGGGAAGATTTCATGCAAAGATGGGCTCGATAAAGGACAGAAATGGTATGGACCTAACAGAAACAGAAGATATTAAGAAGAGGTGGCAAGAATACACAGAAGAGCAGTACAAAAAAGATCTTCACGACCAGGATAATCACGATGGTGTGATCACTCACCCAGAGCCAGACATCCTGGAATGTGAAGTCAAGTGGGCCTTAGAAAGCATCACTACGAACAAAGCTAGTGGAGGTGATGGAATTCCAGTTGAGCTATTTCAAATCCTGAAAGATGATGCTGGGAAAGTGCTGCACTCAATATGCCAGCAAATTTGGAAAACTCAGCAGTGGCCACAGGACTGGAAAAGGTCAGTTTCCATTCCAATTCCAAAGAAAGGCAATGCCAAAGAATGCTCAAACTACCGCACAATTGCACTCATCTCACATGCTAGTAAAGTAATGCTCAAAATTCTCCAAGTCAGGCTTCAGTAATACGTGAATGTGAACTTCCAGATGTTTAAGCTGGTTTTAGAAAAGGCAGAGGAACCAGAGATCAAATTGCCAACATCTGCTGAATCATGGAAAAAGCAAGAGGGTTCCAGAAAAACATCTATTTCTGCTTTATTGACTATGCCAAAGCCTTTGACTGTGTGGATCACAATAAACTGTGGAAAATTCTGAAAGAGATGGGAATACCAGACCACCTGACCTGCCTCTTGAGAAACCTGTATGCAGGTCAGGAAGCAACAGTTAGAACTGGACATGGAACAACAGATTGGTTCCAAATAGGAAAAGGAGAATGTCAAGGCTGTATATTCTCACCCTACTTATTTAAATTTTATGTAGTGTACCTCATGAAAAACACTGGGCTGGAAGAAGCACAAGCTGGAATCAAGATTGCCAGGAGAAATATCAATAACCTCATATATGCAGATGACACCATCCTTATGGCAGAAAGCTAACAAGAACTAAAGAGCCTCTTGATTAAAGTGAAAGAGGACAGTGAAAAAGTTGGCTTAAAGCTCAACATTCAGAAAACTAAGATCATGGCATCTGGTCCCATCACTTCATGGTAAATAGATGGGCAAACAGTGGAAACAGTGTCAGACTTTATTTATTTTTTTTTTTTTTTGAGCTCCAAAATCACTGCAGAAGGTGACTGCAGCCATGAAATTAAAAGACGCTTACTCCTTAGAAGAAAAGTTATGACCAACCTAGATAGTATATTGAAAAGCAAAGACATTACTTTGCCAACTAAGGTACATCTAGTCAAGACTATGTTTTTTCCAGCTGTCATGTATGGATATGAGAGTTGGACTGTGAAGGCTGAGCACCGAAAAATTGATGCTTTTGAACTGTGGTGTTGGAGAAGACTCTTGAGAGTCCCTTGGACTGCAAGGAAATCCAACCAGTCCATCCTAAAGGAGATCAGCCCTGGGTGTTCTTTGGAAGGAATGGTGCTAAAACTGAAACCCCAGTACTTTGGCCACCTCACGCAAAGAGTTGACTCATTGGAAAAGACTCTGATGCTGGGAGGGATTGGGGACAGGGGGAAAAGGGGATGACAGAGGATGAGATGGCTGGTTGGCATCACTGACTCGATGGACGTGAGTCTGAGTGAACTCCAGGAGTTGGTGATGGACTGGGAGGCCTGGCGTGCTGCGATTCATGGGGTCACAAAGAGTCTGACACGACTGAGCGACAAACTGAACTGAACTGAACTGGACTACAAAGAGATCAAACCAATCAATCCTGAAGAAACCTAACCTTAAATAATCATTAGAAGGATTGATGCTGAAGTTGAAACTCCAATACTTTAGCCACTTGATGCGAAGAGCCAACTCATTGGAAAAGATCCTGATGCTGGGAAAGACTGAGGGAAGGAGAAGAGGATGATTTGTATCCTGCAATCTATATTTGCTTATGTGTCAGGAGTTTACCTTTCAATTCCTTGGGATATCTTATGTAGACCATCTTGTCATTTGAGTTTAAAGCCAGTTTATTTCTTCCTTTTTAAATTGTATACATCTTATTTCTTTTTATTTTGTTATTGCACTAACTAGAACTCACTGTGTGAAGTTGAAAAGGTCATTATTGACCTGTCCATGGTCTTGGAGTGAAAATATCCAATTCCTTATTAATTGGCACCAGGCTAACATATAAGACTATGTCATTTCATAGAGTGTTCCTGTGATGTTTTCAGTTTTTAGTTCCATTTTTACAAACAAGATGATTAAAACTACAGAAATAAACACTAAATTATTTGTTCAAGTTATATCACTTGGTCATATATACAAACAGTATCCATATCTTATTAATGATAAATCAGTTTTCTGAAACATTATTCTGCATTATTTTTACTGTTAAAAAAATACAAACCACCACCACTAACAACAAAAAACTAGCAAAAGTGGTTAAAATTGGTTTCTAAGTATTCATCCCATGTAATACATACTTAATGATATTTAGGTGTCTGGCTGAATCAAGTGTACTGATAGTTTTCAGTCAATATTTGTTTTGATTTAGCAAATACATGTTCCCTACTGGACTTTTTGCTAAGCATGTCTCTCTAAATACTCTTTAGTCATCAAAAATTTTTCTTTACATGAAAGTGAAAGTCACTCAATCATGTCCGACTCATTGTGACCCCGTTGACTGTAGTCCATAGAAATAGCCAGGCCAGAATACTGGGGTGGGTAGCCTTTCTCTTACTTCAGGGGATCTTTCCAACCCAGGGATCAAACCCAGGTCTCCCATATTGCAGGCAGATTCTTTACCAGCTGGGCTCAAGGGAAGCCCAAGAATACTGGAGTGGGTGGTTTATCCTTTCTCCACGAAATCCTCCCAACCCATGAATGGAACCAGGGTCTCCTTTATTGAAGTTGGATTCCTTACCAACTAAGCTATCACAAAATAAAAATAAATAAATAAATTTATAAATACGATGTATGATGAAATCCTAATTTAAGGCTATACCAGAAAAGAGTGTAATCAGGATGTTAACCACAGTATTAAAATTACAAATAATACTTTATTTCTCATAATGTTTAATTAATGTTTTTCCACAAAGACAAAATATGAAAGTAGAGTTATATAAACACTTTGGATTCCTTTCACTGTTTAGTGAAAGTGGAAGTCACTCAGTCTTGCCCAACTCCTTGAGTCCCCATGAACTATACAGTGCATGGAATTCTCCAGACCAGAATACTGGAGTGGGTAGCCTTTCCCTTCTCCAGGGGATCTTCCCAACCTGGAATCAAACCCAGGTCTTCTGCATTGCAGGTGGATTCTTTACCAGCTGAGGCACAAGGGAAGCCCAAGAATACTGGAGTGGGTAGGCTATCCTTTCTCCAGCGGATAGTCTTGACCCAGGAATGAAACAGGGGTCGTCTGCATTACAGGTGGATTCTTTACCAACTGAGCTGTCAGGGAAGTCCTGACAGTAAGTTTTAATTTTTATTATTTATTTATTTTTATTTTAATTGGAGGCTAATTACTTTACAATATTGTGGTGGTTTTTGCCATAAATTCACATGAATCAGCCATGGGTGTACATGTGTTCCCCATCCTGATCCTCCCTCACAGCTCCCTCCCCATCTCATCCCTCAGGGTCATCCCAGTGCACCAGCCCTGAACACCCTATCTCATGCATCAAACCTGGACTGGTGATGTATTTCACATTTGATAACATAAATGTTTCAATGTTATTCTCTCAAATCATCCCACCCTTGCCTTCTCCCACAGAGTCCAAAAGCCTGTTCTTTACATCTGTGTCTCTTTTGCTGTCTCTCATATAGGGTCATTGTTACCACCTTTATTTTTTTTAATATAAATTTATTTATTTTAATTGGAGGTTAATTACTTTACAATATTGTATTGGTTTTGCCATACATCTTTCTAAATTCCATATATATATGCATTAACGTAATGTAATGGTGTTTTTCTTTCTGACTTACTTTGCTCTGTATAATAGGCTCCAGTTTCATCTACCTCATTAGAACTGATTCAAATGCATTCTTTTTAATAGCTGAGTAATATTCCATTGTGTATATGTACTACAGCTTTCTTATCCATTCATATGCTGATGGACATCTAGATTACTTCTATGTCCAGGTTATTGTAAATAGCACAGCAATGAATATTGGGGTATACATGTCTCTTTCAATTCTGGTTTCCTCAGCGTGTATGCCCAGTAGTGGGATTGCTGGGTCGTATGGCAGTTCTATCTCCAGTTTTTTAAGGAATCTCCACACTGTTTTCCATAGTGGCTATACTAGTTTGCATTCCCACCAACAGTGTAAGAGGGTTCCTTTTTCTCTGCACCCTCTCCAGCATTTATTGTTTGTAGACTTTTTGATAGCAGCCATTCTGACCAGCATGAGATGGTACCTCATTGTGCTTTGGATTTACATTTCTCTGATAATGAGTGATGTTGAGCATCTTTTAATGTGTTTGTTAGCCATCTGTACCAAACCAAACCAAAGAGGAGGAGATAGGGAGTCTACCTGAAAAAGAATTTGGACAAATGATAGTAAAAATGATCCAAAGTATTGAAAACAAAATGGAGTTACAGATAAATAGTCTGGAAAAAAGGATTGAGAAGATGCAAGAAAAGTTTAACAAGGACATAGAAGAAATAAAAAAGAGTCAATCAATAATGAATAATGCAATAACTGAGATCAAAAGCACTCTGGAGGGAACCAACAGTAGAATAACTGAGGCAGAAGATAGGATAAGTGAGGTAGAAGATAGAATGGTGGAAATAAATGAAGCAGAGAGGAAAAAAGAAAAAAGAATTAAAAGAAATGAGGACAACCTCAGAGACCTCTGGGACAATGTTAAGTGCCCCAACATTTGAATCATAGGAGTCCCAGAAGAAGACAAAAAGAAAGGCCATTAAAAAATACTTGAGGAGATAATAGTTGAAAACTTCCCTAAAATGGGGAAGGAAATAGCCACCCAAGTACAAGAAACCCAGAGAGTCCCAAACAGGATAAACCCAAGGCGAAACACCCCAAGACACATATTAATCAAATTAGCAAAGATGAAACACAAAGAACAAATATTAAAAGCGGCAAGGGAAAAACAAACAAACAAAAAAATAACTCACAAGGGGATCCTCATATCATAATGATAACAGTAATCTTTCAATAGAAACTCTTCAAGCCAGAAGGGAATGGCAGGACATACTTAAAGTGATGAAAGAGTAAAACCTACAACCCAGATTACTGTTCTCAGCAAGGATCTCATTCAAATATGAAGGAGAAATTAAAAGCTTTATAGACAAGCAAAAGCTCAGAGAATTCTGCACCACCAAACCAGCTCTTCAACAAATGCTTAAGGTAAGTTTTTAATTTAAGTTTCTTTTACTGGGTTTGTTTTACTTTGTGCCAATTTAGGATTACTTTTCATAATAATTTGTAGAATGATACATTATAAATAAGGAGTACATTGCTTTATGTTTCTAATGCAATACTTTGTATTACTTAAGAAGCATACAAAGAAATAAACTACCTTCTCTTGCTTTCAGAATTTACACATAAAGAATAAAAGATAGTTTATAAACCGTATTTCAAAGGATACTAGATAATGAAACTTAGAGTCAAATGACATTAGGCACTTGGCTACAACAGCATGTGCTCACTTAGGTCCTGGTCAGTTGATTTTTAAGTAGGAAATGGACATCTAGGGCACATATCCCCCATTTTGAGGGCTCATCAGAGTCATTATGCAGCTGTTGCCTATATGAGAGAAAAATCCCTCCTGGAATTACTTGATATTGGCAACAGTTGGTATGATTAAGGAAGAATCAATTTTCCTGCCAGCGCTCTATGTAAACCTCTGTGAAATACTCTACCATCAGCTTAAAATGTGAATTCAGAAACCATTTGTTTCTAGATGACATAAAAATTATATATACATTTTTTACTTCTTGTGAATTAGATAGAAAATGTAAACCTATATTTTCCTACCTAAAATCTACTAATCACCAATAGCATGATGCAGAAAATTATCTATGGGGTATTTTTTCAATCATTTTATTTAATCAAAATGATGGAAATTTATTTATCTTATGAGTTTTAAAAATATTTTTATATTTATAAAATTTGTTTTCAGAGTGATTTCAGGAATTTAAGAATGTAGACATTTTCACTTCTTAGGACTGTAAGGGTTCTCTTTAGTAATGGTAGCTTATGCTCCATGACTATGCTATGCTCTTGTGATTTGTAGATTACTTACATATTTCAAAACTTTTCAAGGAATTCTATGAAGATAATTTGCACAATTAGAAAATACATATATAACCCTTTAGACAAAAATACTTCTGAATCTTATATGGTTTCCCTTTCTCTAATACATAAAATATGTTCCTATACAAGTTTATCTTTTGATACGATATTGCATTATGCAATATTGTATTTTGCATAAATATATTTATGAAAATTCTTTAGATTGTATTATCTAGCATATGTAGACTTTCACTGTAACCTTAAAGAAAATGTTATTGCTTTTTCCTTGCAAGTTTGGCAAAACTAATACACTTATGTAAAGTTTAAAAATAAAATAAAATTTAAAAAAAATTTAAAAAAAAGAATGAATTAATAAAAGAGAAAATAGAAATTTTTTCATTTACTTATAAACATGTGCACAATAATTTAGACTAAAAAGATAATTCCATGCATAATAATTCTACTTCTCTATAGGAAATAGGTCTCATCATGACATATTAGTGTGTAGTACAACGGAGAAGAAAAAGAAAGAGATTGGGCAATTAATATGTTAATTTAAAAGATTTAATTACATATTTTACTTCATTTAAATTTGTGATTCTAATATATTTTGGTGAATGTAGTATAATCTGTAAAAATGCTTAAACACTTGCTATTTTTTCATTGGGAAAAAGAAAGATTAAATTCATCCCTGTTGGTAATAATATGAATAATAGAAAACTAGTTTAAGTTTAGTCACTCAGTGGTGTTTGACTCTTTGTGACCCCATGGACTGTAGCCCACCAGGTTCCTCTGTCCATGGGATTTTCAGGGCAAGAACACTGGAGTGGGTTGCCATTTCCTTCTAAGCAAGGTATTATTTTAGCTATACTGTACAAACTTTCAGTTCATACTCTTTTGCATACCCAATCTTGAGAGTAGCACATGTTATTTATAAATATTTAATTATATAAAACTGTATATTTAGAATCTATTTTTTTTTTTTTTTTTTTAGTAAATTAATGTACCAACAACTGTTTAAAGATTCCTGTCTTCTCATGGAAACACTTTCTTCACTTGGGTTCAGTAAAAGAAAAAAAATCCTGTTTTTCCTACCTCAATAATTATTCCTTCACTATTTCAACTTATTTCCTTGGTCTCTAAATGCAATACTAGCTTATTTTCTTCTTTCTCTCTCTCTCCCTTTCTCTCTTTCTCTATCAATATCATCAGTTAGTATTAGAGCTTCCAATACCTTTTATATTTCCATTGCAGTCATAAGAACTAATTCCATATTTTATATTAAACTTTATTGAAATATGTAACTTTAAGTACACACAGACCTACTGCTCTTATCTCCAACTATAATCTTTTCACAATCTTGTCAAAAATATATAAGTGGGTACATTTTCCTTCTCTCAGCTAAATGCTGATATCTGAGATACTGCCTTGACTTCTCTCATCTCACATCCCATTACCAATACATCTGTAAGTACTGTCAGTTGTATCTTCAAAACATTTCAACAGTCTGAGTACATATCTTTATCTCACTGTTTCAGGCCATGATCGTCTCTTATCTGGAGTGTTGCAGTTGTCCTCTATGTTGTCTTTGCTTCTGCACTTGGCTTTCTGTTTTCCACTTGGTACATAACAACAAGAGTAATCCTGTTAAGCTATAAGTCAGTTCAAGGCATTAATTTGCTCAAACCCTCTAATGCCTTCTCAATTCTCTTAGAGTATAAGCCAAAGACTTCCCAAGGGCTTACAAATTCCCTTACCTTTCTTGAGTCATCTCCTGTTAGTCTCCCTTTATATTATTCTGTTTGAGATAAACTGAGCTCTTTGTGGTTCCTTTTACTGGGATGATACGTCCTTGCTTCAAGGCTTTTCACTTAAATATTATGCTACCTAAAAAATATATATATATATATATATATATATATATATATATATATATATTCCCCAAATATAGGTATTGCTAACCTCTTTCAGGTTTTTACTTGAGTTTTAACCTCTCAGAGATACCTTTACTAATCATCCTATTGAAAATAAAAGAAAAATCACTTTCCCAGCCCATATATCCCTATGAGCAATTATAACTTAGTTCAGTTCAGTTCAGTTCAGTTGCTCAGTCATGTCTGACTCTTTGCGACCCCATGAATCACAGCACGCCAGGCCTCCCTGTCCATCACCAACTCCTGGAGTTCACTCAAACTCACGTCCATTGAGTTGGTGATTCCATCCAGCCATCTCATCCTCTGTCATCCCCTTTTCCTCCTGCCCCCAATCCCTCCCTGCATCAGAGTCTTTTCCAGTGAGTCAATCTTCACATGAGGTGGCCAAAGTATTGGAGTTTCAGCTTCAACATCATTCCTTCCAAAGAACACCCAGGACTGATTTCCTTTAGGATGGACTGGTTGGATCCCCTTACAGTGTAAGAGACTCTCAAGAGTCTTCTCCAACACCACAGTTCAGAAGCATCAATTATTCAGCACACAGCTTTCTTCACAGTCCAACTCTCACATCCATATGTGACTACTGGAAAAACCATAGCCTTGACTTAAGTATACTTCAAAGCAGTGTTACTCTTCAACATAGAATGGAATAGCATTTCTTCATTCATTTATTTTAATCATTTGTTCATGTGTTTGTTTTTATATGTCTCCTCACTAACTGTAAACTTCATACCGCAGGGATATTTGTCTATTTCCTTCACTGTTGTACATTAAGTACCTAAATAGCGTTCAATACATAATAAAGGATTATTTAATATTTATTGAATTTAATTAATTATTGGTTCTTATTATGTAAAATAATCTAATTACAGAAGTAAAATAATTCCACTGCATTCTATCAGAAGATACAAATTACTAATTATATATATACATATATATATATATATTTTTTGCCTAATTGAAAATTCTCTGAGAGAAAGAACTATCTTAAACATTGATAGGTCTTCACACTGGTCAAGAGTACTGATATCTAATAGATATTAATAAAGTGAACTAGTGGAACCAATTTCAAAGCACATGTTCACAGAGGCAAAGAGTGCTGACTAGATACATAAATGCTACTGAGTACAGGGTTAAACTAATTCAATTTAGATGATACCAATATTCAACTTTTTAAGAAGTATATAAAATACACAATTCTACTTTTTCATCAGCCCACAAAGTTGCTTTGACAGAAGTTGAGGACATCAGTTCATTTCAGTTCAGTTCAGTTGCTCAGTCATGTCCAACTCTCTGCAACCCCATGAATTGCAGGATGCCAGGCTCCCTGTCCATTACCAACTTCCAGAGTTCACGTAAACTCATGTCCATTGAGTCAGTGATGCCATCCAGCCATCTGATCCTCTGCCATCTCCTTCTCCTCCTGCCCCCAATGCCTCCCAGCATCAGAGCCTTTTCCAATGAGTCAACTCTTTGCAAGAGGTGGCCAAAGTACTGGAGTTTCAGCTTTAGCATTATTCCTTCCAAAGAAAATCCCAGGGCTGATCTCCTTCAGAATGGACTGGTTGGATCTCCTTGCAGTCCAAGGGACTCTCAAGAGTCTTCTCCAAAACCACAGTTCAAAAGCATCAATTCTTCAGCACTCAGCTTTCTTCACATTCCAACTCTCACATCTATACATGACTACTGAAAAAACCATAGCCTTGACTAGACGAACCTTTGTTGGCAAAGTAATGTCTCTGCTTTTGAATATGCTATCTAGGTTGGTCATAAATTTCCTTCCAAGGAGTAAGAATCTTTTAATTTCATGGCTGCAATCACCATCTGCAGTGATTTTGGAGCCCCCCAAAATAAATCTGACACTACTGTTTCCACTGTTCCCCCATCTATTTCCCATGAAGTGATGGGACCAGATGCCATGATCTTCGTTTTCTGAATGTTGAGCTTTAAACCAACTTTTTCACTCTCCTCTTTCACTATCATCAAGAGGCTCTTTAGTTCTTTATTTTCTGCCATCAGGGTGGTGTTATCTATGTATCTGAGGTTACTGATATTTCTCCCGGCAATCTTGATTCCAGTTTGTGCTTCTTCCAGCCCAGCATTTCTCATGATGTTCTCTGCATAGAAGTTAAATAAGCAGGGTGACAATATATAGCCTTGACTAATTCCTTTTCCTATTTGGAACCAGTCTGTTGTTCCATGTCCAGTTCTAACTGTTGCTTCCTGACCTGCATACAGGTTTCTCAAGAGGCAGGTCAGGTGGTCTGGTATTCCCATCTCTTTCAGAATTTTCCACAGTTTATTGTGATCCACACAGTCAAAGGCTTTGGCATAGTCAATAAAGCAGAAATAGATGTTTTTCTGGAGCTCTCTTGCTTTTTTGATGATCCAGCGGATGTTGGCAATTTGATCTGTGGTTCCTCTGCCGTTTCTAAAACCAGCTTGAACATCTGGAAGTTCACAGTTCACATATTGCTGAAGCCTGGCTTGGAGAATTTTGAGCATTACTTTACTAGCGTGTGAGATGAGTGCAATTGTGTGGTAGTTTGAGCATTCTTTGGCATTGCCTTTCTTTGGGATTGGAATGGAAACTGACCTTTTCCAGTCCTGTGGCCACGGCTGAGTTTTCCAAATTTGCTGGCATATTGAGTGCAGCACTTTCACAGCATCATCACCCTTATGTTTACCCTCACCTACTGTGCAAAGAGCTGACTCATTGGAAAAGACCTTGATGCTAGGAAAAATTGAGGGCAAGAGGAGAAGGGGGCAACAGAGGATGAGATGGTTGGATGCATCACTGACTCAGTGGACATAAGTTTGTGTAATCAGGGCTTCCCTTATGGCTCAGCTGGTAAAGAATCTGCCTGCAGTGTGGGAGACTGGGTTCAATCCCTGGGTTGGGAAGATCCCCTGGAGTAAGGGAAAGGCCACCCACTCCAGTATTCTGGCCTGGAGAATTTCATGGACTGTATAGTCCACGTGGTCACAAAGAGTCAGACACGACTGAGTGACTTTCACTTTCAGGAAGATAGTGAAGGAAAGGGAAGCCTGACGTGCTGCAGTTCATGGAGTGTCAAAGAGTCAAACAGCTTAGCTACTGAACAACAATAAAAACGGATGTAGGGATTGCTATGCCAATTAAATAGCCAGATATAGAATGTCACATATATTCATAAATATGTCTTGTTTCATGCCTATCAATGATACTTATCTCTCTTTTCTATTTTCAGAAACAAATCCTCAGGAGAAAGCTTATATATAGTATATACCCACACTTAATCTGCCTGCAATGCAGGAGACTGGGTTCAATCTCTGGGTTAGGAAGATCCCCTGGAGAAGAGAAAGGCTACCACC
This sequence comes from Bos javanicus, assembly GCF_032452875.1. NCBI lineage: Eukaryota > Metazoa > Chordata > Mammalia > Artiodactyla > Bovidae > Bos > Bos javanicus. The sequence continues at coordinate 57,863,478 of NC_083878.1, forward strand.
CAGTATTCTGGCTTGGAGAATTCCATGGACTATGGTCCATGGAGTCGCAAAGAGTCAGACACAACTGAGCCACTTTCACTTTCACTTTCTACTTCCAAAGTGACCTCTGCCCAAACTGTCAGGCATTATTAATACCATCAGGTGTTACAAACTGTGTTGAGAACTTTTGCTATTCATGCTTTTACCATCACTGGCTGGTATCACTATCTCTTCTTCTGTAGTCAATATTTCTATGCTTCCTAGTTTCACTTGTGTTTTTTTGGCCTTGCAGCTTAGAAGGTTTCACAGCTCTGGAATATTATTGACTTTTTTTTTTTTTTTCTTCTTTGATGTGGTTGGATATTCTCAGGTATCTCATAGGTTTATTAAAGTAGATTTTAACATGCTTATTTAAATACTTCACATCCGTGATCTAACTCACCAAGGACCTGAGTGATAGTAAATGAAAATAAGGGAAATCTAGCACTATCAAAACCAGAACTCCCCCGTTCCACTGGGAAAGTGTATGTGAACAGATGTGTTCTGTTAAGTAAAATTTATTCTTATAATTAAGATTCTTCCTGTAGATTTTACTCTTAAGAATTATCTGAATCCCATCATTTGCTTATCAGACAGGATTGACTGACCTATTTTAAACTCTTGTAAGAGACACAGACCAGGCCCAACCTGGGTCTTTGTCACAAATTTACAAACTGTGTTTAATAATTCTTCTTACAGATGTCACAATTGCTCTGTGAACTTGAATTCAAGATTAGTATCCTGTTTTGACTGTTGGTTGACCTTCTGAGAAATGAACTGACAACTTTCAAATAATGGCTTGGGTGAATAGACTACGTTTTAAAATGTCTATATCTATACTTTCCTTTTTTATTTCACAATAATTTTAAGAGAATTCAAGATACAGACAATGAAGGTTATAGCAAATATATGACAGAAGAACCACTTAGTTTCAAGGTTTCTGGCATTAAACTTTCTTCTAAATCTGGATTTTGAATGGTATTGGAAATATTGATTAACATAAAGTATTAAGAATGTATGCTTGGTAATTTAAGGTATTTATTAAAATGCCATTATAATACAATTTCAGCACAAAATCTTTTTGTTTCATTCCTGATAAAGAAACTTAAAGTTAAATGTCAGTGCAGTACATAGGAAGAGTACTTATAATATTATAAAATCACCTATTCTTGATAGGGAATGGTGCTCATGCAGGTGAATAATCGACACGCTGCATTCACAAGTGCAGTCACATAGGAGAAAGGGCTCCTGGTAGTTGTAGATAAGCACCACTGGGTGCAAGATGAGCAGGACTGATTTTATGAGTATAGATCCACAGAGAATCAAAACACATTGGACAGGAAACATGTCCACACTATAGATGCCTCAGTAATGCCTAGTTTTTACAGATCCTCACATTCAACAACAAAATTCTGATATCTATCCATGAAATTAAGTATCTCTATGTGAGTTAGGAGACCCAGCACTATATGACAAGGTACCTGGGAGGAGTCTCAACCACCTATATATCTATCAGGTAATAGACAGATAGACTTTGGTTTTGGCCATAGACCCTACAGGAGACTGTCAGCTAGTGCCAGCACCTCTCAGACAGTCTGGGAACACTTGCAGAATGCTGACTTGGTCAGACACTGGGGATAAAAGAATCTGTGTGTAAGTCCGGGTTTACAGAGAACTTCCAGTACTCCATGTCACACACACACTCATACACACAAAATACAAATTTGGATTCACATGAGTAGGTAAGAGGAACAGCATGCCATCATTCCTCCTTCCCCAAGGTGACAAGGTTAAACATGATAGACCATGAATTCACCCATGGAGAAAGAGAGCTAGCAAGTGAGTATGCAACTTTCCCAGCTGTGTCGCAAACTATTGAAGAGATTCATTTCTCTCTCACAGATTTCAGAGTACTAAATTGGGAGTGCTATGACTGGGGGTAGGGAACAGATAGGTAGAGCAGCAAATAAGATGTTACTTATTAAAATAACTAAGTAAAAATAAATAGAAAGTTTTCCAAGGAAGATATACAAATATTCAACAGGTACTGAAAGGTGCTCAGCATCACTAATAATTAAAGAAAATGCAAATTAAGGCTATGAAATCTTATATAATGCTAGTTAAAAATGGCTATTATCAAAAAGACAAGAGATAAAAAGTGTTCATGAGGTTGTGGGGGAAAAAAGGAAACTTTATTGAACTGTTGTTGGACTTGTAGGTTGATGCAGCTACTATGAAAGTAGTAAGGAGGTTCTTACCACATTAACTTAAATGCATTAACACTTACTGCATTAACTTAAATGCATTAACATAGGAAGGGAGAAATAGACAACAAAATAATAATAGCCATGTTAATAATACAAAAATACAACAAAACAATAATACAGTTGCAGAACCCTGAATACCCCATGCTCAACAAGGATACATCATACAGAAAGAAAATCATCAAGGAAACATTGAACTTCAACCATATTTTAGAATAAATGGATCAAATATGTATATATACATATATATTTGACATTCAATTTAACAGCTTCAGAAGACACATTCTTCTCAAATGCTTATAGAACATTTTCAAGTTTGAGATAGGCCATGAAACAAGTCTTAGCAATTTGAACACTGCTGAAATCACACCAAGTATCTTTTCTGACCACAGTAATATAAAACTAGAAATTAATATTACATTCAACAAAAAAATCAACAAAATAAAGAGGAAATTTACAGAAAAGGGAAAATATCTGCAAATCATATCTCTGAAAAGAAGTTTACCTCCAAAATATATACATAACTCATAAAATTCAATGGTAAAAACCAAACAAATAATCTAATTAAAAATGGGTAAAAATAAATAGAAAGTTTTCCAAGGAAGATATACAAATATTCAACAGGTACTGAAAGATGCTCAGCATCACTAATAATTAGAGAAAATGCAAATTAAGGCTATGAAATCCTATATAATGCTAGTTAAAAATGGCTATCATCAAAAAGACAAGAGATAAAAAGTGCTCATGAGGTTGTGGGAAAAAATAGGAAACTTTATTGAACTGTTGTTGGACTTGTAGGTTGATGCAGCTACTATGAAAGTAGTAAGGAGGTTCTTTAAAAATTATAAATAGAATTACCATATGATCTAGCAATTCTACTTCTGAGTAAGTATTAGAAGTAAACAAAATATACCAGGGTTAATATTTAGCCATGAAAAGAAGGAAATCCTGCTGTTTACAATAAAATGAATGGACCTGGAGGGTATTATGCTAAGTAAATGTCAGGTAGAAAAATGCAAATATAAATATATAAACACATATTAGGCCTGAAATCAACATTACTGTATAGTATTTTTGAAATTTATTAAGAAAGTAAATCCTAAGAGTTCTCATTACAAGGAAAAATATTTTCTTCATTTAGTATTGTTTTGGGTTTTGCTTGGTTCTATTGAAATGATAGATAATAATGGTACATTAAATGTATTGTGGTAATCATTTCACAATATGTGTAAATCAAATCATTATGCTATACACCTTTAACTTACTACAGTGCTGTATGTCAATTATATCTCAGTAAAACTGAGGATTAAAAAAAAAAACAGAAAGAAAAAGAAAATTGTGTTGGCTTCTAGGAGGTCAGTGGGAAACTGAAACATTTCATACTTTCTGGCAGATAGAAATGGTTATATATATATATATATATATATATGATTGTAGATGGCTAGAAAGACAGAGGGAATTTAAGACAGAAATGTAAGGTACAAGGGAAAGATGAGATTAATTATCAGCTCTCAGTAACAGATACCCTGATGCTACACAAGCATGAGAAAGTGCTTTCAATGGATTTAGGCTTAGTTTTTAAAAAGAGAAAAAAAAATGATTATAGATCCAGAAGCTTATAATTCTTTATGACTTAAAATATATAGAAAGATCTTAACTATTAACATAGCTATTCTATAATGCAAGACATAAAAGACTTTTTAGAAAAGATATATTTAACTTCTGGTATTGGTAGTTGTGAAATGTTTTGGTTTTAGTTCCTAGTTTTTTTCTTATTCTTTATTGATGGAATATAGTGTTGCATTACTTAAAATAGACTACAATAGGATGTAGGAAATCACATCCAAAACATCAATACTTTAGAGAGGTGATCTTGCAGAACTTCATTTATTCCCAGAATCATTAAGGACATCAAGGACCCCATTAGAGCTAGCACAATGTCAAAAAGGCAAAATCCTCATGGCAGGAAAGGCAATTTTAGCTTATCATTGATTAACTTATTTGAATGCAAATAAAAGAAATAACAAATAACACAAATAACAAAGAGCAGAACGCAAATAACACCTCCAGAAATATGTGGAGTAGAAGGATGTGCTTTCATCTTCTCCTGTGAGAACTCCAAAATTGCAAGTAATTGCTGAACAACCATTAACAGGAGAATCTTGGACCCCACCAGAAGAGATACCCCATGTCCAAGAGCAAAGGAGAAGCACTAAGATGGTAGGAGGGGCAAAATTGCATTTAAAATCAAACCCCATAACCACCAGAGACACTTGGAGGGCTGAAACAAAACCTCATGTGCACCAGGACCCAGGGACCTCACTTGAGAATAAGTCAGGCCTACCTTTGAATGTTTGAGTATCTCCTGCAGAGGCACCCTGGAGAAGGAAACAGCAACCCACTCCAGTATTCATGCCTGGAAAATCCCATGGGCCAAGGAGCCTAGTGGGCTACAATCCATGGGGTTGCAAAGAGTCAGACACGACTGAGCAACTTCTGTGTGCAGAAGCACGGATCAGCAATGGCCTGTTGCAGGGACAGGGGCTCTGGCTGCAGCAGACCTGGGAGGTACAGTATGTGAGCCCCACTACAGAGCCACTGAGCAAACAACCCACAAACTGGAGAACAATTATACCAAAGAAGTTCTTTGGTATAATTCACCAAAGAACTTTCACAGGAAAGTTGTGAAAGTTCTAGGGCCCACAACAGATTTCCCAACTTGGGGATCCAAGCAAAAGACTGAGAAAGTGAAGTTGCTCAGTCATGTCCGACTCTTTGCTACCCAGTGGACTGTAGCCCACCAGGCTCCTCTGTCCATGGGATTTTCCAGGCAAGAATAATGGAGTGGGTTGCCATTTTCTTCTCCAGGGGATCTTCCCAACCCAGGGATCAAACCCAGTTCTCCCACATTGCAGGCAGATGCTTTAACCTCTGGGCCACCAGGGAAGCAAAGGACTGAGAACCACCAGGGAATTTGACTTTGAAAGCCAGTGGGATTTGATTACAGAACTTCCACAGGACTGGGGAAACTGACTCTTGGAGGGCACAAACAAAACCTTGTGCTCATCAGGACCCAGGAGAAAGGAACACTGATCCCACAAGAGACTGAGCCAGACTTTCCTGTCAGTGTAGGAGTCTCCAGTGGAAGCATGAGTCAACAGAGGCCTGCTGCGGGGTTAGGGGCACTGCATACAGCAGTCCTGGCATAAGTCCTTTTGAAGGAGGTCGCCATGACTACCTAAGGCCAAACTAGAGGGAGGGAACACAGCTCCACTCATCAACAAAAAATCGGATTAAAGATTTACACATCAGAGCAAGACCCAGATTCCCCCACAGCCAGTCCCTCCCATCAGGAAGTTTGCATAAGCCTGTTATCCTTATTCATCAGAGGGCAGATAGAATGGAAACCACAATTGAAGTGAAGTGAAGTCACTCAGTCATGTCCAACTCTTTGCGACCCCATGGACTGTAGCCTACCAGGCTCTTCTGTCCATGGGATTTACCAGGCAATAGTACTGGAGTGGATTGCCATTTCCTTCTCCAGGGGATCTTCCCACCCCAGGGATCGAACCTGGGTCTCCCGCATTGTAACTAAACAAACTGATCACTTGGCTCACAGCATGGTCTAACTCAGTGAAACTATGAGCCATGTTGTGTAGGGTGACCCAAGACAGATGGGTCATGGTTCTGACAAAACATGGTCCAAACAACTTCTTTTTTTTTTTTTTCTTACCACAAGAACCCCATGAACAGTATGAAAAGGCGAAAAGATATGATTCTGAAAGATGCACTCCACAGGTCAGTAGGTGCCCAATATGCTACTGAACAAGAATAGACGAACAGCTCCAGAAAGAATGAAGAGGCTGTCAGTTCAGTTCAGTCGCTCAGTCATGTCCAACTCTTTGTAACCCAATAGATGGCAGTATGCACGCTTCCCTGTCTATCACCAACTCCCGGAGACTGATTAAACTCATATCCATTGAGTAGGTGATGGCATCCAACCATCAACTGAAGAGGCTAAGCTAAAGCAAAAACAACACCCAATTGTGGATGTGACTGATGATGGAAATAAAGTCCAATTCTGTAAAGAACAATATTGTATAGGAACCTGGAATGTTAGGTCCATGAATCAAGGCAAATTGGAAGTGGTCAAACAGGAGATGGTACGATTGAACAACAACCTTTTAGAAATCAGTGAAGTAAAATGGACTGGAATGGATGAATTTAATTCTGATGACCATGATATATACTACTATGGACAAGAATCCCTTAGAAGAAGTGGAGTAGCCCTCAGAGTCAACAAGAGTCTGAAATGGAGTACTTGGGTGCACTCTCAAAAACAACAAAATGATCTCGGTCCATTTCCAAGAGAGACCATTCAATATCACAGTAATCCAAGTCTATGCCCCAACCAGTAAAGCTGAAGAAGCTGAAATTGAATGGTTCTATGAAGATCTACAAGAACTTATAGAACTAAAACCCAAAACAGATATCCTTTTCATTAGAGGGGACTGGAATGCAAAATTAGGAAAAAGCAGAAGTCAAGAAATACCTGGAGTAACAGGCAAATTTGGCCTTGGAGTACAGAATGAAGCAGGGCAAAGCCTAATAGAGTTTTGCCAAGAGATCGCACTGGTCATAGCAAACACCCTCTTCCGACCACACAAGAGAAGATTCTACACATGGACATCATCAGATGGTCAATACTGAAACCAGATTGTTTATATCCTTTGCAGTCAAAAATGGATAAGCTCCATACAGTGATCAAAAACAAGACTGGGAGCTGACTGTGGCTCAGATCATGAACTCCTTATTGCCAAATGCAGACTTAAATTGAAGAAAGTAAGGAAAACCATTAGACCATTCAGGCAAGACCTAAATCAATTTCCTTATGATTGTACAGTAGACGTGACAAACAGATTCAAAGGATTACACCTGACAGACAGAGTGCCTAAAGAACTATGGAGAGAGGGTTGAGAAAAAGAAATGAAAGAAAGCAAAATGGTTGTCTGAGGAGGCCTTACAAATAGCTGAGGAAAGAAGAGAAACAAAAGACAAAGGAGAAAAGGAATGATATATCCATCTGAATGCAGAGTTACAAAGAATAGCAAGGAGAAATAAGACAGCCTTTCTCAAAAATCAATGCAAAGAAATAGAGTAAAACAACAAAATGGGATAGACCAGAGAGCTCTTCAAGAAAATTAGAGATACCAAGGGAACATTTCATGCAAATATGGGCTCAATAAAGCCCAATAAAGAGATGATATGGACTTAATGGAAACAGAAGATATTAGGAAGAGATGGCAAGAATACACAGAAGAACTATACAAAAGAGATCTTCATGACCCATATAATCACGATGATGTGATCACTCACCTAGAGCCAGACATCCTGGAATGTGAAGTCAAGTGGGCCTTAGGAAGCATCACTAGGAACAAAGCTAGTGAAGGTGATGGAATTCCAGTTGAGATATTTCAAATCCTAAAAGATGATGCTGTAAAAGTGCTGCACTCAATATGCCAGCAAATTTGGAAAACTCAGCAGTACCACAAGACTGGAAAAGATCAGTATTTCAATCCCAAAGGAAGGCAATGCAGGAATGGTAAAACTACCATACAATTGCACTCATCTCACATGCTAGCAAAGTAATGCTCAAAATTCCCCAAACAAATCTTCACAGCATGTGAACCATGAACTTCCAGACGTTCAAACTGGTTTTAGAAAGGCAGAGGAACCAGAGATCAAATTGACAACACCTGTTGGATCATTGAAAAGGAGAGAGTTCCAGAAAAACATTTAGTTCTGCTTTATTGACTATGCCAAAGCCTTTGACTGTGTGGATCACAAAAAAACTGTTGAAAATTCATAAAGAGATGGGAATACCAGACCACCTGTACTGCCTCCTGAGAAATCTGTATGCAGATCAAGAAGAAACAGTTAAACTGTACATGGACTGGTTCCAAATTTGGAAAGGAGTACGTCAAGGCTATATACTGTCACCCTGCTAATTTAACTTACATGAAGATTATATCATGGGAAATTCTGAACTGGATGAAGCACAAGCTGGAATCAAGATTGCTGGGAGAAATATCAATAACCTCAGATATTCAGATGACACCACCCTTATGGCAGAAAGTGAAGAAGAACTAAAGTGGGTCTTGATGAAATTGAAAGTGGAGAGTGAAAATGTTGGCTTAAAGCTCCACATTCAGAAAACTAAGATCATGGCATCTAGTCTCATCACTTCATGGTAAATAGATGAGGAAACAACAGAAACAGTGACAAACTTTATTTTTTGGGCTCCAAATTACTGCAGATGGTGACTGAAGCCATGAAATTTAAAGATGTTTGCTCCTTGGAAGAAAAGCTATGACCAACGTAGATAGCATATTAAAAAGCAGAGACATTACTTTGCCAACAAAGGTCCGGCTAGTCAAAGCTTTGGTTTCTCCAGTAGTTATGTATGGATGTGAGAGTTGGACTTTAAAGAAAACTCAGTGTTGAAGAACTGATGCTTTTGAACTGTGGTGTTGGAAAAGACTCTTGAGAGTCTCTTGGACTGCATGGATATCAAACCAGTCCATCCTAATGGAAATCAGTCCTGAATTGATTCCTGAATTGGAAGGACTGATGCTGAAGTTTCAATACTTTGGCCACCCTATGTAAAGACCTGGCTCATTGGAAAAGGCCCTGATTCTGGGAAAGATTGAGGGCAGGATGAGAAGGAGATGACCAAGGATGAGATGTTTGGATGGCTTCACTGACTCAATAAACATTAGTATGAATAGGCTCTGGGAGTTGGTGATGGACAGGGAAGCCTGGCGTATTGCAATCCATGGGGTCCCAAACAGTCAGACAGAACTGGGTGACTGAACTGAACTGAATTATAGCTTTATCAAGTCCAAACTTGTACTTTTCACTGTAGAACAGGCCAGGGCATTGGGGCAAGGAAGTGACTTATTCAAAAAGTCAGCAAACTGAGAAGTTGGTGGACTGATGTCTGAAAGAATCATCTTAATGAGTCAGAGAATTCAGGCTTCTTTTATTCTGAAGAAAAAGGGGAAGTGGAAAGAGTTACAATTAAAGGGAAAGGGCAGACAGCCGAGTTCTTGGAGTCACCTGGGCTTCAAGTATAGTAGACTTCTTGGAGTCACCTGGACTTCAAGGAGACATAATATTTCTTTGTTCTTGAGCTTGATTACTTGGGCTATATCACAAGGCTTCTGCAAAACTTCAAACTGTTAGCAGTTATTTTTACTTTACCACTATTATTTCTGCTTATTCACAAGGTTTCTAGGCTGAAATTGAACTCATCTACAAAAGTAATAGCCATAATTAACCCAGGACCTTGGAATGGGGACTTTTTTTAAGGGAACTTAATAAGCTATTTGTGAATAAACATTTCTCTAATGTTTAATTCTTGACATGCAGGCCTGAAGTAATAGAATACATAGGCTAAAGTAGGCAGTTCCAATATGGTATTAGTTCTGTTTTTCCTCTGTTAAATTAGTATTATCAAAATTCATTAGTAAGTCTGATTTTCATTATATTTAGAATTTTGCATGCATACCCCAAAATATTCTTGTTCATTTTTTGTTATTTTCTAATTTGTCATATTTCACTATCATGGCATCTGGTCCCATCACTTCACGAGAAATAGATGGGGAAACAGTGGAAACAGTGTCAGACTTTATTTTGGAGGGCTCCAAAATAACTGCAGATGGTGACTGCAGCCATGAAATTAAAAGATGGTTACTCCTTGGAAGGAAAGTTATGACCAAACTAGATAGCATATTCAAAAGCAGAGACAGTACTTTGCCAGCAAACATCCATCTAGTCAAGGCTATGGTTTTTCCAGTGGTCATGTATGGATGTGAAAGTTAGACTATAAAGAAAGCCAAGCTCTAAAGAATTGATGCCTTTGAACTGTGATGTTGGAGAAGACTCTTGAGAGTCCCTTGGACTGCAAGGAGATCAAACCAGTCCATCCTAAAGGAGACCAGTCCTGGGTGTTCATTGGAAGGACTGATGCTAAAGCTGAAACTCCAATACTTTGGCCACCTGATGCGAAGAGTTGACTCATTTGAAAAGACCCTGATGCTGGGATGGATAGGGGGCAGGAGGAGAAGGGGATAACAGAGGATGAGATGGCTGGATGGCATCACCAACTTGATGGACATGAGTTTGAGTGAACTCCTGGAGTTGGTGATGGATAGAGAGGCCTGGCATGCTGTGATTCATGGGGTCACAATAAGTCAGACATGACTGAGTGACTGAACTGAACTGAATTTGTCATATTTCACTATCAACCTTGTATTAATGTTGTAAAATGAAGTGGGGGTTATTTCAACTATTTTTTATATTTATAAAGAATAGAAAGTCTCAATATTTTATGAATATTAGAAAAAATCTCTTGTAAAATCTTTTCAGCTAGAAGAATTTATTTCCTGTGTATTTCTATTCCTGTTTTTTTTTTTTAAAAGCTTTGTCAATCTATTTTTCTATTTTACAAATTTTTAATGAATTATTTAATAATCATTACATAATAAATGGCCATATGATATTGTATATGTTTTTAATCTTTGAGTATTTGATTAAATTTTTATCTCTTGAGTAACATCTTTTGTAACATCTTGAGTATATCTTTAAGCTTATCAATAGTAAATGAAACATATTTGATCAATGTAGAAAATTCCAAAAGTTATAGAAACAAAGAAATATAATAATCATGCCCTCTCCAGCCACAGGTAAGAGTTAATTATTATGGAAATGTATTGTTATAGAATCAAGAATATGTTTGAGCATATTTGTTTGTATAATATTTTCATTCTATACCATTTTTTTTCAATAATAGCTTAACACATGATCTTGTCCATGTAAATAAATTTCTTCGAACTATTTCCACATGTTAAGGTCATGTCCAATTATTTACCATTCAAATAGAACAATGATTATATAATTAAACCTTTTTGTACATATTTTGAATAAAGTTATGTCCCCCTAAAAATGTATAAAAGAGTTTTAAGGTTTTCACTATTGCAAACAAACTCCAGAGGGAGTGCATAAATTTACAATTCAACTAGGAGCATAAAGAAATTGGAATTACAGACCACCTGACCTGCTTCTTGAGAAACCTGTATGCAGGTTAGGAAGCAACAGTTAGAACTGGGCATGGAACAACAGACTGGTTCCAAATAGGAAAAGGAGTATGTCAAGACAGTGTATTGTCACCGTGCTTATTTAACTTCTATACAGAGTACATCATGAGAAACGCTGAGCTGGAAGAAGCACAAGCTGAAATCAAGATTGCTGGGAGAAATGTCAATAACCTCAGATATGCAGATGACACCACCCTTATGGCAGAAAGTAAAGAAGAACTAAAGAGCCTCTTGATGAAAGTGAAAGAGGAGAGTGAAAAAGTTGGCTTAATGCCCCACATTCAGAAAACTAAGATCATGGCATCTGGTCCCATCACTTCATGGGAAATAGATGGCAAAACAGTGGAAACAATGGCTGACTTTATTTTTCTGGGCTCCAAAATCACTGCAGATGGTGATTGCAGCCATGAAATTAAAAGATGCTTACTCCTTGGAAGAAAAGTTATGACCAACCTAGACAGCATGTTAAAAAGCAGAGACGTTACTTTGCCAACAAAGGTCCGTCTAGTCAAGGCTATGGTTTTTCCAGTGGTCATGTATGGTTGTGAGAGTTGGACTATAAAGAAAGCTGAGCGCCGAAGAATTGATGCTTTTGAACTGTGGTGTTGAAGAAGACTCTTGAGAGTCCCTTGGACTGCAAGGAGATCAAACCAGTCCATTCTAAAGGAGACCAGTCCTGGGTGTTCATTGAAAGGACTGATGTTGAAGCTGAAACTCTAATCCTTTGGCCACCTGATGCGAAGAGTTGACTCATTTGAAAAGACCCTGATGCTGGGAAAGGTTGAGGGCAGGAGGAGAAGGGGACAAAAGAGGATGAGATGGTTGGATGGCATCACCAACTTGATGGACATGGGTTTGGGTAGATTCTGGGAGTTGGTGATGGACAAGGAGGCCTGGCGTGCTGCAGTTCACGGGGTCACAGAGTCGGACATGACTGAGTGAATGAACTGAACTGAGAAGCATGTAATTTTATTTACTGCAATTAAAAAATATTTATAGCCTAAATTCTCTCTCTGTTGATATTCCAGAAAGACTTTCTTTTTTTAATTTAATATTTTTATTTTTAATTGAAGGATAATTGCTTTACAGTATTGTGTTGATTTCTGCCAAATATCAGCATGAATCAGCCTTAGGTATACACAGATGTCCCCTCCCTCCTGACTTTTTCTTGTGTTTAAAAACAGTGGTAATTTTTCCCACTTTTTTTTTACATTTTTTAAAAAATCCATTTTATTGTTGAGTTTCACAAAGACAATGTAAAGTATTAGTGATAATTATTGCTTGTTTTCATTCCTTTTCCAATTTGCCACTTCAGATTCTATTGGTCTCTTGCCATTAACTTTAACATTTGCTGAAATGTGGCTAAATTGTGTTTTCTCTAGATATTAAATACTTATCTGGTGCTAGTATTTTTAGTTTCCTCCATGGCTTCTAGTCCTAAGTCCATGTCTTTGTTGCTTCCTCATTTTATTCCTAGACACTTTGGTCCCCAGAGCTCAGAAATTTCAGTCTGGTTTACCCTCAATAAACTTTTATATTGTTACCTTACTCGTCCAGAGTCATTCCACATCCATGGAAAGAAATACATTTATACTTACTCTAGCTTCAAATTTTCATGTCTATTGTCATTTGTCTGTTGGGAAGTGGCAAGTAGGCTGTAGTTGGCATCAAAATAAATATATTACAGCCTCATTTTAAACTCAAAAAGGGAGATTTTGGACAAAGATGTTGAGTTCAGTGAATTGGTCAGCAAAATAGGGGTAATAAAAACCTTAAAGATTTGTTGTGATGGTTAAAGAAGATATGTTTTCTTTCTTTGGTTTGGAATGTTTCTCCTCATCTTTCTGGCAAGATTCAGTTCATTAGTTAGGTCCCCGTTGACTTATCACCTTATTTGTAAAATATTTCTTTGTGCTTCAAGTAGAATTTAATTGTTGCTGCCTCTGTGCTCTCACAGCACCTTACTCATATGCACTTATCACATTATTAGCTATATTCCAGATTTCTGTTAGCTAGCACCCAGATTGTAAGCTCTGCTTTTAAAGCCAATAATAAAACCTACTAATGTTTACAAACCTAGCACCTTTCAATGTGCCTCTCATAGCAATGACAAATTCATTGAATTAGTTTGGATTGAATTGTCTCTTTGGTAGAAAAATCCAAATATTCAATGTCAGAAATTTGGACAACTTTAATTTAAAGTTAGTAAAATAAAGTTGCCTCGGTCATCAAGCTGATTGTCCAGCCCTCTTCCCACTCCCTGCTGTTCTCTATGGGCTAACCTACCAAGCTGACCTGAAAATAGTCTCATCTGTTTTTCAGGTGAAGTCCTCTTTCTCTTTGATGAAGCTGAAGACACACAGGTGGTGTATTTCCTTCTTCAACTTTATGTTTTGGACATTCTGAAAACAAATCTTTTTTTAACTGATATTCATTCACTATTTTAAATAGGTTATATTAAAATCGCTATTCAGTAAGCTATCATTTTTCTTCATATTCCATGTCTGGATGCACAATATGATCACTTTACTCTTGAATATTATCCAAGCAACAAAAGATTTCTAAGGAAAGTACTATTTCTATAAATTGATACATGTCTATTTAAGATATATATTAGTTATACTTCTCAAAGGATGGTGATTTCCATATAATTTCCTGATTTGAAAGAACTGGGAGTTTAGATCATGATATCTTATATGCAAAGAAAATAACAACTAAGATAAAATGCCATGATTTATTAAAATGACAAATAGTATGTGACAGATCCATCACTTGGTAAAATCCTTTTGTTTTGGAAGATAACATGGTGTGAGAATAGCGTACAAAATGGTTTTTACAAAACAAGTGATACTTAGCCAGAATCTTTGAAAAATGTTTTTCTAGTTCTCATTTATTAAAGTCTTTTAATATAGGGAAACAATCAGAAGGAAAATATGTAAACCTATTAATAATATGTAGGTACAGTTTTCTGGCAAAATTCAGTTATTAAAAAGTCTGCTAAAATATAGTGTAACAACTGAAAGAGAATAGATCTTGTTCAAGGCAGATTTACAGCTATTGCATTTTTTTGCTTGTGTCAGCTAACCTTGGCAAAAAGAACCCTTTTGCTATTGGGGTGAAACCTGTAAATCTAGATTTTGTCTCCCTCATTCCAAAACCTTGTCTTAGGCCTTGTCACTTTCTTCATTCATCACTGCTATACTTAAATGTGGGTGAAATTCTAGAAAGCTTGATTTGTATTGTACATTGAATATTCTTCACTATATAAGTAATAAAATTTCTGTGTTTATATACAGAAAAGACTTTTTTTTTAAGATGCTACTTTTGTTAGTCTGTTGTTAATTGAAAGAGCTATTTTTGTATAGCACATGTTAATAAAAATAATGCCACTAATTTTCATTTGTGATTTGTACAAATAACTGTATTGACACTGTGTACAAATTATATGCATATGTATATAAAAATTTATACAATGTGTATATGTTTATGTTTTATCTAAATCATTTACTGTTTATGTTTACATATGAAATATGTTCCTAGGATATATATCATACAACATATATAAGCACATACTTAATTGCATGCTTAGTCCATTTAAATATATTTAAACATCTTTGAGCTGAATTTCATGAAAGAAATTGTGTCATGCTAATAAATAAACTTTGTTGCCTTTCCTATATAATTAAGTTTGACAATTGTACTTAATAAAGAAGATGCATTTTTCTTTTTAACAGGAGTAGTTTCCTTTGAAAGTATTAAATTACCAATTATTTTAGTAATATTAACTTTTTCTTTTGTCCAGACTGAGGCACCTCACATTATAGAAAGTAATATGTTCACACGTATAAGCATTTCTCAGAGACACTCACAAGCAAAACCACATACTCATCCATGCATGTGCAGACACCAGTAGTACAGGTTTTACATGAAATTGGGAACTGTTACTTTTATGCTCTTTTGGATCATTTTATTATTTTATTAAATGAATATCATGACATTTTAAAAAGACTTCAGAATTATATTAATTTAACTTAATTGTCATTTCCACTAATTATTATGGAAATTGTAATTCCTAGAAGAAATTTTACTTTTCCTTTCCCAAAAAGTATCTTTTACAAGAAACGTAGATTTTGTGTTATTTCTTTCTGAAAGTAAGGCAAGCCTCAAAAATAGTATGAGTGTAATACTTATCATAATGCTGTAAAAATCTTTTAAGGTTTTTAACTGACTTGGACTACAGTTTTTTTGCTGTTATTATACATAAGGAATTATTTTTCTATATAAGCAAGGGAAATATTTATGAGAAAATGATATCTATTCTGGAAATATTTGATTTGTCTTTGTAGAAACTTAATTTGTAAAAGCAGTCATTTGGCTTAATGCATAGAGGATCAATCCTCACATTTACTGAACAGAAAATAGCATTTGTAGTTTGCATAATGAGATATTTCTCATCTTTTAGATAGATGCTTCTACAAATGAGCTGTATACATTAGAAAAAGAAAATAACTTCGTTAAATGCATCATTATAATATAGTATTTAAAGAAAGCCAATCCTTTTCCAGTCTTTTCCATCACCCTAATCTGGCAGAAAGTGAAGAGGAACTAAAAAGCCTCTTGATGAAAGTGAAAGAGGAGAGTGGAAAAGTTGGCTTAAAGCTCAACATTCAGAAAACTAACATCATGGCATTTGGTCCCATCACTTCATGGGAAATAGATGGAGAAACAGTGGAAACAGTGTCAGACTTTATTTTTGGGGGCTCCAAAATCACTGTAGATGGTGATTGCAGCCATGAAATTAAAAGACGCTTACTCCTTGGAAGGAAAGTTATGACCAACCTAGATAGCATATTCAAAAGAAGAGATATTACTTTGCCAACAAAGATCCATCTAGTCAAGGCTTTGGTTTTTCCAGTGGTCATGTATGGATGTGAGAGTTGGACTGTGAAGAAAGCTGAGTGCTAAAGAATTGATGCTTTTGAACTGTGGTGTTGAAGAAGACTCTTGAGAGTCCCTTGGACTGCAAGGAGATCCAACCAGTCCATCCTAAAGGAGACCAGTCCCGGGTGTTCATTGGAAGGACTGATGCTAAAGCTGAAACTCCAATACTTTGGCCACCTCATGCGAAGAGTTGACTCATTTGCAAAGACCGTGATGCTGGGAGGGATTGGGGGCAGGAGGAGAAGGGGATGACAGAGGATGAGATGGCTGGATGGAATCACTGACTCAATGGACGTGAGTCTGAGTGAACTCCGGGAGTTGGTGATAGATAGGGAGGCCTGGCGTACTGTGATTCATGGGTCACAAAGAGTCGGACATGACTGAGCGACTGAACCGAACCGAACCGAATTTATTGATTAACCGATGTATAATGAGTATGGTCCCTATATGATATAAGACTATAGAGATTTGCATTTAAAATATTAGAAAAAAGCAAACAAAAGTAAAATTCCCAGAAAATTACCATGAATTAATTTACTTTAAATTCAAAAAGCTCTAATTTGTTCTTATTACTATGAATAAACACTACCAATTCATTCATTAAAAGAGAAACTTCTCTCAGTTTAAAAATATCTAGATGTTATTTTATCTCACCTATATACCATTTGTCAATATAATAATATTGAGAAAATAAATCTTGTGAGATTTTAACTTTCATTAGTGTTATTAGCAAGAGCACAAAATTTGTTGACAGCCTTTCCCAGCTTATCGTGATGTCATACCAAAGAGATTTTCCCCACCACAGTCACCATGCAGGCTATGTTAATAGATTAGAAGCTCCTGATTTAGCTGTGGAATTCTATCCAAATCTAGATAGGATTCCTTTTCTTTTTGGAGAAATCTAATGTGAGACTTGAAAAAGATCTGGAAAATATATAAATGTGAGGTTTACTGATGGGTGACTAGAGTTTCAGACCAGATGTCTGGTGGCTGTCATGATGGGTATGACACGATGAAGGAGACTACAGCTTTGAGAATTTGGTTTATTTAACCAGCTAATCCCAGACTCAAGTCTGTTACCTTCAGCAGAGAGGAGGTCTCAGCAGGTCTGCCTCTGAAAGCCCATTGCTGAAAGACCCAAAATAGAGTGCTGTAGATGGAAGTGCCTGGGCTAGGACTTCAGATCTGCATCAGAGCATGGTCAGTGGGTGGTGGGGAAGATGAGGCTGAGTCCTTGACTGCAGCCACCTTGAAAAACTGCAATGCATTGGCTGTACATCAAATCTTTGGTGAGTAAGGCAGCTTTTCCCCTGTGAGACAGGCCAAATAAAGCCTTTCTCCAAAGAAGACATACAGATGGCTAACAAACACATGAAAAGATCCTCAACATCACTCATTATCAGAGAAATGCAAATCAAAACCACTATGAGGTACCATTTCATGCCAGTCAGAATGGCTGCGATCCAAAAGTCTACAAGCAATAAATGCTGGAAAGGGTGTGGAGAAAAGGGAACCCTCTTACACTGTTGGTGGGAATACAAACTAGTACAGCCACTATGGATAACAGTGTGGAGATTCCTTAAAAAACTGGAAATAGAACTGCCTTATGATCCAGCAATCCCACTGCTGGGCATACACACTGAGGAAAGCAGAAGGGAAAGAGACACGTGTACCCCAATGTTCATCGCAGCACTGTTTATAATAGCCAGGACATGGAAGCAACCTAGATGCCCATCAGCAGATGAATGGATAAGAAAGCTGCGGTACATGTACACAATGGAGTATTACTCAGCCATTAAAAAGAATACATTTGAATCAGTTCTAATGAGATGGATGAAACTGGAACCCATTATACAGAGTGAAGTAAGGCAGAAAGAAAAACACCAATACAGTATACTAACGCATACATATGGAATTTAGAAAGATGGTAACAATAACCCTATATGAGACAGCAAAAGAGACACTGATGTATGGATCAGTCTTATGGATTCTGTGGGAGAGGGAGAGGGTGGGCTGATTTGGGAGAATGGCATTGAAACATGTATAATATCATGTATGAAACGAGTCGCCAGTCCAGGTTTGATGCACGATACTGGATGCTTGGGGCTGGTGCACTGGGACGACCCAGAGGGAGGGTATGGGGAGGGAGGAGGAAGGAGGGTTCAGGATGGGGAACACAGGTATACCTGTGGTGGATTCATTTCAATATTTGGCAAAACTAATACAATATTATAAAGTTTAAAAATAAAATAAAATTTAAAAAAAATGAAAAACATTAAAAAAAAAAAAAAGAAAAGTTCAGACAGTGGCAAAAAAAAAAAAAAAAAAAATAGCCTTTGGAATTGCTTATGGTCAGGCTTGAAAGAATACCCATAGGTTATTGGAAATGAAAGTGAAAGTCGCTCAGTCCTGTCCAATTCTTTGTGACTCCATGGACTATAGCCTGCCAGTCTCCTCTGTTCATGCAAGTCTCCAGGCCAGAACACTGGAGTGGGTAGCCATTCCCTTCTCCTGCGGATCTTCTCAACACAGTAATCCAATCCAGGTTTTGGATTACTTTGCAGGCTGATTCTTTACCATCTGAGCCACCAGGAAAGCTGATAGGTTATTGGTCAGAAGCTAAATTCCTCCACAGAACATGTTAAAGCAAGGTAAGTCTTTCTACTTCACATGGCACCTAAACAAATATATTGAATAATGAAAATATTAATTATGATTTTATGAAAAGTAACACATGTTTGCAGATGGGTGGATTTATCAGCCAGCTTCATGCCAGTACAAATTTGGAGGTCAACAGCTTTCTCTCATTTTGTACTGTCTCTTTCCTTTACAGTCTACATTGGCAAGGTTTCTGCAGATGTGCAATTTTCGATAACTTTCTGGGTCTTCCTTATATTTGAAATGGGTTCAGTTCATTACACAAAAGGCTCATCCACACATCTTTTTGAAATAGGTCCATTTCAATTTTCACCTCCTTTTGGAAATGGCTAAAACCAATGCACTGATGTGTTTTGGAGGTCCCTGTGTTTGATTGGGATTTCCCATGTGGCGCTAGTAGTAAAGAACCTGCTTGCCAATGCAGGACACATAAGAGATGTGGTTTTGATCCCTAGGTTGGGAAGATCCACTGGAGGAGGGCATAGCAACCCAATCCACTATTCCTGCTTGGAGAACCCCATGGACAGAGGAGCTTGGAGGGCTACAGTCCATACATATCATAGGGTAGCAAAGAGTCAGACACGACTGAAATGACTTAGCACACACACAACTTTGATTGAGTGGGTTTGTGAACAATACCTTTAATATCTTGTGACTGAATATTTAGGCTTTTGGCTTTTCCCAGTTTTAAGGGAAGAGATGTATGGTCATACATGTATCCTTTATTCTAGAGCATGCTTTCCTAACAGTGACTCTCTTAAATTAATATCTTCTGTCCAGATAGGCTGAGAATCAGCCAAATTATCAAGTTCTGGTTATATTTTCTTTTGCAATTGTGCCTTCACTATAATTTTATTTTACTAAAAGCAGTAAGAATAACCCAGACCATACTGTCAATAACTTGCTTGGAAGTCTCCCGGGATAAATATCCAAGTTTATTTACAAATTGTTCTTTACACATAACTAAAAGACACAATTCCATTAAACTTTCTGCCAATTCCCATTAATATGTTCATCAGCTTCTGAGACCACACTGCTGCTGCTGCTAAGTCACTTCAGTCGTGTCCAACTCTGTGTGACCCCATAGATGGCAGCCCACCAGGCTCCCCAATCCTTGGGATTCTCCAGGCAAGAACACTGGAGTGGGTTGCCATTTCCTTCTCCAATGCATGAAAGTGAAAAGGGAAAGTGAAGTCGCTCAGTCGTGTCCGACTCTTAGCGACCCCATGGACTGCAGCCTACCAGGCTCCTCCGCCCATGGGATTTTCCAGGCAAGAGTACTGGAGTGGGGTGCCATTGCCAATAGTATACTCATGATGATTTAGGTATTCACTAAGGCAACTTAGACTTTCTGTTGTGCTGCTCAATTCCTTTGTATCCCTTTCTAACAGATTTGTTAGCATCCATATTGCTACTAAACATTTGTTCAAGTTGCTCTGGACTTTTTATATCATGTTCATCAAATTGTTCCAATCCTTACTAACTGCCTGTTTTCAAAGCCAGTTTTACATTTTTAGGTATTTGTTACAACACAATCCACTTCTGATACCAAAATCTTTGTTGCCTTTTTATTCCTATCATTGTAATTACCACTAACTTAGGGGACTACAATAATACAACTTCATCTCACAATTCTGTAATTCAGAAGTTGAGTGGTCTCTGTAGCAAAATCAAAGTAACAGCAAATATAGATCTTGTATGAAGGCGCCGGGGGATCATCCATTTCTAAGTTCATTAGAGTTTTTTGCAGAATTCCGTGCCTTATGATTGGGTTGTAGGACCTAGGTCCTCATTTTCTGCTGGTCATCAGCCAGGAGACTCTCTCAAATAACTCAGGCCACCTGTAATTCTTGTCACATTGACCCTTTCTTCTTTGAACCAGCAATAGTGATTAAATTTTTCTCAAGCTTCAAAATGCTCTATTATGCCCTTCTTCTGTACCTCTTTGCCTCCAGCCAGAAAAAGTTTTCTGCTTTTAAAGGCTCCTGTGATTAGATTGGGCCTACACAGACAATTTAGGATAATCTTCCTATCTTAATGTCTACAAGTATAATCACATTTGTAAAGTTCTTTTTACCATGTAACATAAACATATTAACATGTCCTGAGGATCGGTGAGCGGACATACTTGTTTAGGGAGTCATTATTCTGCCTTTCACACTGGGGATATGTCTATGTGTATATGTGTGTATATATACACACACACACAACCATGTGTATATATATAAACATATACACACATATTATTTTTCTCTTCTCTAATGCAAAAAGGCAGTTGTACTTATCTTCCTTGTCTTATTTTTAATTTTTTTTTCTTCTCACTTTTAAGTGAGCATTTTTCTAACTTTTCTGTTAGAGAAATCTGAATTAAAGAAATTTTAATCACCCTTATGAAATAAATATCAGATAACAAATTTTATTGATTAAGCTAAAATCAATGATGAGTATAGGAAACAAACTAGCCCATTATTTGGCCCTGAGGTGCAAGTGTGAAAACAAGACAATATATACCTATATATAAAATAGTATTAGAATGAGAAAATATGTTGTGGATATCACTTATGAACATGCCACAAACACAGACTAATAAAATTCTGTAGTATACTGCATCAATGTAAGAAAAAGCTTTAGATATTTAAAGAACTGTAAATGAAAGAAGCACAATAAATTAGGTGTAGCTAGTCTGAAAGTTATACACTGGCAGATATTACAATATTTTTAGCAACTATAAATGATAATTTTTAAATTCCAGTATTTCAGTTTTTTAATATATTGTGTCATGGAGTCAGCAGTTTAGGTAGAGAGCTTAAGAAAAGTAAATTATCTATATTCTATGGCAGTGCTTCCAAAGTGTAAGAAATTTTCATAAACCACTTCAAATTCATGATTAAATTCAAACTTCCAGTAGAGTTGGACACAGATACTTAGAAACATTTTCTTTGCAAATTTAAAGAGTAGTGAACATATAATTAAGTACAAGCATTTGCTTGAGGTTGGTATAATTATGATTTCTAGAACACAGTATCAAAACATAAATTCAAGATATCAGTATTTTTAGGTGCCAGACCACAAGAAGCATTTTCTTGGAACATTGAATACATTAAAGTCATAAAACTGACAAACTGGATAACTCTCATAACCAGAATTTAGGTATACTGTTTGCATTTTTAAAACACTTGAGGGATAGAATTCATTTTCATCTCTTCAGTTCCACCTGTGGTAGGCCATCAGAGCATCTGACTTGCCTGCTCCCCAGAGAAATGCTAAAGTTTATCACTAGCAGAATCAAAAATCCCAGTCCTGAGGGAAGCAACTGGCCCAGGTGTGACATTTATAGTAGGAAATGCCTTTTGCCGCTTTGTAATTTGAATAAATTAGTATATTTAGAAAATTATTTTATAATCCACCAAAGGATTCCAACTGTATTTGTGGAATTACAAAAATCCTTTGGTAGCTACTGCAAAATTTCCTCTGAAATATTAATGAGCAAACATAGCCCTACCAAGAATCCAAACTAAGAGTTAACTTACAAAATGGGTGTGTAGGTAGATAACAATGGGAATAGTAAGAGACTATTAATAAGGCCAATGGGACCACACTATGTGAAATTATATTCCACTTTTTGGTCAGTGTAGTCTTCAATTCATGAAATAAATTTGAAGGCTGACTCCTACCCGCTATTGACAGTAAGTGGCAAGAGCTTTTATAGGCTGAGAGAGGGGGCTCCACTCTGACAACTCTGACAGTTGGCTTGAAATTGGTCATAGGTGCTCGGACTAGCATCATCTTGATTGTTTTAAGTATAGTTAATTTTTAGTTCCATACTCAGTTTGTTCCCATCTCCTTGAGGACCGTTCTCAGAATTGTGTCGGCTTCTGTAATGGTGTCCCTGATAGCTCAATTGGTAAAGAATCCATCTGCAATGCAAGATACCCCGGTTTGATTCCTGGGTTGGGAAGATCCCCTGGAGAAGGTATAGGCTACCCATTCCAATATTCTTGGGCTTCCCTTGTGGCTCAACTGGTAAAGAATCCACCTGCAATGCAGAAGACCTGGGTTCGATCCCTGGGTTGGAAAGATCCCCTGGAGAAGGGAAAGGTTACCCATTCCAGTATTCTGGCCTGGAGAATTTCATCGACTGTGTAGCCCATGGGGTCTCAAAGAGTCGGACACGACTGAGCAAGTTTAACTTTCACTTTCTGTGATGGCTACAATCTGGCCAACATGTAGTTAACTTTTCCACCTTGTGGGGGTTTCAGTACCTATAAGACAGCTCACAGGATATAGCGCAAATATTGTCTATAGCCCTTGTGGTTTGGTCACTAGGTTGTATCTGACTCTTGTGATCCATGGACCGCAGCCTTCCAGACTCCTTTGTCCATGGGATTTTCAAGGTGAGAATACCAGAGTGGTTTGCCATTTCTTTTTCCAGGGGATCTTCCTGACCCAGGGATCGAACACAGATCTCCTGCACTGCAGGCAGATTCTTTACTGACTGAGCTACCATTATTATGATTTATCATATTAACACATGTTTTTATCATCTTTTTCCATTTCAGTTAAGATTTAGTTATTTGAAAGTCAGTTCCTGAGTTTAATTTATATTATGATGATATAATTTTAAGATTTCTCTCTGTTTTTCTCTGTCTTTGCTTCTATTCTATATCACTTTCTCCTCTCTGTCTATTCTATAGATTCTTTCATTCTTCTATTAATTTTTAAGAAACATATCAGTTTGCTAATATGATAGCTAGTACTTCAACTGGAAAACTCAGAGAATTGTCTCTTGAGGTCTCTAGAATAATTGTCACAAACTAAAACAGAAATACCGCATTGGGTAGAAATGGTTACTTCTAAAGCAGAAACGCTGCATCTTTCAGATTCAAGGGATGAGGCCGCATCAATCAGCAAAAAGGAATTTAAATCATTGCATGTGTGCAAAATGATGTCCAGTTGTGTATCGAGGTCTTTATCTCTGTTCTGAAATTATGCATCCAATGAACTTTTGAGACGAGTTCCTACTCATCATCTTAGTCTTTCCTTGCAGTAGGCAGGGTTTCAAGTTGGCCCAAGGTTCCTGCCTCCTGTTGACAAACGCTTTACAATTCCCTTTCCTTGAGTGTGGGCAGAATCTGTGGCTATGACGGGACTGGCATTTTGATGATTATTTTACATTATATAAGACTAGATTTTAGCATATTGGAGAATGATTCCCCTTGCTTTGAAAAAGTAAGCTTCCGTATTGTTAAAAGACTGTGCTTCTAGGACTTGACTATGCCCTATGGGAGCTGAGAGCAAGCAGCTTGGGAGAGAGCAAACACCACAATCTTACCACGGAGAAATTAAACTGTGTTAACAACCTAAATAAGCTTGGGAAATGACCCTGGGCTCTAGCACATCTGGCTGATGCCTTGATTTCAACCTGGTGAGACTGAACAGAGGACCATGTCAGGGATGTCTGGATGTCTAACCTACAAAAAATTTGAAAAGAAATAAAATGGGTGGTGCTTTAAGCCTTTAAGTTTCTTGTTAACTTTTTTACACAGCAAATAGAGAACTAATACACTTTTCAAATGCCAACCTATCATGGAGTTCTCTTTTATTCCTCAATCTGAAATATCCCATCCCACATAGTCAGATCACTGTCTATTATGTTGTCTTGTTTATAATGTATATTTTTAATTGCATTTATTTTTCTATTTATTTTTGGCTGTGCTGGGTCTTCATGGCTGCATGGGCTTTTTCTCAGCTGCAGCAAGCAGAGGCCACTCTCCAGTTGTGGCATGCAGGCCTCTCACCGTGGTGCCTTCTCTTGCTGCAGAGCATGAGCCCCAGGGTGCGTGGGCCTCAGTAGTTGTGGCTCCCAGGCTCCAGAGAAGCAGGCTCAGTAATTGTGGCACATGGGCTCAGCAGCTCTGGGTCACATGGAATCCTCCTGAATCAGGGATCAAACCCATGTTTCCTACACTGGCAAATGGTTTCTCCACCACTGAGCCACCAGGCAAGGCTCCTCCAACCCCACACCTTTTTCTTTTCTTTTTCTTTAATAAAAATGTAATATAATCTGAAATTATATATTTTTTTGTTGAACAATTTAAAAATCTAATGGCTAATGATACTTGTGTTCTTTTAATGCATCAATTATTATGCATTATTCATTTAAGCTTCATGTAAGGATATGAAGAAACCAAGATGATTTATGCTTTACAGGGGCTATTCTGGGACACTGATGTGTTAAGTAATCATTTCAAGGTCATATAATTATCATTGGAAATATTTGGATTTAAATCCAAGTTTTTATTATTTTGTTGCTCTTACTATATTATTCTGTCCTAATATACTTCATATTATTATAAAAGTTGCAATTTAATTTATTGCTTTAGTATTCTTATTGCATTTTTCCACACAAAAAATAAAAGATAACAAGTTTATGATTTCATTTTGAGCCAGGTATTTATTTTTAATCCTTCATGACAAAACATGCTTTCCTTTTTCATATAATGATTGAATACCCAAGATATATTTTCTTATGAAAAATAGTTGACATTAAACTATTAAAGCAATAAAGCCCAGAAAATCCAGAGAAAATGTAACACTGTGAAGATCAGTTGCAAAATTGTTCTACTATATTGCAGTGGGATTTCAAAGGGCTTTGTCTGATAGTTACAACATGAAACAGCAACTAAAAATGAGTAGAAATAAACTATAATATATTGTGAATGTAAATTATTTACTTACTATGAAAATAATCCATGCTTATTGTGGAAAATTAAGACAACCTTGATAAGGAAACAACAGAGACACCAAAAACTCAAGTGGAATTCCACCAAATAAGAGGTGGAAATTGTAAACATATATTATAAAATTTCAATATTTTTCTATATTTACATAAATACAAATAGGTTTATATTGCACATAATTTTTAGAAGTCTTACCAATGAATTGTATACATTGATTTTTATGTATTTATCTATATTGCTATACTAATAATTATATTTTATTGTCAAACTCAGGAGAATTTATTAACAATTAATTTTCTTAGTTAAATAATTAACTGTACCACTAATTAACACATGCATGTGGATCAAAATTCTTGTAGGTAAAGACATGAGCACCCTATGTATTGTTCCTTTATGATAAATTTCTGAAAGTGAATTTGCTGTAACAAGAGGAATATAAACAAGTAAACATACATACTCGGTAAAGAGTCTGACTGCAAGTCAGGAGACTGGGTTCAATCCTTGAGTCAGGAAGATCCCCTGGTGAAGGAAACGGCAGCTCACTCTAGTATTCTTGCCTAGAGAATTCCATGGATGGGGAGCCTGGTGGGCTACAGTCCATGGGGTCACAAAGAGTCAGACAGGACTGAGTGACTAACACTTACTAAACATACATTGTGTACATATATTCATATGTATATATACACATGTATGCATTACTTCAGTGTATATATATATATATATATATATATATACACTGAAATGGTCTATGCAATCTTCATGTCAATGTATATTACATTCATATGTCACATCTAATCATAACCATTGTCACTTACATTGAAAACTGACATTTTCAACATCTCTACTATCCACCTAGATGTTTTCATTGTATGTGCTAAGTCATTATTTAGAAGTGTCTGTTGTTCATGTTCTTAGATTTTTCCTGAAACTTTTTTTGGGATATTTTAAATGGAATTAAATTTAAAATGTATGTATTTTAATATTTTATTTAATTTTAAATAAAATTGGAGTGTAGTTGATTTACAATGTTGTGTTAGTTTCAAGAGTATGGCAAAGTGATTCAATTATGCATATATATATATATATATATTCATTCTTTTTCAGATTATTTTCTCATATAGGTTATCACAGAATATTGACTAGAACAGCCTGTGCTATACAGTAGGTCCTTGATGGTTATCTATCTTATATATAGTAGTGTGTATATGTTAATCCTAAACTTCTGACTTATCCCACCACCTGCTAGCTTCCCCTTTAGCAATCATAAGTTTGTTTTGCAGCAACATTGATGTACCTAGAGATTATCATACTAAGTGAAGTTAAGTCAGACAAAGATAAATACCATAGTATATCACTCATATGTGGAATCTAATTTTTTAAAAAGTGATACAAATGAACTCATTTATAAAACAGAAACAGACTTACACATATTGAAAACAAAAATGAAATTTCTTTTTTTTCCACAATTTTTACATGCTTTTAATATAGTGAGGATTTAATTTTTTCTCTTCTGTATATTTTTAGTAAATATTTCTAAATCAACATTTATTCTTTAAAGCCAAACATTAAAATAAAAATACTTCATTACCAAATAAGGTGTAAGAGAATGAATTGGAATTAGAAAATCATTAATAAATATAATATGTTGAACATTAAAATAATGCATGTTGTCATCATATTAATATCTATTTCCTTTGTAGATATTTATATCTACCCATCTCCACCCATCTCCATCTATTTTTCTGCTAGTCCTTCTGAGGTGAATTTCTTTACTTGAGCTCATGAACTTTGTCCATTTTTTCTACTCTCTTATCTTGTAATTACATGCTATCCATATCTATTGACTTTATTATTATAAAATATCAAGTTTTACAAAAAGCAATCGATCCAAAATGCCAAAAAAGTAAGAGTAACAATTGAATGATATTGAAGAGGGGAAGATCTATGGATTGATTGGTGTCCCAATCATGAGGCAACAGAGTTGTCTGACTCCTGATCAGTGATCTTTCATGCCCAACCACAGGAGATCAAAAAAGGCTTTATATATTAGGCTTCATGGGGGAAAGCTGCCATTTCCATATCAGATTTACTGCATGGCCAGTGCATTGCAGTCTACAAGAGGTGTTGTAGTCAAGGACTCAAGTTCTCCTGGTGGGCCATCCCTTATGCATAGTCAAATCCCAGTCCTGGGCCTACATTTACAGGGCCTTCCTGAGATACTTCTGCTAAGGACTACTCATAGCGGGAGGAGAACATTAAATACAATTTTTCTCCACTCTAACTCAGAACTCAGTATTTTTCCATTTCTAACCTTTCCTCCTGTCCCCAGACAGAGAGTCCATAAAACTGCAGGGCCCTTCTAGAAAATACAATCCAAAGAATGTGATAGAAATTTATTGCCTCTTCTGACAAAGCAGCTAGTGTGTTACTAGTAGGAATAGGAAAGACAAAGGTAAGACTATGTCCCTCTCCCCTCCTCCAGTTTTCCAGTCTGCCTTCTGGACTCGCCATTGGAAAACCTGAGAGAAGCAGCTGATGATGTTCAAATGTGATTTGCAGAGTTCCAACCTCATTATTGCAAAACAGAGCACAGAGGATGTCTCGCTGATCCTGTTCATGATTCCAATTGTCTTGCTGTTCTCACTGTCTTCACTGTTCACTGAATCCGGGGTAGGCAAGGCATGAGCTAAGAGCCTGGAAGGAGACCTGAGGAGCCATGGGAACTGCAGGTATGTTTATTCTCTCCTGACTGGCACCACAGCCATAACACAGCCCCTCTCCTGGCTGACACAGCAGCCATAGCAGCAGCCACAACATAACCATAATGGAGCCATAACATAACCATGATGTTGCTCCAATGTAGACTCAATGCAGCAGCAGCCAGGGCTTTCATGGTGAAACTCAAACAGGCATACCAGCCAAAATAACCTGTAACCAAGCAAGTATCTCACGATGTGCATGCTCAGTGCTATAAGCTATCTCAGCCATCACACAACCAGGCAAAGTCATTGTTTACAGAACATGCAGGGAGAGGGCATGAGATCATGAGCAGGAGAGCCTGACTGGCACTATCTTGTTAATTTCCACACAGAGGAGAAGGACTGGAGCTGAGAGATAATTATTTAGTAATGGGCATACCACTGGATGTTACCATAACACTGATCACCTTAAGCTTTAATTTTCTCATCTTCAGTGTATGTGTGTAAATATGTACACATGTGTTTATATGTACACATATGCATATATACAGAAACACAAATATGCCTTATACTAGGTTAATAAATTTGTTGGAAACTCAATGTAGGGGAAGTACTCAGGACATTTTAATCAAGAAAAAACATTTCATTTGTAATATTTGCAATAGATAAAGATGATGAAATCATTGCACATTTTGCTGTTACATAGCTCAGTTTTTTTTCAAACAAAAGAATAATTTCAAGCTTATACTTATACTATAAGAGTATCAGTAATCATGAGATATAAATCAACATTGTGACTTATAGGAAGTTTGGTCTGATCATACAGATATAAATTACCTTTGTGACATACAAAGTTCTGTCTGATTATATATAAAATTGCAACTCTTTCGGAAAAATCTTGAAATCTGTCAATACATAAAATGTATTTGGACTATACATATATTTTTATTTTATGGAAAATAGATCATTTATATACATTAGGTAGGAAGCCTTGGTAATCTAGAGACACATCAAAAGCTCAGTCTGAGGATTAGCTGATTTGCATACTTGTGAATGGAATGCTGCAGATAAACATATCTTGCATAGTAAGTACACAATAAATAGTTGTTGAATATATAAATAGGAAATATTTTAACTGTCCATTTGCACATTAAAAGTATGTTCTAATACATAGAAACTATATGATAAAATCCTTCCAATCACACATTCAAAAAAACTTCTGTTGTCAAATGTTGAGTGATCAATGATTAACTATCAGCCACTGTGCTTTGCCTTATATACAATTTCTCAAAAAACTGTAAAGATCACATGGCCCATTGGTGGCAGTGGCAGAGTTTAAATGTAAGTGCATTTTCATCCAAAGATAGGGTTCTTGATTACTTATCCCACCTTCCTGCACCAATGTCATCTCAGTATATGCTAAATTTGGGGCCAAGTTATCTAGTCAGTAATAATAATGAGATTTTTATTTTGTTTTGCTTCTGGTACTTAATCTAAGCTGAATGTAAAATGTGTAAGTGGTAGATTTCCAAAATATATATGTGATACAGATCAACATTCCGTTCAGTCACTCAGTCCTGTCTGACTCTTTGTGACCCCATGCAGTACAGCACTGCCAGGCTTCCCTGTCCATCACCAACTCCTGGAGCTCACTCAAACTCAAGTCTGTCTAGTCTGTGATGCCACCCAGCCTGCCATCCAGCCATCTCATCCTCTGTCGTTCCTTTCTCCTCCTGCCTTCAATCTTTCCCAGTATCAGGGTCTTTTCCAATGAGTCAGTCCTTCACCAATACTTTGGCGAAATTGGCCAAGGTATTGGAGTTTCAGCTTCAGCATCAGTCCTTCCAATGAATATTCAGGATTGACTGGTTTGATCTCCTTGCAGTCTAAGGGACTCTCAAGAGTCTCCTCCAACACCACAATTCAAGAGCATCAATTCTTTGGCACTCAACTTTCTTTATAGTCCAACTCTCACATCCACACATGACTACTGGAAAAACCATAGTTTTGACTAGATGGACCTTTGTCAGCAAAGTGATGTCTCTGCTTTTTAATATGCTGTCTAGGTTTGTCAAATTTTCTTTTCCTCCCAAGGAGCAGGAGTCTTTTAATTTTGTGGCTGCAGTTACCATATGCAGTGATTTTGGAGCCCAAGAAAATAAAGTCTGTCATTGTTTCCATTGTTTCCACATTTTTTGCCATGAACTGATGGGACCTGATGCCATGATATTAGTTTTTTGAATGTTTAGTTTTAAGCCAGCTTTTTCACTCTCCTCTTTCACTTTCATCAAGAGGCTCTTTTGTTCCTCTTCACTTTCTGCCATAAGGGTGGTATCATCTGTATATCTAAGGTAATTGATATTTCTCCTGGAAAACTTGATTCCAGCTTGTGCTTCATCCAGCCCAGCATTTCACATGATGTACTCTGCATGTAAGTTAAATAAGCAGGGTGACAATATATAGTCTTGACCTACTCCTTTCCCAATTTGGAACAAGTCCATTGTTCCATGTCTGGTTCTAACTGTTGCTTCTTGACCTCTATACAGATTTCTCAGGAGGCAGGTAAGGTGGTCTAGTATTTCCACCTCTTACTGTCTTTTGGGAGATGGTATTTTAAGAGAGCTCATTATGTGTATGCACTCAGTCATGTCTGACTCTTTGCAACCCCATCAACTGTAGCCCACCAGGCTCCATCCATGAAATTTTTGAGATGAGAATACTTACTGGTGTGGATTGCCATTTTCAGACAGAGCTCACTATAGAATGATGGAAAATGCATCATGAAAAAGGCACAGTCTTCATTCATTGGTTTCAAACCAAATAAAGTATTTAAACCAAGAGACATATTAATTAGGATGCCAAGTTAACAAAGTGCTTCCCAGGTGGTGCTAGTGGTAAAGAACCTGCCTGCCAATACAGGGGATGTAAGAGACACAGGTTTGATCCCTGGGTTGGGAAGATGCCCCGGAGAAGGGCATGGTACCCACTCCAGTATTTGTCCCTGGAGAATCCCAAGAACAGAGAAGCCTGGAGGGCTATGGTCCATAATGTTGCCAAGAGTCAAACATGACTGAAGTAACTTAGTATGCACACAAGGAAAGAAAATAAAAGAAAGTATTCTAGAAGTTCAGCCTCTGACCTTGGAATTTTACAAATAATATAGTGTAATCAATGGGAAAACAGGGAACTCTTGCTGTGCACAAAGCAGGGACTTTCATTTACTATGCCTTCTTAATAAGATACAATTATTTCACTGGCCAGCACCTATGTTGTACACAGAGTAAGCAAGAATAATAGATTTGATGCTATTGTGAGAAACCTTGACTCAAATTTCATTTTTATTTCACTCTACAGCCTAGAGAGGTATCAGAGTCACCACCTCAGAGAATACTGCAAAGAAAAGTTAGATTTGTGTAATTTGCTTACAACTTTTCCCCCTTCTCTTTTACTGTTTACTGTTCCTATCTATACATATTTTTGTGTGCACATATGTGCACTTGCAGTCAAAAACCTTCTTGTTTACGATAATTATGTATGTACAGCAAGTTGTTTTAGTTCATATTGGGCTGCCATAAAATAATACAGTATTAGGTGACTTATAAAAACAGAAATTTATTTTCTCTCATTTCTGGAGGCCAAAAGTACAAGTTAAATGTGCTAGAATGGTCAGTTTCTGGTAACAGAGATCTTCTTGAACTATGAATGGCCACTTTCTTTCTGTGTCCTTATGTGATAGAAAGATAAAGGGAGAGAGACAGAGATCTCTGATATGTCTTGAAAGGGCACAAATCTCATAATGAAGGCCTCACTTCTATGATCTCAACTATACCTAATTATATCTTAAACTCCTTATCTCCAAAAACCATCACACTGAGGGTTAGGGCTTCAAAATATGAATCTTAGAGGGACACAATTTAGTTCATAGTACATATAGTGTTAAATTTTAAGTTTCTAATTAAAACAAGTAAGATAACCCTTTCATTTATCATTTTGTCAATTTAAATTTGTTAACTCTCTGGGATATCTTTTTTTTTTTTTTTAATAGAACATACATTTTAAACAGGATTAAACTTATCTATGTTTTTTTCTAGATTATCTAGAAGACACTGCACCTGAGTTTCACTTAGAGTATGTGCTTCCATTATTACCTATACTCTTAAAACATAATTTTTGTTGGTTTCTGTCTCAATATTCCATAGATAATGACAGATGTGGCTTAATTCCCATATAAATTGCCAGTTATGGCTTTGTCTAATTTTATATACTCAGGTGAAATGCTGAAGTATCAGAATTAGTTTCCCAGAGGCATTTTCAAATTTATAAAATATATGCAAAATCACAAAGAAAATAGAGATTTCTCAGTGAAGACTAAGATTGCTGCCTATGCAGTGCCTTCATTATTTCTCATTTCTGAAAGAATAGCTGGATTTAAAACAGTTAATTTTTTTATCACCACTTTTTGTAATGTTACTTATTTCACTTTATCTCATTCATTATATTTAACACATGATAACTGCACTTTGCTGGAGCAGCCGTAAAGAGATACCCCAAGCCCAAGGTAAGAGAAACCCAAGTAAGACGGTAGGTGTTGAAGGAGGGCATCAGAGGGCAAACACACTGAAAACATACTCACAGAAAACTAGTCAATCACACTAGGACCACAGCCTTGTCTAACTCAATGAAACTGAGCCATGCCCGTGGGACAACCCAAGACAGGCGGGTCATGGTGGAGAGATCTGACAGAATGTGGTCCACTGGAGAAGGGAATGACAAACCACTTCAGTATTCTTGCCTTGAGAACCCCATGAACAGTATGAAAAGGCAAAATAATAGGATACTGAAAGAGGAACTCCCCAGGTCAGGAGGTGCCCAATATGCTACTGGAGATCAGTGGAGAAATAACTCCAGAAAGAATGAAGGGATGGAGCCAAAGCAAAAAGAATACCCAGCTGTGGATGTGACTGGTGATAGAAGCAAGGTCCAATGCTATAAAGAGTAATATTGCACAGGAACCTGGAATGTCAGGTCCATAAATCAAGGCAAATTGGATGTGGTCAAACAAGAGATGTCAAGAGTGAATGTCAACATTCTAGGAATGAGCGAACTGAAATGGACTGGAATGGGTGAATTTAACTCAGATGACCATTATATCTGCTACTGCAGGCAGGAATCCCTCAGAAGAAATGGAGTGGCCATCATGGTCAACAAAAGAGTCCAAAATGCAGTACTTGGATGTAATCTCAAAAATGACAGAATGATCTCTGTTCGTTTCCAAGGCAAACCATTCAATATCACAGTAATCCAAGTCTATGCCCCAACAAGTTACACTGAAAAAGCTGAAGTTGAATGGTTCTATGAAGACCTACAAGACCTTTTAGAACTAACACCCAAAAAAGACGTCCTTTTCATTATAGGGGACTGGAATGCAAAAGTAGGAAGTCAAGAAACACCTGGAGTAACAGGCAAATTTGGCCTTGGAATACGGAATGAAGCAGGGCAAAGAATAATAGAGTTTTCCCAAGAAAATGCACTGGTCCTAACAAGCCCCCTCTTCCAACAACACAAGAGAAGACTCTATACATGGACATCACCAGATGGTCAACACCGAAATCAGATTGATTATATTCTTTGCAGCCAAAGATGGAGAAGCTCTATACAGTCAGCAAAAACAAGACCAGGAGGTGACTGTGGCTCAGACCATGAACTCCTTATTGCCAAATTCAGACTTAAATTGAAGAAAGTAGGGAAAACCACTAGACCATTCAGGTATGACCTAAACCAAATCCCTTATGATTATACAGTGGAAGTGAGAAATAGATTTAAGGGCCTAGATCTGATAGATGAGTGCCTGATAAACTATGGAATGAGGTTCGTGACATTGTAGAGGAGACAGGAATCAAGACCATTCCCATAGAAAAGAAATGCAAAAAAGCAAAAAGGCTGTCTGGGGAGGCCTTACAAATAGCTGTGAAGAGAAGTGAAAAGCAAAGGAGAAAAGGAAAGATATAAACATCTGAATGCAGAGTTCCAAAGAATAGCAAGAAGAGATAAGAAAGCCTTCTTCAGCGATCAATGCAAAGAAATAGAGGAAAACAACAGAATGGGAAAGACTAGGGATCTCTTCAAGAAACTCAGAGATACCAAAGGAACATTTCATGCAAAAATGAGCTCGATAAAGGACAGAAATGGTAAGGACCTAACAGAAGCAGAAGATATTAAGAAGAGATGGCAAGAATACAAAGAAGAAATGTACAAAAAAGATCTTCACGACCCAGATAATCACGATGGTGTGATCACTGACCTAGAGCCAGACATCCTGCAATGTGAAGTCAAATGGGCCTTAGAAAGCATCATTATGAACAAAGCTAGTGGAGGTGATGGAATTCCAGTTGAGATATTCCAAATCCTGGAAGATGATGCTGTGAAAGTGCTGCACTCAATATGCCAGCAAATTTGGAAAACTCAGCAGTGGCCACAGGACTGGAAAAGGTCAGTTTTCATTCCAATCCCAAAGAAAGACAATGCCAAAGAATGTTCAAACTACTGCACAATTGCACTCATCTCACATGCCAGTAAAGTAATGCTCAAAATTCTCCAATCAGGCTTCAGCAATATGTGAACTGTGAACTTCCTGATGTTCAAGCTGGTTTTAGAAAGGGCAGAGGAACCAGAGATCAAATTGCCAACATCCGCTGGATCATAGAAAAAGCAAGAGAGTTCCAGAAAAACATCTATTTCTGCTTTATTAACTATGCCAAAGCCTTTGACTGTGTGGATCACAATAAACTGTGAATAATTCTGAAAGAGATGGGAATACCAGACCACCTAATCTGCTTCTTGAGAAATTTGTATGCAGATCAGGAAGCAACAGTTAGAACTGGACATGGAACAACAGACTGGTTCCAAATAGGAAAAGGAGTACGTCAAGGCTATATATTGTCACCATGCTTATTTAACTTATATGCAGAGTACATCATGAGAAACGCTGGGCTGGAAGAAGCACAAGCTGGAATCAAGATTGCCAGGAGAAATATCAATCACCTCACATATGCAGATGACACCACCCTTATGGCAGAAAGTGGAGAGGAACTCAAAAGCCTCTTGATGAAAGTGAAAGTGGAGAGTGAAAAGTTGGCTTAAAGCTCAACATTCAGAAAACGAAGATCATGGCATCCGGTCCCATCACTTCATGGGAAATAGGTGGGGAAACTATTTATTTCAGACTTATTCAGACTTTATTTTTCTTGGCTCCAAAATCACTACAGATGGTGACTGCAGCCATGAAATTAAAAGATGCTTACTCCTTGAAAGGAAAGTTATGACCAACCTAGATAGCATATTCAAAAGCAGAGACATTACTTTGCCAACAAAGGTTCGTCTAGTCAAGGCTATGGTTTTTCCTGTGGTCATGTATGGATGTGAGAGTTGCACTGTGAAGAAGGCTGAGCGCTGAAGAATTGATACTTTTGAACTGTGGTGTTGGAGAAAACTCTTGAGAGTCCCTTGGACTGCAAGGAGATCCAACCAGTCCATTCTGAAGGAGATGAGCCCTGGGTGTTCTTTGGAAGGAATGATGCTAAAGCTGAAACTCCAGTACTTTGGCCACCACATGCGAAGAGTTGACTCATTGGAGAAGACTCTGATGCTGGGAGGGATTGGGGGCGGGAGGAGAAGGGGACGATAGAGGATGAGATGGCTGGATGGCATCACTTACTCGATGGATTTGAGTCTGAGTGAACTCTGGGAGTTGGTGATGGACAGGGAGGCCTGGCGTGCTGCGATTCATGGGGTCGCAAAGAGTCGGACACAACTGAGCGACTGATCTGGTCTGAACTATTATTATTGTAATCTTTGAACTTTAAATTCATACAGAAAAATGGAGGTTTTTTTTTTTAAATCATTTCCATACAGATATAATTTATACACTGTGGAAGTCTCCTATGTTTTAGCAGCTATGTAACAGACACAAAACACATGAGCATGAACAATTCCAGGTCATTTCTTCAATCATTAAGACTCTGGGGCTATCTTTTTCTAAAAGTTGGAAGCAAACCTGAAAGTCAAGTTTTTATGCTCCATTGTTCATGT